>NW_026294595.1:21980495-22152995 GCF_007827085.1 Peromyscus californicus insignis | reverse complement strand
TACCAATAGCTGTGAACAGCAATGTAGGTGCTGGAAACTGAACCAGGTCCTGTGCAAGACCTGAGGTCTTAACTGTTGAGCCACATTTCTAGCCACCCCAATTTTTTCTTTTTTTAAGAATACTTCATTTAATTATTTTGTAAATTTTTGAGCATTTTATTAAAGTAAAATTTGGGATGACAGTTTTGATAATCAGAATTATGCCATGGGCTTTCAAAAGTTATTTGCTCACAATTCAGAAATACACTATTTCCAATTGAGTAACACATTTTGGATAGTCAGTCATCAGATTAAAAGACATGGAGTTACAATTCTTAAAATGATATGTATTATATATACATTTGTAATATATACATTATATATAATATTGTTGTATATGATGTTGGTATAAATAATCACCTTTGTGCTTTACACTAAAACAGTTCCTGAGGAAACACCCTCAGTGCCAAGGAGAAAGGCAGATTCCACATTAATATTTGTCTTTTAAATATTCAAATAAACCAAGAAATCTCTTCTTTCAGAACTCGTCATCACCCCTGATTTTCATAGTCTCCATTGGATTACAGCACTGAAAATTGTCTCAAATTGATTTGAAGATGGGTAATTTTTCCAAAGAGGATTGTGGATGTCATAAGCTACATTTTAGAAATAACTTTTCTAAAGTAACAAACAAACAAATAAGCAAAAACAAAGTAATTCTAATGGTTGACTAATGAAATTACAAGCCCTTACCAGTATTTAAAGTTTTAGAAACAGTGACATTGTACTCATTGGTATTGTATTTAAATGACACTGGAGGGAAAAGCAAGCAAGTCTGCTGTGGAGGGCTACTAAATAAATCTTTAAAATATATTTTTCTGGGGAGCTAAGGATATGGTTCTACAGTTAAGACAGCATGCTACTCTTCACAGAACTGTGTTCAATTCCCAGCACCCACAGGAGGTTGCTCACAACTGCTGCTAACTAATGCTCCAGGGGTTATATTACCCTCTTCTGGCCTCCATGGACACTGTGTTCATTTGTACATATTCATACACAGAAGCACATACGTACATATAATTAAAAGTAAAATATAACAAATCCTTAAAAGCAGAATTTTCTAGTAGTGTTTTCTTAAGATTGTATATTGATTTATTTAGACAGTAGTAGTTGTCACAAAGAAAATCCTTTGTATTGATGTTTCCCTAACTATAATTTCTTTGGAAGACATAAGAAATGGAATTCACCAAATGTGTTAAAATATTCTATGCCAGAGCAATGAATAAAAACATTTTTAAATACTGAACAATACAATGTCAGTAAAACCAAGAAAAAAATTCTGCAGTGGTCGTTGGAAGATGGGGATAATCAAGGTTATTCAGGGAGAAAACACCATCTTTATTCCTAGTAAACCGTGTCAGTTTCTAACAATTTATTTCAAAGTAATGATTAGTAAGAAATTCATATTTTGTGAATAAGTAAGTGCTATAAATGGTCCTGGAAACACTATTTTGATGCCCCCATATAATCAGATATATTTTATACCAAAATTTTATAAATGAGACTGTCATTTCCAGGAATAAATGCCACACTCTGTAATGGAAGTCAACAGGATCTTATTTCTAACTCTGTGCAGTAATACAACAAAGAGTAGTTTATTCTCTGAATACCAGTTAGCAATGAGCTCAATTTTATTGATGTGGACACAAAACTGAAAGGTGGAGAGTCTTCTGATATCAATCCTCCTCCCCGAATTTGCTTAATAACGAGCCCTGCAGTTGGGAATGGCCGGTTTGGGGCCACTCTCATGGTTTTCCTCAGCCCTGGCTCCCCAGGTTAGAACATCGTTCCTTGTAGAAGACATGGACTAAGAAACTGGTGATGCTCACCATCTGGGGCAAGAGTTGATTATCATAGAAAATAAATTTGGTTCAGTTGAGCATTTTGCTTAACAAGGTGGAAGTTGGTTGATGGTTCCACAAGAAATTGAGCATGCTCAGTTTTGTTCTCTCCTTCCTTTTCTCTGTTTTTCCCTTTTCCAGCACCCCCCCCCCCAAAAAAAAAAAGAAAAAGAAAAATCTCTTTGAGGTCCTCAGATAAATGGGGGACAATTCACTGATTATAGTCAAACATCTAATAGGATATTTCAAAAATCCCTTAAAATACAGAGCTTATTAGTGGAATGCTTTGTGGGCATTTCGAGACTGAGTCCCTGTATACTAGGCAATCATGTCATCATGCCAATGTATACTCAACTGAGAGTCCTTCCATGAGTGAAGAACTTCATGTTAATACACATTATTTACACATTTCTTATGGGTAGAAGCCACGACTGTACAGTGTTTGCATTTTTCAACTCCTAGGTTTTAGCAATATTGTCCTGATAGTACCGAATTTCTTCTTACAGAGACATGAATATCCTTCAGAGCACATTATGAGCTAAAAATCGTCAGAATGGTTTTGTGGAATTCTGCTGTATCATGAGTATTTTGATGAAGCCCAGGAAGATACAGAAAGAAAGTTGAGAATGTTGAACAAGTGTTTTGTAAGTTCTACTTGCTCCTTGAGGCCATCTTATTTATAAGGAAAAATGAATAGTAACATAAAATAATAAATGAATTAGTATCACAATAGTAATTTTAACATTGTTTTGATATAAAACCAATATTATATGATTTTCAAGGATAATTAGATTTATTTTTGAAAGAAAACATTGCTTTTATGCTCATTAGAATGTGAAGTTCTTCACTAAAATTTCTAAAATTTATAGACATTAGAACCTAGGAAGGTGATTTTAAAAAAGTCCCTGGTTGTTCTAGTGGTCCAACACAGAGATGGTACAAAATTTATCACTGTCAAAGACATGTTTTGTAACAAATCTTGAAATTAAACTGATTGTAGCAATCAAGATATAAATTCATTTAAATTGGGTTTCATTATTGAAGTGAAAAATAAATAAATCTGCATTATTTGTGCTAGTAAAATATATTTTCATATACCTCCTGTCATATTCAAGTCATAAACAAAAATAAGGAAAACAATAGGAATTGGCAAAGCTAATGGCAATGCTGTTATTATTATCATTACAATATAGCATACAGTAAGTGTTTATTTTCAGAGGTTTGCTTCAAAAAATTCAACCAAACCGGGCGGTGGTGGCGCATGCCTTTAATCCCAGCACTCGGGAGGCAGAGGCAGGCGGATCTCTGTGAGTTCGAGGCCAGCCTGGATTACCAAGTGAGTCCCAGGAAAGGCGCAAAGCTACACAGAGAAACCCTGTCTCAAAAAAAACAAAAAACAAAAAACAAACAAACAAAAAAAAATTCAACCATGCTTTAATAACACAAAGTTTATGTTGAATGGTAGGCTCCTATACACGTCAACAGATATTAGCACTTGATCATCTGCATAAATATCCTTCCAAGAATCAAAACACCAAGAAAGCATAAATACATTAGAGCAGAGAAATTGAGGCCTAGAAATGTAATAGATTCTCTCAACAATACACAGTAATTTGCTTAGCTAGGGCTGAAATTTGCATTATTTGAGTCCAGAATCATTTGCTGTCTTGTACTTGACCTCTGGATGTTGTTATGGACATAGGAAAAACAAAGATCCTGCACATAAGGTAATCTTGTCATTATAACAACGTAAGTGATACTTAATATGCATCAAGGTATTTACATAAAGATCTGGTTCTCTAAGTAAATAGAAATGTCAAAGAGCAAGAATAAGAGAGATGGGAGGCAGGGTTGAGGGGAGGAAGAGAAAGGTGAAATGCACCAATTGGCCTTAGCAGTCCCTTGAAGGAGACTTGTAACAGTAAAAGAGGTCCTCTTTTTTCTCC
The DNA here is from genome assembly GCF_007827085.1 of Peromyscus californicus insignis. Taxonomy (NCBI): domain Eukaryota; kingdom Metazoa; phylum Chordata; class Mammalia; order Rodentia; family Cricetidae; genus Peromyscus; species Peromyscus californicus. Next base: position 22,149,169 of record NW_026294595.1, on the reverse strand, counting down.
CAACAGAAACATTTTGGAATATTACAGACTAAACAACAGCATCAGTTTCCACCTTTCAGAATGAAAGGAAATTAATATAGGACATAAACATACACGCCTCTTAAGGAACTGGTCAAAATCACAGCTAGGGAAGAGAAGACAGGAAATGAACACTCATTGGAGATAGGTAGGCTCTCATGCCTCGTAAATAGACTTTGATGAATTGATCTGGTTTCAACAAGAGTTGATGCTTTCAGCACTTCCTTTCATCCTCTCACTGCAATCGATCTAAATTTCTGAGGAGTTCAGAATGAGCATTTTCATTGGCTGGCTTTCCTAAGTGTTGACCGGATGCACAAATACAAAGGCAATCCTTGAGTTTCTTCTGAACAACCTGCAGCAATGTCAAACAAACGAAATTGCGTTGCACAGCGGTTGGGGCTCTCCCCAACCCCTTCTTATCTGGACCCCTTAAAAGGCATGTTGGAAGGTCCAGACACTTGGGCAAGCCCCCAGTCTTTCCACGGTGCATATGTGAAGAATTACTTCATTCCTCCCAGTAACCCCGTTTCTCTTGCATGGAAACCTGAATGGCTTCATGGTTCTATTATCTGATGCCATGATTTGAAAAAAGTTATCTTCTCACTTTTCTAATTTGAGTTTAAAATATTGTTAAAGTCTCCATGTAAACAGTACAGTAGGAAACAATTGCTACAGGAGTGTATAATAGCATTTTCTACTCTACTTTTCTTATTTCTTTATTTAGAAGACAGTACAGAACCACCTTATGAAAAGAATCCAGAGTTTCCAGTATTTTCCAAAGGATCAAAACTAAAATGACAGATAGTAAAGGAAAAGAAACAATCTGTCATCACTGAAATCTCACTATCATAATTTACAATGACACAATACAGAAATCCTTAGAAATAAGATGAAGTAAGAGAAGTTAGGTACACAAGCCTGCCTTGCTAGCCCCCTGCTCATTTACATGGAGTCTGAAACAAGCACACTTAGGCATTTTACCACTTTTAGCAAACTGAATTACTTATTGGAGTTAACCAGGATAAGACACTTCAAAAAATCACTATAGTCTATGACTGCAGGGGTAAGAAAGTGCCAGCTTAAAACACTGCTTGATTTTTGTTTCATTAACATTTGGATATAATAGTTTTCTGAACTCATAAATAATCTAGCACAAGTTTTAGTTGCCGAAAATTCCCCAGAGAGTATAACATAAAATGACAAAGACACTCTCAAAACATAATATGGCTATCACAGTAAAACAGTGTTCCAGAGAAATAGTGTACATTGGAAGACTGTCAGAATTTGCATAACTTACTGTGCATGAATTAACTACAAAGCATAAAATTCGACTTTGACTTAAATACACATGGAATTGTCACGTCACATTTCTAGGCATTGCAATCATGACATCAGAGTAATTCCTAAGTCATCAACAAAACCAGTAAAACATGGCTATGACACATGACTGTCATGTGCTGACACACAGGAAGAGAAATGTGGTCCTGTCAGGAAAAAACAAAATGTGGAACCAAACTAGGTCCATATCTGACTGTGTTTAGGAATCTTTGAGATGGCCACTTGTCATTGGAGTTCATGATGACCCCTTTGATGTATCAGGTTGATGGACTGGGCTCCCAAGAGAAAATTCAGGGATGGTGGGATCTCTAAGGTTATTAACGGTCCAGAAAATCAAAGTCTGATATTTAACATCTGTCCTATTGATTTTTATCATTTATCTTCTGATCAAAACTTCAAATGGTGCCAAAAAAAATCCCTAAGTCAAAAGGATTTGGTGGGGGTATCTTTGTTTCTCTCCCAAAGCCTAAAAGTTATACTCAACTGCAGTACCAAGAGTAAAGAGGTTGTTATTCATATTAACTACATTTACATTCCTAACGCAACATCCAGAGAGCTAATAGTGGGGTTATTAACATAACAAACGTAAATGTTCTATATAAATAATACTGTTTCAGGCCAGCAACCGCTCATCTGACAGCATTTAGGCACAGGCTCAACATCTGTTTATGAACACTTTGCCTAATGATATCATCAGATATCATTAAGTGCGGCAGAATACAGCATAGAGGCAGGTGCAGCTGCCTTCACAACCCATCACAGAGAAAGAAAAGAGCTGCATTCCCCATCCGAAAACCCATCATTAGGACAATTTTCTTCGACAAACCAGCCCTGTGATTTCAATCTGTATATCACCTGTAATTGTAGTTTTTAGCAAGAAGCTGATTCTATACATTTAGCGACGAATCACGTTGATGGCCTGAATACTGGAAACACATTTGTGGTACCAGCTGCGGCGGCTTTTTTTAGAGCCTGTGTTAACAAAATACTGCTAACAAGGCAAGGCTTGGAGTGCGGCTTTGTTTCTCTTTCTTGTTCATAGTGTTTAGATGTGCATAATTATGGAAATTAGCAATTGATTGCTTCTCAATAATAATTGATTACTGGTCACTGAACTCTGCTGCAGCAGTTTCCTGGAGGTGAGTAGATGAGATAAGTGAATTCCTTCCAGTTCCAGCCTGACAGAAAGAAAGACTAAAAGAACTCTCGATTGTACATCAGTTTCCATGATAAACAGACCAAAGGGATAATAGAATATCCCAGAATCTAGTTTGCCCTGAAGCAAATTGTAGAGATCATAGCAAGCCTGCAGAATTCTCCCTGTGGACCATGTAAGAAACATACATCATTTTTATATATGTCAGTTGGTCTTTGATTTGAAAATATTTCTACCCATTTAATTTATCTCTTTCAGTCAGTTTTCTTAAATTGTACAATTTAAGGGTTATATCAAAAAAATGAATACCAATTCTCTACACCTCTCAAATTGAAACAAACTGACAAAATAACGTGAAGTCTCTTTTTGCAAAGAGGTATAAATTCAGAAGCCTATCATGCCAGACAGACACCGAGCACTTCAAAATGACTCTCCTCGTTTTGATCTGCTGTATATCCATCAACATTTTGGTCAGTGCCGACTGACTTGTTCAGTATAGCGTACCATGCCTTGCCGCAGCTCACATTTAAAGGAAAACGCACGTATTTCTTGGCTTACTCAGTCCTATCAATTTGAACACAACATATCCAATTCAAATTTGCTGCAGTACGTGGAAGGGCTCACAGACAATGAAGAAGCCGAGCTGTTTGTTAAATGGGAAACACCGTGACTCATAGTGTTTCAAAGATGTGAAGATCAGTAAGGGAAACAACAGCAACAAGAAAAGCTCTTTATTTAAGCAAAGCAAAGTGTTAAATGATGCCCTCCTGTGTGTGTGTGTGTGTGTGTGTGTGTGTGTGTGTGTGTGTGTGTGTGTGTGTATGTGAGTGAGTGTGTGTGTGTTAATTTACAGAAGACATGGCTGCATTGTGACAACCAACTTTACAACCCGATTCATAAAAAAAATGCAGCTTGGTTAAGTTAGTATGCTTGATTTCAATAGTGTTTTTATCCCAAAATGGGTAGCAGATTGTACAATCATGACTCAAAAAAATATGCACAAGTTATAAGAATTAGGCAACAGTTTGAGAATAAAGCTGGACTCCTTCTCTCTGCCCACAGAAGGATTTCTCACATAACGAGCAGGTGCATTTCCAGAGACCTCTGTCACTGAGATGGCCAAAGCTACTGTTTGTTGTTTCCCCAGCAGCAACACAAGATAATATGGTGATAAAACTCTTGACTAGAGACGAAAATGCCACATTGCATGTCTGTGCAATTCTAATCTCTTTGCACTGTCCTTTAACAAGGATCTATAGCCCTACCTTACCAACTCCTCCGTAAATTAACATTTGTGTACTGAATAATATGATATTGAAATTTTGCACTACTTCATAACCAAAACCTTAAAAAAAGATAGAATTTAGGCACTGCGGGTGAGTCTGTGCACACACGCCATTATGTTATTGCCAAAAGCATTTAAAAAAATACAGACAGATCCTCTGTAATATATCTCTGGGTTTATTATCAGCATGACATTTTAATGCCTATTATTAAAATTATATTTTAGGGGTTGAGGTGGGGTTCAGGTGGAAGAGTACTTTGGAATATTAGAAGAAGTTGCACATAAAATGATTTTGGTAACCTAGTGATGTCCTTGACACATGTTGGCACTGCAGAGTGTATCTGCTTAAAGAGACATATGGCTTAAATGGCAGAAGTCAGGATTTGAAGGGTATTAGGAAAACCATGTGGGGCAAGTTTGAACCGATGTTGGCTGTTCTCTGAGTTCACATGCTCAAAACCCATACAATAAATATACCAATGGAATCATAGTGTCCAGCTTTTGTGGTACTTTAAAATCACATTAATAGGAAATGAGATTTAAAATGAAACTGCTTGCTAATAATGCTAGGAGACTTTAACATACTAAGGTTTTTTTTTATTTTTTGTTTTTTATTTTAAACATGGCAAATGATTCTGGACAGAAACCAGCTGGTTTGCTGTTGATGAATTCTCCATTGCTGAAATCAGGAAGGCTTTGGGAGAAAATCAGAAGCCAACTCTGTCTCGATTTCTGTGCACCTAACTGTCCTGTGAAGCAGCCCTCTGGCCTTTCTCTAATTCCAGTCTCAGCAAATCGTAACGCCCACTGCCTAGCTCTTGTTGTTCACCCACTTCCAGAAGCAACCGCTTTTCTCCTCACCCTTATAAAGAGAGAGAGAGAGAGAGAGAGAGAGAGAGAGAGAGAGAGAGAGAGATGTGTCATTTACACACCACAGTCTGCAAGAGGTTCTCAGCACTTCCTTGGGATATCCAGAGTGGGCTAATGTTCTGTAAATATGTGAGGCCCTGGTCACAGTTTCCATGGCATACAACATTGTCAATGACAAACAAAAAGTCTCATTTGGTGTTAATGACAATTTATTTAATCTCACCAGAATGAGATTTTATTCAGCAAAACAAAGTAGCTTAGTGATTCTTTAATAATAATTCTTTACTATGCTGCTACCTAAACTTTTCCTTGAGTAAATAGTTTTGTAGCTGAAAGCTTAGCTCAAATTTTTTTTCCTTAATAAGGTCAATCCCTATAACCTTAAAGCTTGTCATGTACCTTAATATAAATACTCATTGAGACACAACTTACATTGTTTCCATACTTGGTAAATACATTAGTAATATTTAGCTGGGAAAGAAACAATTCCAAATTATCCATGCTATTTTTTCGAGTCAATTGAAGGTGTCACTCACTCTCAAGCACTTACCAGGGAAAAATGACTTTCTATTTAAGACATAATTCCCATAGAGATGAGCTGAGACAGTGAGGAGGGAGTGAGCAGAAGGAATTTGGAGGGAGTGCGTTTCCAAACGTGTGTACATCAGAGACTCCTCCATGTCTGCCTGGCAATCTGTTTTTATGTAAGTTTGTTTTTATATGTAGTGGGGAGCATTGATATTTAAATTTGCATGAACTACTTTCCATAATGAATTAGAAGTACATTGCTAAACTTGATTTGCAGCTAATCAATTTTGGCAGACAACAAAAAGTCAAAAACGGTTTTGTTTTGCAAGTTGAAAGCATCTCTTTAAGGCCCTTGAAGAGTTTCAGAGAAGATAGTGGGGGTGTTCAATGTCAGGATAATAAAGGAACAGGTGCGGCAAAGGTGAGGGACTGAAAAGTTCTTCAATTTCAGTTTTCAATATCGGATAAATTCTTGGCTTTCCTATTAATACTACTCCATCACTTGGGGTTATTCATTTTCGTTATCTCTCAATATTTGTAGTGAAACTTAAAAAAAAAATCACCAAATTGTAAAGTCAAAAGTACCTCAAATAATTCTCTCATTAACTCAACAAACACTGTGTTTCTCTAAACCCTCTGCACTCCCATAGCGTTGTCTTCCAGGTCTAACCATGCGTGGATGATGTTCTGCAGAAACTGCAGAAAGATGACTTCCACAGCAGTTTCAATGTAAACCTCAGAATGTGCGCATTCTTAGGAATCCAGTGTCTACCTGTTTTGTTAATTTTTTTCTGACCTTCTTGGTCACCTCCTCTTTGCCAAACAGCCATCAAGAGCAGGTGGCTTTATCCATCTCAGAGCTAATGGCTCCTTTGCAACACACTTGTTCAGTATGACTCTCCTAGGTGCTATCCCTCCTCCAAGAGACCCTCTCTCCTCGCTTCACTTTCTGCATGATGAACTCCTATTCATCTAGCAAAATTTAGATTAGATATGACTTTCCCCATACACACTTTACCCAATGTTGGCTTTTCATCATTGTTTCTTGACACATTATCAACCAAGTCAAATTCCCACTGGGTTGATGGAGCTATAGCTCAGTAGTGCAGCATGTGGCTATGAGTTTGATTCCAGTACTTTAAGACAGCTTGTGTGGCATGCTACATAGTGAGGATACACTACCAAGGGAAAGTAGGCAAAGCTTTTTAATCTCATTGAGTTTGTACTCCAATTACAACACTGAAAAATACATAAAAGACCTGGATTTGACCCTAAGCACTATAAGAAAGCTTGCATGGCAGTGAGGAAACACCACTGGGAAAAAACAGGCAAAGCTTTCTAATCTTATGGAATTGATTCTCAGATTACAAAACTGAAAAATCAGTAAGTATTTACATATATATCATTTATTATATAATAATGTTAGGTAGGCAATGTTAATTTCAAAGGAAAAAGAAAAAACAAGGAAGGAAAACATGTATTGTTGGAGGTAATTATTATTGTTGATATTTTGGTTGGATAACAGCTCACCAGGAGATATTTTAAGAGTCCTCTACAGATTATATCTTCACACTGGCTTTTACACAGTTGCCTTGAAGCTTATTTCTCTGAGCCTTTTCCTTCCATGCCTCACCTCTAACCTAGCGTAATTTCTGGCACAAGGTACAAAGCAAGTGGATGGAGTCAGTCTAGAGTTACGAAGGAATAATTTTATGTATACTTAAAGATTGTCATATTTATCAGCGAGATGTTATAATGTATTGCTGCTTCTTGGAACTTTGTTGTCCATATTACACCTTGTGAGGTTTGTAGCCTTTAAATGCAATTACACCACCAGGCATCATGTGTCTGGGAAAATGTTCTCTAAGAAGTCAAACTACTCTACTGTGCCATCAGAAGAGAATGATCATAGAACATTCTCATTACAATCCTTTTATAAAGAGTTAACTAATAGTAAGAAAAATAAATCATCTTTCATGTTTCAGGCATTTCTTTTTTATTATGAAACACTGTACTGTTAAATCAAAATTATTTTTTTCATTGACTGCCCTATATTGCATTTCTAGACATATAAATGTCCCATACAAGTGTTTTTTACTATTATATAATACTTTGAATTATGTGAAAAATTCAGAAATCTTCCACTGATATCTGGAATATGACTTTGAGGTTTCACCAATTTCCAAATCAGCACAATTGTTTATGTGGCCAGTATGGACACTTAGTGCACTTCTGCACTGAAAAGGACAGAGCACACAGTGAGTATCTCAGATTTGGAGGCAGAAGAACTGAGGAGGCTGAATTTTGTCACAATGTGCATTGAAAAGGACATATGGAATGGGATTTACACTTGTTTTTAATTGGTAAAACAATTTTTGATGTTTAAAACAATATAACTTTTCCTATCATCAGGCTAAAAGAAATTTACATTTTAATTTCTGATACTTTATCCAATTCTAAATTTTGCATAATTTTATCAATTGTTCCCTCGAAACCTGATATGATTTGGATCCACCAATTTTATTGAATAAGTACAAAGGAGAACAAATACCTAATATGTCTTTGCTAAGAAATCAGGGGGTGACATTCTATATTTAATTATTTAGCATTAGTGCTGATAAGTAAGGTATTTTGAAAATTAAATGCATGAAGAAACTAGAGTGGTTTGGGGAGATGAATCAGAGAGAGATTTCCTATATTGTTCCTTCTGAGCAAGCACAGCCAAACCACCAAGGAAGAAGGAGGATATGGGGATCTTAGGGTGGAAACAAACAGATTATGTGAAGCTTTGAAAACATTTCCAGAAAATATGTGTTTGTAGGTGTTATTTATGACACTTACATAATGTGTTGCCTACCTTTTATTTATATGTATATATGTCAGTATGAGAGAGTGTGTGTGTGTGTGTGTGTGTGAGAGAGAGAGAGAGAGAGAGAGAGAGAGAGAGAGAGAGAGAGAGAGAGAGAGAGAGAGAGATATATGCTATATGTGAATGTGTGTCTATGTGGTGTGGGTGTAAGTGTGCCATGACATGTGTGTGCTGATCAGAGTACAACTTGTGGGGAGTCAGTTATCTCCTTATACTATGTAGAACCTAAGGAACAAGTTTAAGTTATCAGCCTTAGTGGCAACTATCTTTGTGCCCTGAGCCATCCTGCAGGCCCACCAAAATTGTCTAATAAATCTGCTTGTTTAGCTGATAGCACCCACACTCCAATGACAGTCTTTCTGATGTTTTGGGTTCCTTTTTTTTGACCATAGTAAATAATGTGAAACATATCAACGAAGTGCAGAAGTGTATGTAAGTTCAGTTTAATAAGCAGCTACTCTTCATGGGTTTTTCCAAGAGAATAGGATTGATAGAAAAGCATGGTGGTGCTCCCTCTCTCAATGAACTCCTCAAGGAACAGTGTAAGGGTTAAATAAGTACAGTGCTTAATGCAGGATGCAGCAGATCCACACAGGCAGAACCTGTAGGCACTTCTGTGTCACAGAGAGAAAGGACTGTCTTGTGTCTTAGAGAAAACAAATATGCAAAGTACAAAAAAGCATCAAAAATAAATTTCCTCGATGCTATAAAAACAACAATCAACAAACTTTGCATTAAGAAACTGATGACAACAGCTATAGCATCCTGACTTCTTATCACATTGGATTTTAGTTTGTATAATTACAGTTTTCAGTTAATGTTTTAGCATTGCCCCATTAAATGTCTGAAAAACAGAGAAAGAGCAATCTTTTTTTTTTCTTAAGCAAGTATTCTTCTTCAAGTGTTCTCCACCCGTGCCTCTGGAACATGAATGTCCTATGAGCAGAGAGACTTCTTGCCATCACAGTGCCTTTAGAAACCCAAGTCTATTGGCAGGTGCTGTCAAGATAGTAAACACCCTTGCTGTGGAAGTCTTTCTGTATGCTGTGAATATGTGATGCTCTGATTGGTTGATAAATAAAGCCATTTGGCCTATGGCAAGGCAGCTTAGAGGCAGGCAGGAAATCCAAACAGACAAAAAGAGAAAGGAGAGCAGAGGAGACATTGCTCACTACTGCCATGAGACGCAAGATGTAAAAGTGCCAGTAAGCCACAAGCCATGTGGCTAAGTATAGATTTATAGAAATGGGTTAATTTAAAATAAAAGAACTAGCTAGCAAGAAGCCTGCCATGGCCATAGTTTAGAAATAACATATGCCTATGTGTGTTTATTTGGGTCTGAGTGGCTGAGGGACTGGCAGGTGAGAGAGATTTGTCCTGACCCCTGGCCAGGCAGGACACAAGAAAACTTCAGCTACATATCCTAGCCACTACTTACCTGATCCTATTCTGAATTCTCACACATAGAGACTGCCAAATGTATGATTTATAATTTACTGCATGTGACTATCCTCCAAAGCATAATCCATTTTTAAACAAATTTAAAAGGAAATAAGTACCAATAAAATGAGGGGAAAGCATGCTGTAATAGATGAGTACTGAGACACAGAAAACCATAAACAATTTTTTCCCAATTCTATACTAATAAGTCACGTGTGTGGCATACATCTAGATTACCCTATCGATTCTGCTAAAATGGCAGAAATGCACACTTAAACTCAGCACCTGTTGGCCCTCATTTCTCCGCTCCCCACCCCACTCCTTTCCTCTTTCTTTGGCTCTTATAGTCTTGGTCACTCACCCTGAAAGGTGAGTCTGTTTTGGTTTCATTTGCTCCTGCAGCTTAATACATTATTCCAATGAACAACATCCAAGTATAGAAATCCCTGTAGCCAACTCCTAGCCAAATGGCAAAACCTCTTCCTTATTTGGGTGTGAGATATGACTTACTTTGTTAAAATCTTTGTTTGAATATCTTTGTTTCTGCTCTATGTACGTTGTTTTTATATGAGAATTTTAAACATCATTGTTTTCAAAGAGAAGGAATACTGTCTTTGGATCAGTGTCCTGGTTAGTGCTTTGTCAGATTGACAAAAGCTAGAGTTATCTAGAAACCCACAATCCCATGTAATAAAATGCCTCCATCAGCAAATCTGTAGGGCATTTTCTTGATTAAGGATTTTCTTGGGAGGGCCTAGAACACTGAGGGTGGTACCACCCTTGACAGGTGGTCCTGGGTGGTATCAGGAAGCAGGCTGAGCAAACCACAGGAAGTAAGGCAATAGCAGTGTTCCTCCAGGGCTTCTGCTTTCGTTTCTTCCTTAAGTTCTTGCCCTGATTTCCCTTCATGTTTGACTATAAGCTGAAGTAGACCCTTTCTCCCCAAGGTGCTTTCGGTCATGATGTTTTGTCACAGCAATAGAAACCAACACAATGAGTTTCAGATGTTTAAAAATCAGTCTGAATTGCCGAAAGATGATCCAAGTTGACTTGTGGGCCATCTAAAAATTGTATTTGAGGACTCCAAATCTTCTCTAGGAAGATTTCATGTCATAAGTGAGGAATGGAATTATCTTAAATAACCAAAACAAGCAAACAAACAAACAAAGTTAGAACAATGGCACTGAATACAAGTAAGCTAAATTGTAAAGTCTGTTGTGATTTTATGGGAATATAATAATACCTGATAATTCGGTCATAATCATTAATGAAACCATAGACACCAAAATCTATTAAGATAGGATTTAAGATAATCAGTATGGAATGGAGAGAGGTCTGGCATTCATATTAATGATGTAGAAAAATCTTTGAGGAATGGCTTTGATGGCCATGTGGCCTAAAAGTATAACTATAGACTTCTCTCCAGGAAGTCAAAATGGTCAGGAATGTAGTGCTATTGATCTTCAGAGACAGAGCACTGAAGAAATCACATACCCGGGAGTAGACTTGTCTCTTGGCATCCATCTGGGCCTCTTCTTACCCCAGTGCCATCACCTTTTACACTATCTATGCTGCAGTGCACTCAGAAACAAGACAAAAAAACCCACAATCCTTGCCTGCTCCCCAGTAGACTGAGTAGAGGTGACAGTTAAGGATTCTACCTCTTAGAACCAAGTTTAACATGTAATGGGCATTCAACTAATATTTATGAAAAAAAAATGGACAGTTAACCCTAACTAAGAGCACAGTATTTCAAATCCCTTGCTTCTGATGCTTCTCCTTGTTGCTATGATTTAGAGTGACACAGTGGAGTAAATGTACGCTTTGGAACCTGGGACTTTCATCCACAACACAATGAGGAAGATACTATTAGTTCTGATTTTATTTTTTAAAAAATGAGAATGAGAAAGTTTGAACAGTGTGTAAAAGATCACTCAGCTGTCCGGTAACTGGAGAATTTTATCCTATATAGAAACTTGGATCAAAATTCACTACTTGATGTGAAGTGCTGATTTTAGCTGAAAGAGGACAACACACTCACAAGAAGGAAGTGTTAAATGAAATGTATAAAGCCATTCTCACTCTTGTTATTAACTAAATTTGACACTAAGGTAGCTGTATAAAGCTCTGTTTTGTTCCTTGCTTCTCTTTATGTAATTTCCCATCAGTGGTGTTTGTTGGAGAGGTCTCCACCTTTATTTTATTTTATTTTATTTTTTTTTTTTTTTTGGTTTTTCGAGACAGGGTTTCCCTGTGTAGCTTTGTGCCTTTCCTGGAACTCACTTGGTAGCCCAAGCTGGCCTCGAACTCACAGAGATCCACCTGGCTCTGCCTCCCAAGTGCTGGGATTAAAGGCGTGCACCACCACTACCCGGCTTAGGTTTCCACCTTTCATTCACAGTGTTTCAATACCAGAGTTTTGCCCATTGATAGTTTCTTTGCAACACAAAAGATCACTGAATTCACTCCACTAAATGGGTTAAATACGCCAAGCCTTTTCTCCATAAGTTACACATTTACTCAATGTCATTAAATGCACAACTGTGTGTGTATTAATATTATTCACTTTCAAGGCAGGATACTGCAGATTTAACCAATATGTACAGGATTGGACTTTACCAGTTCAGATATCCACTTGGCCTCTCCTGCGCTGAGTAAGTTAATTCTCTGAATGCTTCTGTGTCCTGTCTGTGAAGAATACCCTACCCCATGGGAGGGTACGTGAGGTGCTGCATAGGAAACTCAGATTAGTACTCGACACACATCAAGCAGCCGATCCATCCGTTATTTTTGATAGACACTTGCAGGTACGTTTGGGAAGCAGGAGTGAAAGAAAGGAATGATGCCTTGGAGAATTCACATTGTAAGATGTCTGACAATACCACATTAAGGGGAAAGCCCTTGGGATTTAGAAGTCAGAGAATTACTAAATAATTTCCAGCTGAGCAATTAATTTAATGTTGTTTTTTCTCCTCAAGTTAATTATTATAGGTCAATGGCACTCTCCTTCCAGTGTTTTTGGTAGGGTTTAGATAGCACACCTTCTACTGCATCTTTTTCTTCTTTCTCATTTCTTTTTAATGTTTGATATTTTTCCAGTCCTTGATGAATTTAGTTGGCCTGGAGTGAGTTTGAAAATAGATCTTTTGATCCTGAAAGTATGAAAATTTAAGAGAACTCCAGAAGGAGTTACCTAAATTAGATTAAATTCCAAAAAATTCCTGAGCCCTTAAATACAATGCAGAATCTTAGGCAGGCAAAAATGCTCAAATCCTAAAAGTAATGTAAAATTTGCCACAAATTTTACACAATTTCTACATGTAGCATGTACATAAGTACCTTGAACAAAAGCAAGCAAGCAAAATCATCCAGATATTGTACTGCCCCAATCATGTAGTGGCTCCTCATTGTGCGGTAGATAGGTATTAATTCTTGAGGCCAATCTGATATACTATAATCTGGCCTCTCTGGGCCCAGTCCCCACCATTCCTCACTGTCCTTCATTCCCATTGTCAGCCCTCAAAGGATCCCTGCTCACAGAGTACCTTTGCACAGGGAAGAGAAATTGATTTCTAGTCCTTGGCTTCAACTTCTGCCCATCTTACATGAACAGAAATGTCCCTCCTCCCTGGCTGACTAAACCAACCACTTTCACGTTGTACTTGTTGGTCTAAGGATTCCTCCAGTCTGATCCCCACCCGCATCTCTTGCTCATCCTTCCTATTTCCTAGAAAATCCTTGGCAACAGTAATGTTTTCTGCATGTGTTTATTTCCCAGTGGCTAGCCCAAGGCCTGACAAATCCTATGTCATTAATAAATGTTGTAGAATGAATGAAAGAAACTAAAAATTTGAAAAGAAAACAAATGCAAACTAACCAGAGAGTGTTTTTCTTTGTTGTGACAAATTCCTGAGAGAACAATTAGAAAAGGGAAAGATGGTGGCTTATAGCGTCACAAGGTTTGGTCCCTATCATGGTGGATCTTTGGTGGGTCAGATTATTGTGGCAGGAAAGACAGTGTGCAGCAGGACTTACCACTGCATAGCAGCTGGGAATTCGAGACAGACAGAATGGGACAGGGACAAGATTCCCTTAAAGGCATGCCCTCATCTGGGCCCTGCCTCCCCAAAATGCCATCATATTAAGAATCCACGAAAGGATTAAGGCACTCATGAGCTCAGCATCTTCATGGCTGAGTCACCTATCAGTGACTAACTTCCACGAGGTAGGGACATAGATCTCAACACTGTATATGTGATGTTTTCTCAGTATGTGGAATAGCAATTTAAAAGCCCTCCTCACTCTGCTCCAGACTTTTTTCACAAGGCTGCTAGGGCCGATTTGGGTCTGAGAAAAAACTAGAGAAGTGAAGAGTGAGACACAGGGTAGTTCCCTGGGGCCTTTCATACTCACATCACTACTGCTGAAGCAGAGTCATATCCGCCTAACGCTTTTCCACTGCATTGTCTCCGGAATCCATGAGCAAAAGATTTCGAGGCTACAACTAGTTTGAAAATCAATGATAGAAGGCCACCATGTTATGCTCAATTTGTTTTCACTGTCAAGTTAAGGGTAAATTGCCCTTGGTAAACTGTTCTACTCCTCAATGTCCAGTTCTAGGCTATATACACGCTTCAAATGAGAACATACAGATTTAAGATAGGTTTGGTGACATGGGCTTGTAACTCCAGCTCCGAAAGAGTCTGAATCAGGGACACAATGAATCCAAAGCCCATGTACTTAAGGAAACTTTTTCTCACAATTTAAAAATGGGCTTTGGATGTAACTCAATGGTAGGGCATTACCCAGTGTGAGAAAAAAGGATCATTGCCCTGTATTTTTTGGAAGAAGAGAATGAAGCAGAGGATTGGAGAGGGAAGGGGAAATGTGGGGGGAAGGAAGAAGATGGGGAGGCAATGTTGACAAGACCCAGATCTGAATTTCCTCTAGTAGTCTCTCTGTCATCCATCCCCGTCTCCCTTCAAGTAGGAAGCTCTTGACATGGGTGCACCAATACAAACAAGAAAATATCCAAGTCCATTGCATATCCATTAGAATCCCACCATTGCTTGCTTTACCATTCCCAACCCTCAGGCTCTTTTCCTAAGCACACCTTCTTTCCCGCATGTCCTGTCTGTGTGCTTCCTGTTTTTTTTTTTTTGTTTTTTGTTTTTGTTTTTTTTATGCACTTTCTCTGACTGAATAATTCCTTCAGTTCCTTTGTGAACTACCTCAAAGGTTATCATCTGCTTTTTCCATTCTGGATAATGTACAAAAACCCTTACTACATACACCTATAGAACTTTGTGATTTTGGGTCACACCACAGTACAAGGCTGATTGTACAGAATGTGCTGATTTTTGTACATCTTTCTGGCCTCGATAGCTTTCTGACAGACTCAACCATGCATGTCCTTACTTCCTAGGTAGGGTCTGGCATAATAAATTGATCCTGAAGAAGAGGAGAAGAGTTGTCAATTTGAACAGTTCCTTGTCATTTAGACATCTAATACAATTTCAATTCATTTTGACAATCTCTAAGGTATATGCCATATAAAAATTCTCTGAATCCCAATCAAAATTATGCCCAGAGACCACTATCTATGAACACCCTTTATCTGGGAAGAGAGTTGAGTCAAGATCTCTGACCACCTTAAGCAGTTTCTCAGCTTTATTTAGAATAATGTTTTACCAATATAAGAATTTCCAAGAGGCATTGCATCCCTTAGGGATGCTAAGGATTTTTTTAAATTTAGAAACTTGAAGAACAAAGAAAGAGAGTGATTTTCTCACTGCACTGTTAATCAAGGGTTATGGCCACTACAGGTCAAGGTCAGCATTTCTCAAAGTATCTCTAAGACTCACAGATCCCTTGAGAATTTGAACAAAAATGCTCATGATCAGATCAGTTTGGGAACACTATGTTCCAGGCTCTGCACAGAGCCTTGTAGTATGTTCTCTTGTATTAAATTTCCTGAGAAAAATTTCAGGAAAGAAATCTCCTTATCTTTATTTAGCTTAACATTTCCTGAACTCATTTGATGGCAAGCCTTATGAACATGGTAAGAACTCACTGTGGATAAAGCTGGCCTTGATTACCACAATCCCACTCTTCATGTTTGCTCACTAATGAGAGGGTGTGCCCATGCAAGGTCTGGAGCTAAAGCAATTATTTGGGGCAACTCTAGTTAACATCATTTTTTTCACCTTGAAATTCCATAAGAGGAGAACAAACTATTTTAGATGCTTCTTTGCTTATTGCTTGGAGTGAAACATATAACTTCTTAATTTCATTCTTTTGTTTAGTGACTGGGGATAAAGCAGGTACATAAGTGCTTTATAATATGTTTCAGACTAGAAAAATCACATTGCTTATTTTGAACAGCACAGTTTCTTTGCTTAATTATTTATATTACTGTCTCATCACTGTTACCAGATCCTAGCAGCCAGATACAGCCACTGCTTTAATGGTTTGAACCTTAGTTTTAATTTAGAACTTGCTACCTAATGCTTCCCAGTCATAGGTTGATTCTGACACACATATAAGCACATACTACCAAGAAGTCTAAACTAAAACTTCATGAATAGCTGACATGGCAGGCAAATGTTAGAGTGGACATATATAGAAAAGTATGTACTGTTAGCATCTACTGGTGGGTAGCCCTATGACCTAGGTCAGGTTCAACCCAGAGAGAGGTCAGCATGTATTAGTACTAGCAAAACTCGGTGTCCAGAATAAATCATTTCCTTCCAAACCAATATTTCCTATATCGGAGATAAATTAGAATTCAATGAAAAAAAAAAAAAAAAGGAAAGTCTTGCTTTTGTCTGCTTAAGAAAAAAATACGGCCTCCATGGTTATCACTTGCAAGGTGAACGCAGAGTCCTGTACTTGGATCACACGTATACAGAGTGTGCAAGTGCAAGCTGCACCAGGGTCCTGCTTGTTCGGTTGTGTAGCACGGAAGTCTCAACACTTAGGTTGTCACCTTAAAACAAACTGTCACACATTTTTCTCCACACATTGGAAACTCAACTTATCAACCTTAACAAGTGTTGTTATCGAAAGATTTTTGGTGCCTTTGTTCTCTCCCCTTCCCAAGTAAATTACACTTTTAGGATTTATTAGGACAAGAAACAATTTTTGAATAGCAGGTCAAAACTCTCTGCGGAAAAATTCTCATTACTTTCTAGCCCGAAGCAGTATTTACAACCCAATGTATCCATCTTTTTCCTGTTTCTTCTATATCTATATTTCCTGAATCTTGTTTCTGGGCCTAATGCTATAACAGTGAAGCAGTTTGTTCAAAGCAGCACTCTTATTTTTGCTCTTAGCCAGTGCTATACAAACCCTGATCAATTATTGAAGTAGGGGCCTGAAGTCACACAGCCATTACTGCAGCAGGCGGATAAAAATGGAACACTTTTAGCTACTATATATTTACCTTCGAGTTTCAGCAAACAAACCCACAAGTTAAGCCACCTAGTCTTTGTACTTTGCCTGATGTACTATTTTCGGCTGCCTTCCAAGTCTTCTTCTTCGTAAAGCCCCCCTGTGAAAATTCTAGTTTCTTTTGAAACCGTATTAACCTTAATATTTATTCAGAAGATCTGGTAGGCTGGACAGGAAGGGAATTCTATGCCTACAAACACATGAATTCCTACAACGTTCGTCTATGTGTTGTCTTCATAGCGTAATAGCACCACAAAGAGTCTGTGATGATGTTTAAAACAGCAAACAGCATCACTGGGGAAAGTATTCATTAAAGCTTTTCAGAAAAGTCAAATTAGAGGTGGAGAAAATTTCTGCTAAGGAGCAACCACTAATCACATTTGGTTTCTTCTTCCCCTTTGCTTATTCCATTATTCACTAAGGATTGCCAAAGATGGTGTATTTTTATTTTTTAAGCTGCTCCCTTATTTAATTATACAGAATGCATTTGTTCGGGTTGCCAGAGAAGGCAGTGAGGACTCATCTTCTGATGGTGGGAACTGCATCTGCAGTGATGTATTTTTTTTCTTTTTTCTTTTTCTTTTCTTTTCTTTTTTTTTTTTTTTTTTTTTTTTTTTTTTTTTTTTTTTTTTGCATCTTCAGTGTCTGTTCTGAGCTTTAAGGAGTAAATGATAGTGAAGATAACTGGAAATGTTCCAAGGTTTTTATGTGCACTTTGCAGTTGAAACAAAAATTAGTGGTTAGATTCCAGAACTAATAATATTTGACACTTATTCTTATCATTGCCTCAAGTTTGGGTGGAGAGTCCTAACAAGTTTCTCAAAAGTGTCTGAAGGCAATGCTAGACACTGGTGCAGAGACTTTGCAATCTCCGGAACACGGCTAGCCAAACAAACGCAAGCTATCTGCATAGCACTAAAGGTGAGTGCGCCATGACAAACACGCCCACGGATGCATACGAATGCCATCAAAGCCACTTGAAGTGTCGTAATGTTTGAATAGAAAAGCCATGAATTCAAAAAGCCATATGAGTCTGGAAGCTTTCATAATTTAGGACAGTTTATCTCCATGTCTTATTACAAAACGATGTTCATTTTTTCCCCTCCTGTGCTGTTCCATTTGTGAATAGGCCTATTAAATACAGCACACAACATAAAATATCTCAACAGAAATGTATGGCAGATTATGATCTTATCAAACATTTTTTTAAATATGAGGACATTTGTATCTCTAGTTTTATGAAAGCCAGCTATATCTCTGCATCAGGACAAACACCCTTTATAGAATTCCTAGCTGCCATTAGCTGTAGGCAACAATATTACATTATTATAGTTTCAACTCCCCTCTCTTATTTCAAAGAGAAGAAATAGCGCATTTGCATGCTCAGTCCCTACGATGTGTTGTATTTCTTTGTTTGAATTGATATTGTCATCTAGGATTGAACAAATGGGTGAAGAGGCTACAATTTTATCTATCAATGTAAAAATTGACTGAAGAGAGATGAACCCTTTATTGACTCAAACATCTGCGTTATTATTTGGTAGATTTCATGTCAGCTAGCTCCTGGAAGGTGGTTTCTAAACAGGAAACATGATTTGGAAGGGGCAGACAGTCTCTAGGAAAGATATGATTTGTGAAACTGCTCTTCATTGAACAAGCGTTGCATAGTGGAAACAGGCTGACACATTTATGGGGTGTGAAGCTTATAACAATGACTCACAATTTAAACCTGAGGTCAGACTTAAGAAATATTATTAACTGTTGCTATGTTGCTAAAATATCAGACTCCTTTTCACCCCCAAGAGCTGAGCCTTTCTAAGTGTCAGCACATTTTCTTACATACTTCCTAAAAGCAAATAGTTGTAATTTCAGCAATATTTCTTTTAGAAACTTTAGATTGGTGACTGAAGGGAGAGACAACCATATAATCCTTACATGAATGTACTATGAAATTTTTGTTTGTTTTTATTTTTTGCCTGTGAATTTTTTTTTATTTCTTAAGGAATTGTTTTAATCATTTTACATACCAATCACAGATGCCCCCTCCTCCCTCCTCGAAGTTTTTTTACCATATTCCCACTTATGTATTCTCTTATTAAGTGATAACTAGAAACCATTTTGAGCAACTACTATGAATTGTGTGCTTACTTTGATTATGATAAAAGAAACCCACTCACTTGTCTTCAATATTGCTCAGGTAGTCTACTTGAGAAGACGGAAACAACCTCTATAGTTAGATCACAGCATGAAGAGTCTTAGTCCATGACATACTTTGGACCTTTGAAGATGCTGGGTTTTTTGTTTTTGTTTGTTTTTTCCCAAGAGAGGGGTTAGAGTAACACCTTCACCATGAACGCTTAAAGGCAGTTGGTTACAATGGACCCAAGACCACCACATAATGAAATATCTGTTGCTTAAAATATAGTTCCTCAAGCTGGTATATACTTGGTTAGTATGTGTTATAATGATGTAGAGGACAACTATAGCTTGTGTGAGGGTTGCTGGCAGGCAAAGCTCTTAATGCTTATCTGACTCCACCAACATTTTTGAAGCAGGTTAGGATTTCTGTCCTTTTAAATCCAAAATAATAATATATGGTAAATGAGAAGGGCTGTATTTAAGGAACAGTTTAATGATAACATCAACTTACAACCCAAATCATAGAAGAAATTTGTTTAGGGAGAAAGTGATACCACTTCAGCAATAATTAAGGGAAAGTCCTGAGGGAAACCTAAGGAGGACATACATACAGTGAAGTATACTTGCGCTAATATATAGTGAGGACTTCTCTTACAGATACCCAAATTGATCTGGGGACATTGAAAGTTACATAATAAGCATTATTACTTTAGAAATGGGAAATTACAACTCATCTTGTATATATTTTTTGCCTCGAGTAGTTTTCCAATATATCACTGATGGAGAAATGAAAGCTTGAGGGAAAATTGAATTAGAAAAAAAGCCATAATTCTATTTGGATAATATGTTGAAACTGCACAAACACTGTGGCATTATTATACATGTGCTACTTCGGAACTCTGGGGACATGATTCACCATCTTCCATTGCCCTTCTACAATGTCCCCAAGAGCCTGGGAAAAAAAAAACAGATTTATTCAACTGTAAAGTGATAGGGACTTAGGAATAATGGATATTTATGAACTACTTACAAATGTAACACTAGTTACTATGGATATTTCATAGGTGTGTATTATACTTGAGGATTTTGCTTCTATTATGTAATGTTGTGCTGTTCATTGAAGCATTTTATGAAAATGAGTGGTAAAGATATCTCTACAGATTTGGGGCAGATACATTGAAATATTGAACCATTAAAATTTTAGTATAAAATTTGTACTCCATAGATCCAGTAGATCATTTCTTATATTAGGTATTTTTCTCTTATTTTTGACAATTAGATACTAAACTCTGAAGTTTAATGTCAATTTCCTTTTTATCTTGAAATTATTCTTAATTAGCAGGGAAATTCTTTAAGATATGCTCACTTAGAAGTTTTTATAGAATGATTTTAAAACTTTAGGGAAAGTTTACAATTAAAATTCTGAGTTTGCGATGCTACTGCTGCTAAATTAGACATTAGAGTTTTGTATGTGTGAATAATTTGTGAAAGTTACATATGTGTGTGTGACATATAAGTCTATGTGTAAAACATGCCATGTCATGTTGCATAGCAATTTCTGTAGCCATTTAACTGACAATGACTTAGCAGCTCAAAGCCAAAATGTATTTTTATTTCATGTTTCAATGGGTTTGGAGGTTAGAATAGTAAGTGGGTCCTTGATTCAGGATCTCACAGGCTATAATTAGAATATTTAAGATACTGTGGTATCCCTTTAAGTGAACATGTTTTGGGGGAGCTGCCTCCCACTATACTCAGTTCGCAGCATGACTGTTTTGCTGGTCTAAGGCCAATATAAACGCTGTCTCCCATATCTGAACTCTTTTAAAGAGATAGCATAATCAAATGAGACCTAATCTCAATAATAGCCTTAATTAGGATAGTGCATGTTCCAGTTTATAAAAAAATCTATTCAGTGTTACTTTAAAATGTAACCACTTTTATAACCATAGCTTTTAATGTAAGTAGCCACGGGGGTAAAAACAGATGGTAGAGAGTGGGGGCCCTCTGGACATTCTCCTATTGTCTTAGGGTTTTACTTCTGTGAAGAGATGCCATGACCATGGCAACTCTTGTAAAGGAGAGTATTTTATTAGGACTTGCTTACAGTTCAGAGGTTTAGTCCATTGTCATCATTGTGGGAAAAATGGCAATACACAGGGATGGTGCCAGAGAAGGAGCCAAGAGCTCTACTTTCGGATCAGCAGGCAGAAGGAAGAGAGAGACACACTAGGGCTGGCTTGAGCATCTGAAACCTCAAAGCCCATGCCCAGTGACACACTTTCTCCAACAAGGTCACATCTAACAGTGAGACTCCCTAGGAGCCTGTGGGTGTCATTTTCATTCCAACAACCACACTTATCAAACCTTATCTAAGCATTGTAACTGCTTAAACACTGGAGAAGGCAAACCTATGTAATCAGAAATCAGAGGAAATATTGGTACATGTATGCAGAAACACACTGATAAGTTGCTTTCATTCCATATCATAGGGAGGAAAACTCACAATTAGAAAATTTCATTCAGAAATAATTTGGAGGTATAATGTCTGATTAAATGTCCAGAGGAGTTATTAAAAGTAATTCAGGAAATAAGTTTTAATTTCTGGAGAGGACCATGTTAAAAAGAGACTTAGGCTAGATTATAAAAGATACAGAGGGTTGGTCAGGTGGAGAGAGAGATGGGGGAGAGAGAGAGAGAGAGAGAGAGAGAGAGAGAGAGAGAGAGAGAGAGAGAAGAGGAGAGGAGAGAGAGAGAGAGTTTTAGCTTATGAAACAGTTTCTAATTCTTTCTCAATCATGCATCATCTACCCAGGTATATGTGTGTTTACATTTCAGTTGTATGACTTAGGGAAAGTTATACAAACTCTCTGAACTTCCATTTCTTTATTTCTATAAATGAACTTTAGAATCTACTACATAAATTTTTGATCGAAGACTAGAAATAATTTTTTGATTGTTTACACATCTGTTCACTAGAAAAAATACAACAAAAACATTAGATGAGAAACGGACCTTGAAAACTATAGAGTGCCACATGATTCATTGAAACACTTCCCAGTGGTATTTTTCCCATTGGTTAATTGTCTCTACAGCCTTCCTTGACTTTGACATAATAAATATGTATGGAATCTTAAGACCACTCTAAAATTAGAAAGCTTATAAATAGATAATTAAATGATAAAATTATTATTTGAATCAAGTCTATTGACAATTTAGGGCCACAAACACAGAGGGTGGATATTTCAGGAAATGTAAAGACCGAGCAAATGATACACAAAGGCTCCACATTCGCTGTGTCTTTCAGGGGTCATCATTCTCACTAATGATTATTTCTGGCATTTAATAAATAAAAAATGAAGCAAAGTTTCACTCAGTAGCATTATAGATGGAAGTCAATTATTTAATTCATGAAAGTATATCCAACATGAAGGTACCATCCATTATAGATTGAGACTTCCCATAAAATTACAATCTCAAGGTGGGGTTTTAATTTTTTTGGTACCTATACATGAAACAAATGACTTAATATCTCTAGGTAATTAATTTATCTTGTAAGCACGAAAAGTTTCAATTCATATTTTATATCTTCAGGGAAAAAATACAACCAAGATAAACACCAGTTTTCCTCCTAGATTTCAAGTCTTTTCTGTTTGATAATCATTGTAAGCAAGGTGACAAGCCAGGGCTCTGGGAATATTTATTGAATTGCAAAGGAAGAAATCTGACAAACAATATACTTAATCACTTTCCATTTATCATCATCAAGCAGTGACAGGTTATAAAAACAATTGTAGTAAAATGTGTTTTGTTGAGGATGAGGCTCTAGAGTATTAAACAAAAAAGGATTTATATTTGAGCAAATAAAATTCTGCTGGAACCAGAAAATGAAGAGTATTTGAAGAAATGCTCTGAACTATGGTGACTGATTATTCTTCATTTATAACATCTGTTTCAAGCTGTCTTAAACATAAGGTCTAAGAAAACTTGAGTCAAGACAGTATCCAGCTAGGGAGCTCCACTAACTTTTAAATTACTTACACAGGAGACTCATTTTTAAAGCTGCTGAGGTAAACTGAAGAGGGTATATGTTTAGCCAGCTTTCCTCTTTGATAGTTACATCTCTGAAGCATGTGAAAAAGGGAATTTATAAGAAATAATAAAGCCTTGAGATTCACTACTAAGTGTTCCTCTCCAACCATGACTTCTGACCCACATTGTACATGCCAGAGGATGAATCTCATTTTGAATATTCATTATAATCATGTCTTTTTAAAAAACAAAAAAAAACATTTAATGTCACATAGAAACAAAAGCTCTTCACGGGCCACAGCCTAGTCACTTAGGTTTACCACAGAGTGATGAAAATTCATCAGAATGTCAAGAGATCTGTACTTACCAAGTTTGATGAAGAAAATCTGACAAATACAGTCTAAGATAAGTGGCATTTTTTTCCTAATTGTTTTCATATGGATGAATGAAAATCAAGGGCCCTGCTACTTTGATGAAATGCTAAATGGCTTAAAAATTCATATTTACACAATGGACCAGCATACAAACTGAACCTAAGATTATTGCTTCAAAACTAACGCACAGATTTTCGTAGCTAAGTGTCCACATTCAGATTCAGTACAAGAAGTACCAATGGACACTTAAACCTGAAAAACAAGTCAGATTTACTCTCCTTGTATTCCTTCACTAAAACGCAACACAAGCAAGTATTAGGTTGTGAAGTCATAAGGATTATTTTCCATAGAGAATATGTCAGACCTTCTGTGCTGGTGGCAGTTCATCAAAGACATTTTAACAGGTGATTCACCTCAGGTGTTATGTGAACATTAAAAGAGAACCATAGACTGTTTTTCTTGTCTACAAAAAATGTGTCACAATTCCCAGCAAGAAGAAAAAACAATAGAAAAACAAACAAGTAGACATATATTAACTTTAGTAGCTATTATACCTAAAGAAATAAATGATTTCCTGTAAGTGGGCTTCTTCCTACAGGTTTATGTGAAGGCATGCCCAAGTGTGCAGAGCATCCTTAGGGTTCTTTTATAACAAGAGGCATAGCTAAACTACAGCCAATAAGTGTGGACTTAAGATTTAAACCTTAGATCTCTGAGCCAGCACTGAACACAGCCCTCAACTTTCCTTCACATTTATATTTCTTCATACAGTTTTCCCAAAGACAATTATAAACATTGTTAACTTCTAAGATTAGAAATTCACTGAAATGTGTCCCAGTGTCTGCTCTCCGGCCCCGAGCAGTGGCCTTGTGTTCCCAGGTGCTATATGTAAGATACCTACCTTTGCCAGAGAAATCTACTGTCATTTGTAATAAATCAGTTGTTAGCACAGAGTCTGTGACATTGTGAATATTCAATTTCTTTTTTAAAGAATGTCTTAACTAGTGTGTTAGGGATTTTAAAGGCAAGCCTCACTGCTTCCAACACCTGAGGGCACTGCAGCTGTCCCACACAAGCAATTTTCTCCATAGCTGCCTGTGTTGGAACACTTCATCCCCAGCTGGGGCCTCTATATGGGAAAGTTGCTGAATGTTTAGGAGTAGCCTGGTATCTGGCTGGAGGAAGTAGGTCCTTGTAAAGGTGGGTTGAAGGAGTTTTTTTTGTTGTTGTTGTTTGCTTGCTTGTTTTTACCCTGACTCTATTTCCTGTTCATTTTCTGATCCTCACTACAGATGCAATAGGACCAGTCAGCCTGGTTCTTGGTATCCATGCCTTCCAAATCATGATGCATGATTTCTTTGATTTCCTGTGTCCCCTTGAACTGTGAGGCAAAAGAAACCCTTCCTCCCTGAAGTTGCTGCTTGTCATGTAGTTTGTTACAGCAATGAGAGAAGTGACTAGCCTATCTCATTTCTCTTATTTCTTACTCTCAGGCTGCAGCCAAGTGAAGAGAGAAATCAACGATAACACGCTAGGAGAAATTCTCTCTACAGCCTTGGAGAGTTAGTTAGCCCAGACTCTGGGTCCTGGCCCAGCGCTGCACTAGTATAATCAGGATGACCAGCTTTGATATTGGGAATCTTCTCACTGTTGTTACTTCCAAGCCAACAGTCGATAAGGTTTCCCGATCTAGAATTGCTCTTCTCAGCTTGGCAGCCACTGCAGGCCATGACTATTCTTCGCTTCCATCCCTCATCTCCCCTTTGTCTGCTGGGAAGCAGAACCCAGGGAGAGGAAAATGATACAGTTGAATCAGACAATGTGTCATTGGAAACCTCAGACTCTGCTTTTGGTTGGCACCCACACTTTCACCTCCCTCATCTGATCCACCTGTCTACCTATCAAGACAGAGGTAGGAACAAGGACAGAGGAGAGGTTTAATGGATAATGTTATAAAACATAGTTAGTAGTTATCGTGACACCTATGGCAGTACGTTTCTGAGAAAAAATTGTAGTTGATAAGTAGAAATGTTTATTTTTTTTATTTACTAGTAACTAGCAGGCTTTAGTCTATAAAATGTAACAGCTGAGGAACATTTAGATTCTTACTGGACTCAGCACAGCACAAAAAGAGTGGTTTTGACATAGCCTTTTCCTCCTCTTTGAAATGCCTGATTCCCATGAGTTATATATTTAGCTATCCACCTGTTATTTATCATGTTTGTTTACAGAAAACCATAAGTGCACAGAACACATAAAAGGACCTATAAAGATGAGTTTTCTAATCCAATTATGATTACAATACCTTGGGCAACTGACAAAATATGCAAAAGATAGAAACATTTTTATGGCACAGATTGAAAGAGGAGATTTTCACAAAAGAAATATAAGAGGAGTAGACGTTGAAGAGCGTGTGGTTTGGGAACACACTACATTATTTAAAATATAAATTAATGGCATTAAATCAAATGAAAGTGGAATCTAATAAACAAATATTTTTCAGATATTCAATAAAAAGCCCAAAAAGTCAAAGAAAACAGAGCCATCAATCAGACAAAACTGCAACGTTGTGAAATACATTATAATAAATAACAAACAAATTGTTGACTGGAAGACAAGAGGCAGATTGCTAAGCTTAGTGCTATGGCCTAAAGGTAGGATTGGGGGATTACTATTCAATCCATCAGAAGAAAAATGGATGGATTAGAGATTAAGGAACTTTTCTTGGTTTTACAACTGAGGTCCAACACAGAAAATATTTTGTGGCAGTCCCAACCTGACACTTGAGACTTCAATGGTTGCAACATTCATTTGAAAAGTTACTACTGAGCATCAGCATCATTGTGGGAAAGATACTACAGTAGCTACTGAGGGAAAGACAGCACTCAGCCACACAGTTTGTGATTTAATAATCCTCTTGGTGATCTAGCCTGCTTGACTTTGATTGTCTCATTTTTAGTTAGGAGCACTTTCACTCGGGAAAAGAACAATGACAGTCTAAAATTTGTGAGTATGAGGGCCTTGCTGCCTAGCTGACAAAGGTTTTGGAGAAAAGGAAGAAAACCTTCAGTTGGCTATTTGAAAAACAGGTCTTTTATCATGAAGTTATAGCTCTGATTGAGTGGGTGAAGATAAACTCCTGTTTTTAGTTTCTAGTTACAAGGACCACTATGCCAAGACATAGTCCTGCAGTTTGAGTCTTAAATGGGCATCGAATGACGACTAACTCTAGAAGAAAGTTTTCTACATATTTGGTCAATGCCTCATATTCTAGCCATGAGAATGTGTTGCAAGTGTTTTATGTGCCATGCACTGAAGACATTGGTAATAACTACTATTATAATTTTTCCTTTGACAGGTGCTTTTTAAATTCCTCTATATTATTAGTTGACTTGCTATTTTATCTTCCAATGCCACACTTTAATAAACTGCTTCCAGGTATGACACAAATGTCAATATAGTGGAGCAGTGTCTTCCTTGTCCTGTTTACCCCATCAAACATTGGCTACCTGAACCCTTCTATGCAGTCATTCAGAACAAAACTTAGTTTCTCAAAAACAGTTTATAGAATAGAGCAGAAATATTTATTTTTTGGAGATAAATCCACCATGTAATAGTTTCTAGTCATCTTTCTAACTATGGGTTCTAGGCAAGCTCAGATTTGTGAATAAACACTTCGTATTTCCCCTTGAAGGCCATTGGCCCTTGTGATAACACCGACACCATGTTGTCTACTTGTCAGAAGTGGCCTCCCTTCTTCTGCTTCCTATTGCTGAAGTCATCTTTAACTCAAGAAGAATTGGTTTTTGTGCTTTATGGTGTCCGTATTTTTACTCCTTCCTCTGTTGCATTTGTATGTGTCTGTGTCATCTTTTACCTACCATCCTTTAGAACTTTTGTTTATCACAGTGGCTGACAGCGAGCTCTCAGCGTTTTTGATGATGATACAGGCTCATATATGGCGCATTTCCTAGACCAGATGCAGACATTCCCTAAAAAGTTATTTGCGCACACATATCCCTTTTTTGCAGTTCTATATGTAGACCATGGTTTGTTAACCAAACTAGGCGGAAAGTATTAGAATTTGCTTTAAACAATACTCCATTTGGACCATTTTCAGATAAAAATGCATGTGATGTTTATAAGTAAACACAATATGTATTTATTTTTAGGAGGGGAAGGTCACTAAAGAATGTAAATATGACAGATCATTGTCCAGGTTAAAAATGTCGAAAAGAGTAGATTTAGTAGTGTTCTTTTCAGTCCAATTATTTACATCATAATGACTAATACTGTCCTAGAACCCTTGTTTCTGATTGGCAGAAATTGTAGCATGCTGATGTTGTTTCCTACATCTGAAGTAGCACATGGGGACCTGTGTCCCACCCCTGTCAACATAGCAAATGTTCTTCCCTCTCCTAATTTCGAAAAGACCTCATGAGTCTTAAGTATAGCTGTGTTTGAGAGCCACATGTGTGTCTCTGTAAGCCGATGTTATTAAAACATTACCATAATTCTAAGACAGATGATATATTAGCAAAACTGGCCTAAGATTACAAGAAAGTTAGATTTTTACAATGGATACTATCTAATTCTTTTTACAGTGTATTTTATAAATAAAATTCTAAATGTAAGACTATAAGGTTATATGTCTAGAAAGCAACTTCAAAATACACATAAAGATTGGAGTGGTGATTATCAATTAATGGCATTTGATAGTTATATAAATGTTTTTCCTTTATTTAAGTCTGATATATTGACATTTTACTTGCTCAGAAAAAATATTGACAGTAATGTTATTGTTCCAGTAATGCCCATTCACCTGGTAAAGCATAACTCTTTCTGAACAAGTAGCTGCCTTCAAACATACATATGTATTCATAGATACAAACAAATACACATGCATATGGTTGGTTTATAGTGAAATCATGTAGATTTTCTTGCATGACACAAAAGGATAATATTAAGGTTGGATGCATTGGAGTTATTGGGATTTCTATTAAATGGTGGATTTGTTTTAGTCTGGGATCAGTGCATGAAATCACATTGTAATGTCAATCATCATGAAAACTTTTAAAAGAATTTTTTCTTCTATACAAACGGCAAACACACTTTTGCTGGGCCATTTAACCATTTACATTAAACTCTACCTTAAGAATGGCAAATAGTCATCTAAAACTGTTTTCAGAAAAATGTAAGCTTCCTAAGACCTGTCTCTCCTGTTTTAAAGACCAGAAAGTTCTATTTGTTTTTGAGTATCTTATCAACTGAAAATAAAAACGACCTCACTCCAATTCTGTACTAGTAGTTCTCTTCCAAATCTTGAGCCCTGAGAAGATCCTATGGGGCAGTGTGCCTCTGCATACAGCCAAAAGCTTTGGTGCCTGTAATCATCGTGACTTTCACTCACCAGAGATGACACAGTCACACACAGTCAAGGTACAGGGAGAAAACTGTCTATTCTGATAAGAGTTAATTGTAAAGGTGAGTTAGCTGGAAACTCTTTTCTAGCTTTAAATGTCATCCAGCATATTTGGATGAGAAATGTATTTTTTAATTAAAAATAAAATAAAATTCACGTATGTTGAAATATTATAAAAGATTGGTTTCTTCCTTAGCAGAATGTAGGCTCTGGCAGAAATACGGTTTCAGGTGTGGGTGTAGGAGGGAACCGAACTTGGATGCAGCAGGATTTTATCTTCCTGGGGTGGGCTGCCAGTTAAATCTCTGCAAATAGCAATGTCATAAGCATGGTTTGAGAGAAATACCGTGTGCTTGGTAGAGTAGCAATTGAAAGAAAAACAACAAAATTACAAGGAGTGTACATGTAAAAAAATAACACTCTTGTTCCTTATCCATTTTAAGTCTTGCAACATAAAAAGGCATTAAAAATATCCAGTGTACAATAACTCTTAAAAATCAGAGCAAAACAGCATGAATCTTGAAGTGTGCCTGCTTGGTGAACTCTGCTATCTGGTACTAAGATATAAAGGTTAATTAAAGAAACGACAAGTTCTCTCCTTCCCTAACGTGGCTAAGGAAGACACATTAGCAAAGCCACAGAGAAAGCTGAACAGCAATTAGAGAGACTCAAAAAACAGACACACAAAATGGAACCTTTGGCAAACCTGAAGAGAGACTGTACCTCAGCATCTGTCATTATGTTACAAACATCTAAAAACCTTACGTTTCTGATTTTTGCTTTCATATTCCATCAACTTACCCTCCCCCCTCCTCCTTCCCCAGACATACGCTCCTCTATAACACAGGTTTCCTGCAGACTCCTAAGCAAACTGGCCTTGTAAGGGACACCATTCCAAGGCAAGAGAGGGGAAATGACCACTTGGATGTAACTGGGGACAAGAGTAAGAGTTAAAAAAAATAAAAAACTCAGTTCTGCAGAAAACAAAGCGCAAAGAGGTTCAGATATGAGGAGGGTGGGCGTGGGATTTTCTTTGCATGAAGTTCCTGCCACTATTTAGTGGCTTGTCTTTTAGGAAATATTCCTTTGGGGCTTCATCTATGCCAGTTGGACTTCAAACTCTTCAGTTCAGTGAACTTCCTGTTTATTTAAAGCTAAGTCTTTCTCTGTCTTCCTCTGTCTTCCTCTCTCTCTCTCTCTCTCTCTCTCTCTCTCTCTCTCTCTCTCTCTCTCTCTCTCTCTCTCATCTGTCTTTTCCTTTTAACTCTCCTGAGTCATTTTTAACATATACTTAGGAATTTTTCCAGTCACTTGAACATTCTAGCCTCCTTTCCTGAGATTTAGAATATAGTATTACTGTAAATTGCTGCAACTGGTAAGAACATTCTGACTTGATCAGTGCAACTGTGGCGTAAAGTGTGACAGACAGAATTCTAAACTAAGAGGACAGCCTCGTGCTCACGTATCACTCTTGAGATAAGTAGGAGATTAAGTGCATTTAAATGAAGACATCAGAGCTATATCTGTATTTAGATGATATTACTAATTTGTTAACTATGACAAATTCATGCAGAAACCCTTTTGTTGGAAACTGAATTTCTCATGTAATAATTAGCTGTGGAATATTACCCCAAACAGGTGTCTGTAGCCTGTCAAAGTCAGAACAGGTGATTTAGAATTAGCGTATTAAAGGAACTGTGAATTAGCGAAGCAAAAACGTGTTAATTTCTTGTTCCATCTGTTAATATGAATTCACTGCCAAATATTTTACTTTGTAGAACTGTGCTGGGATTGGCAAGAATATACACTATAAAAAAAAAGTTTAAAGGCCTGAATGTTTAAAAATCATGACATACGTTACTGCAAAAATAACTTCTACATTTTTTGAGCATGCTTTTTTTCTCTTTTCTCTTTGAAAAAATAACTGCAGAGATTGCCATATAATATAGAAAGTTAACTAAAGAAAACATACGATCAAATGTTAGGCCTTTAAAACAAAAACTGGAAGAGAATATTACTCAGGACTGTTTGATTATAAATGAAGACTAATTCTTCAGTGGTGCTCCTTGGTGCATCTGAGATCTGTTCTGATAACTGAGAGACACACAGAAAAATATCTCATGCTGCCACACAGCTCATGTTCAGTAATACCCTCTTATAATGATATCCCATTGTAGGGACATGGTATTTTTTTCCAAATATGTAATCCTAGGATTATGGTACAATTCAGGTCACCAAACCACAATTTCTGTGTAATACCTTAATCTATTGTTCACTAATTTGGTTTTCTTTCCTCCTCCAAATTTTCCTAGAATAGATAAAATCAAAATGTCCTTCTCTCCATCAGCATGTGTACAATTGTGTCTGCCAGTGGCAGCTACACAGGTGGAGTGTCAGAAAGGGCAGTGGAAGGTGGTAATGAAGCCTAACAATTCTCCATCCGTGTCACCACTCAGTCTGCAAGGGTATGTGGCCTCAGTCAGGAACATTTACGTCCTGAAAGCCTTAAGAAAAGCTGGGGTTCATGAATGACTAAACCTATTTGCCATCTTTGTATTTCTTTTCTCTGCAGTCAGATCCAAGGGAGAAGGGAGGAATTCAAAGTGAATTGAATATGTGAGCTTAGACATATGCTAAGAGTACAGTTAACTTGAGTTACTTTTTCATGCTGCTGAGTTGAGTCCTGAATGAGGCAGTTTTGTGACTTAAACAGATTTCACTAATTTTCCTGCCTTGCACATTTAAAAAACAAACCACACTCTCCCATATTGCTGTTTGGGTTTTAACGGAGCTGAGCATGCACACTCAATTACTATAAGTACTTTAAGTAAAGCTTAAAGATATGCGGCATGTTCTTAACTGCAGACGATATGATAGGTAGTGTCTTTCCTCTCTAGTTTGATGTCACATCCAAGAGATTAATCCTCTCATGAATCATCCATAATGACTAGAATAATTTGGGAAACTGAATGAAAATTTTCAAATTATTTATATCAGGAGAGCATAAGACTATGAATGGTAGGCTACACAAATACAAGCCATGCTTACAGAAGCTATATACAAGAAAAGGGTAGGCAGAGTAGAAATATGAAATAGTTTATATTTCTAAAACTGGCCATCATTGAATTGATTCACCATGTCCTAGATTCTTGATAGCATGTGGCCCCATCACTGCTTATAAAACAGCTAAGAAAACTGTTGTTTTCAACAAGTGAGTAGAAAAATATTTTGTTGCTTAGATCACACAAAAGTCTCTGAGTGTCAAAATACAGTGCTCATATGATGCAAAATTCATAATAATTTAAATAAAAGATCAATGATATTTAAATATAGCTAGTTATTTATGTTTCCGACTTGAAACAAATAGACTGAGAATGAGTTTTTAAATCCTCCCTAGACATGATCTCAGAAAAAGACAATATTCTCTTCACCACCATACTTAAAAGAAGCATGGCGTTGCTGTAGAAAAATCATTGATGAAGCAGTTCCAAACTTCTATATTAGTAGCTTAAAAACTCATATAAAGCATATAACACATAAGACATTTTATGGGGTGTCAGATTGTGCATTCACCCAAGCTGTAGTTGACTTATCCAGAAAGACATTTTTGGTATGTAAATAAAAATGCAAGGAGAAGAACCTGTCAGAAAGTAAATAGAGTATGTAAATTAAATAAAAGGTAAGGCAGCTACACTTTTTATATAAATAACTGCGTTAACAGAGCTTTGTGCATATTACAATATATTCAGATGCATAGCTTTTGCAAAAATAAATTCATTGCTTCCCTCCAAAGAATGGATTAAAACAATTTATTTTATAAAATTTGGATAGATAGGATAAGAAATGTAATAGCCATCCATGGAAAATAAATATAAAAATTATTCAAGCTCCATCTACTTTATGTTAGTAATGAGATGCACTTCATTCAAATTCCTTTCAATTGAAACAGTGCTGAGGAAGCAAAAACATGATTCTGGAGGAAATGATTTCTAATCTTCATGATAACATACCGATATAATACAATTATTTACAATTGACTAAGAGTTAATTTCAATAGTATAACATCTTTCTTGCAAAAATGTCAGCTTTTATTGATGAAACAAACTAAGAATAAAACATTTTTACTTGTGGTATCACAGTGCTGTTTTTCATTCTGTTAACCAAAACAACATAGTAATACTGTAAACAGAAAAATAACATCAGACTGCTTGTGTTTGCAGGATTTTATCAAGAACCATAAGCAATGCAACAAAGTACGTTAGCTTTAATTTTGGAAAATACTCTATACTTTTAGATTATAGCCACACTGCGCTCAAGATAAGAAGGGACCAGTGGTCAAATTGTATTATTGTCTATTATGCCAAGGAAAATATAGAATTAATAGTATAAAATAATTGACTTTACATATTCTCATTAGATGTTATTAAATATTACACAACATATAAGAGTAGCTATTGTTACTAAGTTGTTCATTATTAGCCATCTGTATAATCATTCATACAAACACACCAGTTCATACGCATCAGTGTTTCACAAGATGGCTCCAAAGATTTGCAGGAATTTCAGGTGTCGTATCATAGAGGGTAGCACCATAACGCATGAAAGCAGTGTTTGTCGATTTGAGGGTTGTGACCACTTTGGTCCTGCATATCAGATATTTACATTACAATTCATAATAGTAGCAAAATTATAGTTATGAAGTAGAAATGAAAATAATTTTATGGTTGGGGTCACCACAGCATGAAGAACTGTATTAAAGGGTCGCTGCATTAGGAAGGTTGAGAACCACTGCACTAGAGGACAGAAATCAGGGATGCTGTTAATCCACATGGTCCATAGGATATCAAAGAACTATCTGCTCCAAAATATTCTGTGCACTGGGTTGAGGAACCTGGATAATTGCCCAGAGATGTTTTTATTGTTTCTTATTCTCTTTAAATGAAAGCCACAAAATAGATACATTAGGTAACTATAATCCTTGAGAACTAGAGAAGGGGGGGTTGTTTGGGTTTTTGTTGTTTTGGTCTATTTTTTGAGATGGGGTCTCACATAGCTCAGGTCAGCTTCAAGCTTGCTGAGTAGCTGAGAACAACCTAGAACATTTTATTTTCCTGCTAGCCCCTCATCCTTGATGAAGGTTTATATCATTGCACCTGGTTCATGTGGTGGTGGAGACCACACCCAGAGCTTTATGCACGCTAGGCAAGTACACTGCCAGTTGAGCTCACAGAGTCCTTCCTGGTTTGTTTGTACATATGCATCGTCTGAGGGAGGAGCCTACTGCAGGTATGATTTAGGACAAGTCTTAGCCCAATCCTTCATTTACAGTCTAGTAAGTAAATGGCCAAGCAATAAAGTGAGTTGCACATCGGTGGGGCTGGTTTGAACTGGCTTTTCTTAGCTGGGATTTTAGCCAATTTTTTTTGTACCCAAAATTCTGTTCTCAGGAAAGCCCAGATCAGGAATGGTGCCTGTGTGATGTTGATGTTCATTTTGTGTATTTTCCTGTATATTGCAACTTGCTTTGGTAATCTTAAGTGAAATCCTTTTTATATTTGGGAAAAAGATAGATAGGCCGTGAATAAAATTGGTGTATTCTACAGAAATAGACTATTAGCTGGATAAAATCACCTTCATTGATACATATATGACATATATATATATATATATATATATATATAATGGCATATATCACAAGTATTATTAGCATATACATATATATATGAAATATAATATACATATGTAAAACCTTATTTCTGCATTACTGGAATTCAAAGTCAGGCCTCATGTGTTTCAGGCCAGTGCTCTACTCTGACCTATATATCCAGTTGTAGTTTAATATTGTTTATTTTAATGTTGTGCCTTCATTTTTAGTTAGGTATCATTTTTTTTTTCTTTTTGTTTTTTGAGACAGGGTTTCTCTGTGTAGCTTTGCGCCTTTTCCTGGAACTCACTTGGTAGCCCAGGCTGGCCTCGAACTCACAGAAATTCACCTGGCTCTGCCTCCCGAGTGCTGGGATTAAAGGCATGCGCCACCACCGCCCGGCAGTTAGGTATCATTTTTAAGAATGTTATTAAACTGATAAGAACAGATCAGATACTACACTTGATCCTAGCCAAAAGTGGCTCAGAGGATAAGAGCCCTGACTACTCTTCCAGAGGACTCAGGTTCAATTCCCAGCATCCACATGGCAGCTCACAATTGTCTAATTGTTCCAACTTGAAACAAATAGACTCAGAATGAGTTTTATAATCCTCCCTGATCTCAGTTCCAGTGGGTTCAACACTCTCACACAGACATACATGCAGACAAAACACTGATGAACATAAAATTAATTAGTTAATCAATTAATTTTAAAAAGAATGTTATTAATTTTATCATTTTAGTTTATTTATATTTTATACTTTCATACATGAAAATTGTATTTACATCATTTCTATTGCATCCTTGAAGGCCATTAAAGCAGGAAGCCCCTATTGCCATATTTTGATACACAAACAGAAGTAAGTGGTAGACATCAAGACAAAGCTCATAAAAATGTTCACTTTTAGAAAGGTATTATTTTCTGTTTTTAGATCCTATCTACTGGCAAGGTTGGAGACAAATCAAATTTCACTCACAGTCAGACCTCCACCCTTCTATTTGTCATTTTTTTTTAAAAAATATCCTTTTTGCTTGATTTGCTTTCTTACATATGTGAGATATGAGTATGCATGCTGGATTCCATTTTTCTTGATAGTTCACTGAATAGTGTCAGGAAACAATGACAAGGCAGTGGCTTTAGAATCAGTAGCGACATGCACCTTCTTTCTCAGAGTCACAAAGTGATTTCTTAGCACATTTTCTGTTTTCCATGATAAGCCAGCAGGGATACTTGTTTTTATATATTAAAAAACCCTCTTATTTAAAAAATATAATATGCCAGCCAGGTGGTGATGGCACATGCCTTTAATCCCAGTACTTGGGAGGCAGAACCAGGTAGATCTCTGTGAGTTTGAGGCTGGCCTGGTCTACAGAGCGAGTTCCAGGACAGTCAGGGCAACACAGAGAAACCCTGTCTCTAAAATAACACTGTCAAAAAGATTTATAATCATTTCCATTTTCTGTATAATCATATATATTTTATTGTGCATTTTCTTACCAACTTAGTGCTTAAACTGGATACAATTATCCTTGTTTTATAGATTGCTTTTTCTTTAAACATGGTGGCATCAAGAAGGCCTGTCTCTTACTTGCTTACTATCACACAGAAAACTTGAGACAGCCCTATAGCATCATCACAGATCTCTCTACCAGCACAATTCTTGCTTGTTTTTACTTACTTTGTCAAAAAAAATGCATGAAAAAGTTGAATTTAGTTCAATAGAGTGTGAAATAAAATTCTAAGATAGAGGCTTAGAAATGACTTAAATTTACTTTTGTAACTATTTTTCTTGAGTCTACTCAGTGTTGATGAAGTTGTTTCAATTCTGTTTCTTTCTCCACCCCTATCCCTACCATACCATGTAGCTATAGCACACAACTAATACTTTGGAAGAGTCAAAATATTTTACCAATTTCTCTCAGCTTCATGTCTACATGTTATGTGCTCTCCAACACTGCTTAAGTGTGCCTACTGGGCAAAGTTCTAAAACTGTATATGTAGGTTCATGTTCAAGAAAGGCTAAAGTTGGCTCAGCTGTTCCCACAAACAGAAAAATCTATTGACAAATTCAGTGATGCTTCAATTTGTTTGCAACTGATAACACAAATGGAATAACACCGTAAAGATATCTATTGTCCTGAGACATAAAGATGGCTACGTGATCAGCTTTCTTATCAAGACCCCACAGGGTTTGATTCTTTCCAACTGAAAGTCATTCAAAGGCAAACCAGACTTAATTTTCAGTAAATATTTGAGATATTCTTTTAGCTGGTTGAGGAGCAAAGATACTTTTTCCTCTTCTCCTTTCACACTAACAATTCTCCCACTCTCCCCACACCCCCTAGCTATATCCAAGCTAATCTTCATCCAACTTGTGATATGTAACAAGAGATTCTGATAAGAACATATCAACTATTGATACTTCATTTGCATGTTGAGCCCATATTCTCTTCCACTTTTACTAAGCTTCAGCACTTAAATTTTACCCAGAATTGTCAGATGAAATGCCCATTATTAAGTAGACAAAGTCTAGAGATTATGGTAGGTGGAATTCTTACATGGTTCCCAAAAAAGCCTAGAGTGTTCCCTTCTCTTCACAGTGGACAAGGCCTATAGTTTGATGAATATCATTCATGTAATCAGTAAAGAGACATAGTACATGAAAAGAAGATGCCAAATGCTTGAGGTTGAGTTCACCAAAAAGTAGATTAACCTGCACAGGCCTTAACAAACCAAACGACTTTTAAAGAAACAAATTTTTAAACGGCAATCATTACTTTCCTGAGAGAGGTTTATTCATTGGCCTTGAAGAAAACAATCAACTCAGTCCACAACTGAAGAGTATTTCAGTTTCTAAATCATCCATAGAATTCTCAGAGCCGTAGAGAAATGGCAGCCCTCAATATATTGGTCAAAGCCTCAAAGAAGCCTCAGGGAGGGTCCCAGAAACTGGGTGCCTTGACCTCTAGTTCCTGGAATGTGAGATGACAGCTGTGAATCATTTTTAGATGTCAGAGTCATGGAGATTGGTTGTAGCGCAACAGAAAACCAATATAGGTATGAACAGTAATTGGTGAGATATCGTTCCCACTTACAAAAGCAAATCCTTGATCCTGTGGAGGAGGCAGTGGAGTGTTCACATTTGTCTAGAGTATCTATTCCTACTCCTAAGTAATAATGATGCAGATGAATGGTACCTTTGAGTGTTTGCAAGGCACTGGGTCAGATGGCAGGCATCATGCAAAAGAATTTGTGCATGTTATTTGCTTTGTTCTTCATAACCATCTGATGCATAGTATCTGGAATTATTAACGTTTTTTTCAGATAATATATTCAATGGCATGCATTGATTAAATGCACTTATAAGCAAACAGTAAAAAGGTAGAGGAAGATTCAAATGCAGATGTCACCTAGCCTCACCCTCATGATCTGAGTAGTTGAGTGTTTGTACTCCCTTTACAATAAAAAGCAGTCTGTCCCATCCCCTCTAAGCTGAACACTGTCATAGTCACCATTCTATTCAGCAACTTCCCATAAACCTCAGAAATATTCTCTGTCTTCCTTACATTTTTTGTAAAGACATGAAGGCATTTCCTTACTAAAATTTCTCATTTTTGACTTGGCTAGAAGCAGTGCATCCTTATATAAGAGATCCACAGTGTGCCCAATATTTCTGAGGCTGTTCCAACAGATTTGAATGAAATGATGATGAAACAGGTGTTTAAAAAATTGTTTTTCCAAAAAAATTAAAAACAAATCTTAGTTAAAAATTCAGTTTAGGAAAATTGTTTTTTATGTAATAAAATAAAATTATGTAGAGAATGTCTTAAAGAGAGTGTCAACTGGTTTTATTTGATTGGCATTCTCTTGGCACTAAATGATATTTATATATTTTAAATTACCCTTAATTTGTTTATAACAGTTGCTCAAGTTCCATTTGTATAGAAGGACCATTTTCCCCTGAAGTGCTAACATTCTACTACCTCCTTCATATTAGGGGGCTATTTTTTACCAAGTACATTGACAATTGAAAGACTTCAAAAAGAATATTGGTGTGTCTCAAATTTGGCATAATCAAGCATTTTTGGATATTTTCTCATTATTTTGCTTATAATTATGAAAGAATATGATTTGTAAAGACTTAAGTGATATGACATTTGCCCATTTTTTTACTCAAGGAATTTGAAATTTCATGTGATTTAAACAAGATACATTATATTCTTGATGTAGCTGTAAAACCCAATAAGCACTGTTTTAGGGGTGTATTTTTAAGACAGTCTTTTTGAATGAGTTAAGGCTACAAGCCAGGAATAAGAAGATAATTGTAGCATCCTGTGAATGTCCATATTTAACCTTATAATTTTATATGTGCCTACAAAGTAATATTATTATATTTATCCTTGAGTATGGTAGACATTATGTTTATCCTACCCAATTTAAAATGCTTAGATTGTAAAACCACAAGAGTTTACTCATGGTCAAGTTCATGATTTACATAGTTAAGTATTTTCTTCAACAAAAGAGACATTTTATGAGAATGCAGGACTGTCTTGAGTTCAGCTGTCTCCTAAGGAGGGAGTGGAATTTCACTGCTTGAGAGAATTTAAAGTTGTCTGCAAATTCAAAATTCCTAATTTTCTTATTTTTCCAGGTAATATTTGTTAGAAAAGATCATAAAGTAGAACTACTTTCCAACTTCCACATTTTCTGTGTTAAATAAGTATTTTCACCAGAAATACAGATTTTCAGCCCAGAATTTCACACCACATTGGACTGAAATTTTCAAAAAGGATATAAAGTGTCTGAATTATTTTTAGTCAGAGCAAGAAGTATTATTTATACCTAGCTATCATTTTTTTCCTGTGAAAGTTTAACAAAAAAATGACTTGGAGAATGAAGCAACGTCTGCATGCAGGCTGCATTAGGAGTCCTCAGCAACAATAACTTTCAGGAACAATAGTGGTGGGGTGAAGTCATGGTGGGAATGAGATAGGGAATGTAAACTACATAGAAATGAGAGACAGATGAATAGGTATGAAACACGAAAAACTCTGCATGCACCTGACACTCATTGCAGTTGATCATTTTAACCAATACACAGAGGAAAAGTTATTTATCTTTTTAGTAGGCTCAAATACAGAGGTTAGCAAGCTTCAAAATATATTCAATGTCTTTCTTCTAGAACTTCTTAAAATCTAAGTTAAACAGATCTCTTTTAGATATACAAGCTCTCACCCTCTCAAACTCAGATGTCTATTTGATGCATAATTAGATTAATCAAATGGAATCACATTTACCATTTAAAACCTTTAAAAATTATTATATACATGTGTATCTACTTATCAACATAGACATATATAGATATAGAATAACATTTGAATATATATTTTTATATGTACAGATTACCTTATAATCTATGACTTTACAACAGCATAGGACTAGCAACTCCAATAATGTTAAATTCACTTTAACCAAATTTGGTTATGGAATTATTTTGTTATTAAAAAATGTCCTGACATGCATTGTAAGGGTATAGTAATTAGAAATATTCAAAGTGGTAATAGGATATCTTATCCACATACCAAGTGATCTTTCTTACACACAGAAGTGACTTTTATACATGTTGCTACTGTTTTCATTAATATTATCGTCACCTTTAAGGAAATGATAACTCAATGAAGTTAGTTTAAAAAAAAAGGCTCCATTTGTTATATCTTCAAAACATTGTAGAGACAGTGAACAGATTATTTATAATGTAGTAAAAAAATTGTGAAAAGATATGCAAGTGCTAAGTCTCTGCTCAAGAATATATATATATATATATATATATATATATATATATATATATATATATACACACATATATATATGCATATTCCCTGTGTTTATTACATTTGATGCATCAGGAATGTATTTATTATGTAGTTACTACATCAATACAATGGCATTATTGCTTCATTGATTTGGTAATTCTCTGTTAGATATATCTTGTGTATAACACCAGAGAACACTGTAATAACTTTTCTAAATTGTACACAGCTGGCTTCCTTATTCTTCATGTTAGGGTTCTAGTCAAAGAAACGTTGGTACCTGATGACTGTTGTTTCTATAAAAAGACATTGGAGAAGTTCTGTGTCCTGGCTGCATGCCCCTTGCACGTGCTGGGTGTGGACAATGAGGCCTCAGGAGCAAGAAAAGCCACAGATGCAAAGGATTCCTTGTCACTGCCTAGACTCTAGAGGGCTGCTTGTCTAAGAACTTCCAGCTAATAATGTTTGTAAGAATGTTGTAAGTCAAGAACTGAAGCTGTGTTTTAGTTGAGCCATTATACTAACACATGCATTCCATATCTTCTATTGATACCAAAATGAATACTTAAGAGATAACTTCAACTCACAAATATATGTTTCTTGAGTGTCAATATGTGGTTACATGAGGTAAAGGATTATTAATTAAGCATGTATC
This sequence comes from Peromyscus californicus insignis, assembly GCF_007827085.1. NCBI lineage: Eukaryota > Metazoa > Chordata > Mammalia > Rodentia > Cricetidae > Peromyscus > Peromyscus californicus. Next base: position 22,108,133 of record NW_026294595.1, on the reverse strand, counting down.
CCTAAGGCCGCACATGATTCTGTTTCACTTCATTTTAATCTTTTAGAATACTAACTCATTGTTCAAGAGCCATTATATATAACTATGTACCTCTGGAGCACAGAAAGCTTCTCATCTTCTACATAGATATTGGGCTAATATTATTTCTATTTTTAAAATCCTGATTGTTTGCCCCTAAGCAGTTCAAAGTCCATTCTTTTAAGAATAGACTATGCAGTTTGTTTACACAGTTTAACAATCTGTTCTTTATAATCCCATATATTTCATTAACTAATGCTATTAAATACAATTGCACAAGAAAAGAAGTACCTTGTTAATGCATCAGCAAAGGTTTTATAGACTTTCATTGCTACAGAAGGAATAAAGGAGACTTTCTTGATTAATTTTTGCCTGAAGGATAATAACCATTCTGCTCTTCCCACTATTATTTAAATGACTTCCCAAAATGATTCTTTCTAAATCTCACACAAATATTCCTCAGGAAAGGAAACTATTGAATCTATTTTAAGTCACCACAATTTTTAAAATACAACTTTCAGTACTCTTGAGTTATATGTCCATGGAAAATACTTGGATTTCTTAAATAAGAACTAAGATCTTGAGTAAAGACTTAAATGTTTAAGTTAGAAATTATTTTAAAGAAGTAGTTTCCTCAACATGGAAAACAGTAGGAGGAAAGAAAATGACCCACATCAAGGCACAAAGATTGGAAAGAAATATCAGATGAGGAACTCTGCAGACATTTGGAGAAATTCAACATAGGAATCAGTTATTTCCCACACCATAGTGATCATCAAAGCTCACTCGGTAGTAATGCATAAAATAACTCATGCATACAGCAAGATATCTTCAAAAGGCATTATGTTAAAGTATACACATACACACATGGTCATATACAATACATGTGTAGTAGGCTTCCATACAAAGTCTAGATTCTATCTCTTGTTATTTAAAGGAGATCCAGTTCCATGGGGGCTCTTCAGCTATTGGTTCATAGTTCATGTGTTTCCACTAGTTTGGCTATTTGTCCCTGTACTTTTTCCAATGATGGTCTCAATATCTCTTACTCATATAATCCCTCCTCTGTCTCACCGATTGAACTCCTGGAGCCCCAGGGGAGTCCTTGCCTTGGAGGAGGTGGGAATGGGGGGTGCATTGGGGGAGGGCAGGAGGAGGTGGGAGGAGGGAGGACAGGGGAATCTGTGGCTGATATGTAAAATTAAATTAATAAAAAAGAGGAAAACCTCAATCACTGGAAAAATATAACATGGACAAAAAAATTAAGAATGGAGAGGTTTTATTCAATAGCTCTAGACTCCTAAAAATTATTTTTGCATTCTGCTTTTAATTATTGAAGTATGCATTTGTTCAAATGTTTCTTAAAATAATAAGTTGAATAAATAAAGTTTTATATTCTGTAAATTTTTTATTTGCAATCCTAAATGAGCATTAAAAACAAATTGGCTCCTATTTCTCATCATAACAATCACAAGCATGATTCTTTCTTTTTGTTCTGGTGATAAATGCAGTGGGAGGAGGATTCCACTGCTGGAAATATGACTAGCCTACCAGTGTGGCAATGTTAAGAGCAAAGTCTAGAGTCCATCTAGTATATCCCCCAAAGCTTCATGCTGTACCCCAAGTGTATGACCCCAAGTTACCACATAGCATCATTTAACGATTAATTAGCAACCTATAAAACACCAGCAAAAACTGTTGTTGGAAGATTAAATAAGTTATTGCACGACAACAACTAACAGAGTATCTGACATACTATTTAGTATCAAAATTATTTTGATAATCTAACATCCCATAACATATTTAAATTTTTTCCAAGGGTATTATCCATGTATACTACTGCCACATATGTAAAGAGATTCAAGTCATGCATGTGGGTTTTATTAACACATTTATTTTCAGATTAAATCTTTACCTCAATGTAGTATGAGACTGACATTAATAAGAACCCTCAGTTTGCATGGATTTGCTGAAGTGAGATTCAAATCGGTATAATGAGTTTAAGTTTGAAAAGTACCAACATGTCTTGGAAAATAATTATTAGGAATTTCATGGCACTAATTTCTTCATTCACATGAATGAGGCTTAGTGAAGCTGTCATAATCATCTTGTAATGACACAAGTGGAATTTCTCAAAGATGATGTTATAATGATAAGGTAAAACAAAGTGCTATCAACGCCATGATGTACTAAGAGGATGATAAAGAGCTCCTTTATTAGAAGAGCTAACTAGGGATTATAGGCATTTGAGGTGTAATCCTAACATTACCTTTTTACTGACTCTGGAATATAGAAAGTCATAATAGACTGTGGGGGACCGGTATCTGTTTAGAAATTCATAGGTCAGTGCAGTATTGAAAGGCTAGGTGGGATGACAGTGGTTTCCCCTTATCATTTGGTAAGCAAATGTATGCCAGAGAATAGGAAGACCATTAAGAAACTCCTACATGAGAGAAATATTCTTGTAAGCCAGAGAAATACACCTTAATATTTAAAATATGTGATCCTTAAACCAATATGTGTTAGTTGGTGTTATGATTGCTATAATGAAACACCATAACCAAAAACAAGCTGGTGAGAAGAAGGTTTATTCGGTTTATGCTTCCACATCACAGTTCATCATCAAAGAAAGCCAGTACATGAATTCAAGCAGGGCAGGAACATGGAGACAGGAGCTGATGCAGAGGGCATGAAGGGGTGCCGCTACTTGCTTGCTCAACATGGTTTGCTCAGCCTGGTTTCTTACAGAATTCAGGACCACAGTCAAGGATAGTACCACCCACAATGGCCTGGGCCCTCTCCCATCAATCACTAATTAAGAAAATGCCCTACTGGTTTGCCTACAGCCAGATCATAAGGAAGTATTTTCTCAACTGAGGCTCCCTCCTCTCTGATAACTCTAGCTTGTGTCAAGTTGACATAAAACTAGCCAGCACACAAAATAAGAATGCAGAGGAATGACCTAAACCATGGTAGGACTGGAATGACAATTATGCCTAGTAAAATTGGGACCAAGATTAAATGACTTAGTATGTCTTGACTTCTATGAGATTTTCATAGTCAAAGGTCGCTACATAGAGAATTTATAATTTTATGTTCTACATAGTTTAGTTCCTTGATTTAAAGAAAGAGTCCTTCACAAGAGCAGAGACAGGCAACCAACCTAGCAGTAAACAAGCCTCCTGCACTGCAGCTGCTACAGAAAGATAAAGATCAAGAAAGAGCAGCCTACTCAACACTGTAGACTCTAGAGGACTGCTCAAGTTCAGCACACTCTCCATGACAGGAGAGCATCTGACTCTGCCAGCAACCCAATCACTTCCTAATTCTGTAATCTGTCCACTTGGTATTGGAGCTCCTCCGGTAATACCTGAATTCAAGTACTCTCTTTTGCTATTGTTATTTGCTATTGTGTCTCAATAACCATAACAATAATTTGATTTAAGCAGGCTTATCTGTTCCCTCTTCTTAAAGACTATCCCAGAAGAGACCTAGGTATGATTTTCTTCCTTTTTCACTTTGGACACTGCTTTTTTGATATATAATATAATTATTCAAGTAGAGGAAAAACCAGGAGGTAATGCAAGTGCAAAATGAATATTCTATTAAAATCTAGATACTGAGACTGCCAACATATAGATTAAAAGTCTCTGAGAGTTATATGGGTTTTCAGTGAAGCATAACTCTTTATTCAAAGATTCTAGAAAACTATGTACCCCAGACTGCTTCTGCTTATGTTGATACTCTTAGGGCAGGAGTGCCAGAAGCATGTTAGGTTCAATGTTGCTATGACATTGAAAAGCCACCTTTCAATAAGCATTCACCTCTGCACTTACCAGTAATGTGCATATGAAAGCTGTTTACTTTCTTGTGAATACAGGTGTTGGATGAACCCGAAAGCAAGACCTGCCCTCTGAGCTCTTCACTGCGCCCCTCCTTGTCAACTTATGCTGCAGACAGCAACAACATAAATTACAAACAACAATGATGTCACTGGCAGTGCTGTATAATTGACAAGGAAGAGCAGTCAGTGTCAAAGGTGGCTCCTTAGAGAACTGAGAACTGCCTTGTTGATCTTCGAGGGTCTTTTTCCTTGATAGGAAAAAAACAATGTGAGGTACTCTCTACATGAGTGAGCAGAGACAGGAAGTGGTGTGAGAACTAGAGATGGTCAATTATTCTAAAGACAGGTAGATGCAGGATAGGGTGAAGACTTGTATGGGATCCTAGAAATGCTGAGAAGGCACGAGGTACAGTTTTGAGCTTTTGGTAAGTAGCATTTGTTTGGAAATCCCTCCTCAAACTTTGTTCCCAGAGCCCAGCATTCATTTCCCAGTGACTATATGCGTAGTTCCCTAGATAAACACTAGTATTGTAACAAATCATGGAGTGCCAGGCCCTACCAGATGGTTATATAGAATTAAAAATATATGCAAAAATAGGTTCGAAAGTAAAATGTATAAAGATGTAACTCTTACTAATTCCTACATTTGCCTGCTATCACAGCCATGGGTGACAGATCCTGTCTTTATCTACTATAATCCTGATTTCTACCACCCTTCTCTGTTAGTCCCTGTATTCTCTCTCCTCTGGAACTGAGCTCCTGTCCCTTTGAACTAAAGACCATTGAAGTCTCACAACCTCCATGAACTCCCTGACAGTGAATATGCACTGACTTAGCCTTTTCTCAAACCCTGTTTTTTCTTTTATTTTAGATTCTCCTTTCTAATGAGTTTAAATGACTTTCCACCTTAAAGCAGAATCTGTATTCTTGGAGATCACAGGTCTGTTGAATCTGTTCCTCTCTGAGACCACAGGACACAGAGGGGTGGGAAATATCTTACAGAGAAGGGAACAGGAGTCTGTGCTCTGCAGGGAAGGCATGAATCATATACTTGTACAGACTGTGTAACCAAAACCAAGTAAATCAGAGGACATTTCCTTCATTCAGGAAAAAATAGTTGCCCTCTTTCTTTCCAAACAGCATTTTCTGTCTTTTATGAGGAATACAGTAGTATGACAGACCTCAAAAGATGAATCAGAATTTGATACATTTTTATTTCATGATGTTGGGTATTTTATCACCCTGTACCTTACTTTCCCATCTTGTAAAGTACAGGTAAAATTTCTTTAGCATTACAGTGACTATGAACTAAACCAGTATATCTAGTTCATAGCTTTCATTTACTGGCTATTATTTTATTATGATTAAAGTTATTCTCATTAGCTTAGTTTTCAGTTAAGATTTCCTTTGGTTTCTCTCCAAGTAGATATTTCTTTTTCAAAAGTAGTGTATAGTTGTAGGTTAAAAAGTAACAATTCAGTGACCAGAAACTTAGGTTAAGAGAGTTGTCTATTCCAAATTCCTACCCAGTGTAGTAGTTGAGAATTCTCCTGGTTCATTGCTGGTATTTTTAAATATTAGAATTATTAGGAAAATGCCCACTGACTGTCTACATAGTTAATGTTGTCCACAGTCCATGATATGTTTGGTAGGGAGCTTCTGAGCACTGGAGAATGCATTTCTCATTCGTCTGCAATTGTTTTCTAGGAATGAGTTCTTGCCTTTCAAACCTAAGCAGAGGTGGTGAGTGCCACTCCAAACAACAACACTGTTCATTGTGATTTGATTGGATTGAGGGAGCTGAACATGGTGAGCCTTGGAGATAACATGTTGAAGATGCTTGCTCCATCAGAAGATAAATGTCCAGGTTTCTGACCTACAGTTTACAAGGAATCAACCTGACAGTCTATTATTTTCATGCTAGATATGACATGAGTAGATGTCGTATTGGAGCTATTACCTACTTTTGGATTGATTTGTTATAGCAACTAGTGTTATCCTGGTTAATATGCTAGCCACTGATAAACTGGGGAGAAGTATAAGCATCTTACCAGAAGTTAAACATCAATCTATAAAATAGCTAAGCTTCAGAAACACCAAGAAGTTCCTGTGATAATATTTTCCAAATTGGGGCACTTGTTCCAGTAAAATTGTGGTAAGCTTAAAAAATAACTTGTTCATATCATTCATATGTTTAAATGCTGGGATGAAAGGCAGTTGACAACTGCAGAAGACTGTCTTAGGATCTTCAGGGTACATGTTAAAGAAATTCAGTTGTTACAAAAGGAAAACACAAGAGGAACTTTAAGGAAAGTGGTTTAGCAAGTTACAATGGAGTGAAGTATCCAGAGGTCTCAGGAATTCGTCTTAAATGTGCTCTTTTACACATTAATCTAAATAGATCACTTGCTTTGCCCATATCTCTTTTTTAAGTATGTATTTTTCAAACTGAATAGACAAAAACATAATATGTTACTCTGAGCTTTTTATGTTAAGTCACCAAAAATACATCAGAACTTAAATTTGAATATAAATGAACCATTATCAAATTATCTTCTCAATATTTATGTTCTGAACAGGAATGCTCCTTATACTTCATTTCCAGAACAACCAGCCTCAAGACTCATAATCTGAAAATGGTTCAGCTTCTGCATTTTGTCAAGTGTACACTGAATTAACAAAGGCTGCCAATCAATGTGGTTGAAAGCTTTGAAATCAATATTAATGTACTCTGTGCCAAAATAGATATGACACAAATTCTTAGTTGTGCAAAATGGATGTTTTTGGCTTAACCTTTGTCAAGTAGGCATACAAACATCTTTAAGTCTCAAGACAAGAGTGTATATGAAATGCTCATGTTACATATTAATACATAAGAATAGTAAAGCCAGCTAAGAAACTTCTCAAAACATTTAAAATATTTTCCTGTGTTGTGAGAATGAAGCCCATTAATCCATGTTAAAAATTTGTTTATCAGACACTCAATAGAAACAATAAGGCTATTTATCATTATTTTTGACAATGATTGTTTTCTCTGCTTGACAGCCTTCCTTGGTGAATAAATGATTCTGTGAATGAATATCGGAACATGCAGGATTTCTAAATACGGGGACACTACCTTGATTAATGAAATGGTGTCCAAAAGGATATCAACCCTATCATGCCCCAAACATATACCAAAGTGACTGGAAGAAAAGGTTAGCGATTGGAGATCCTAAGAGTGTTATGTTGAGGAAGTTTTTTAAAAAGTGAATTCTGAGATGATCAATTTAAAATTTACATTTATATTTATGCATGATAAGCTAAGTGAAATATGAATACGAGCAAAGGGTTTGCAAAAAATGGTTAAAGCCAGCAATTCTGGTACTGTGGGATTAATATTTTGGCTTAGTAATGTTATCACTTAAAACTAATGGGGTCAATATATATTTCTAGAAACAATCAACAAAATAGCTCCTAAATTATATTTATGCTTCCTAGCACTGCTAAAATTAATGGTCTTATAAAATTCCTATTATAAGAATACATTTTCATGTACTGCAAAATCTGTCATAAATTATTTTGCATAAATAATTATTTTAAAAAAAATCAATGACTATTTTAAAGTTTTAGAGCTAAAAACACTTTTTAAAAAGTTGCTCTGGAAATGATTTATGAAAAAATTACCCTTCTTTCTATCATAATAATTTTAAAAGGACTGCCTTTTCTATTAAAATTTTTAATTTAATTTTACAGGCTGTTACTCTATAAATAGAACAATCCATTTAAAATGGACAAGGTGAAGTATATAAATGATATTATTAGTGTTGCTACTAACAAGTTTTGAACTATGCATATTTACACATAAATAAAACCAAGCCAAAGAGAATACAAATCAAGAGTAAATGAAAATTAGAGTGGCATGCCTATTATTTCCTTAGTTTAAGGTGTAAATGGATCAGAATAATTGAGTAATATTGGCATTTTCTTGTACTGTATATGAATTTACATTGGTAAATAATTGAACATTAAAAGTCAGTAGCAATACTTAGGTGAAACTTCTTAAATTTACCTTAATATTTCATTTTATGATATTATAAATTATGAACTAGAAGTTAGAGCTCACCCCACATGTCAGATGAATCTGACCAATCTGTAGAAAGTACAGACAACTGTATTCAAAATAGAATAGAATGTTCTTTTAAGGCAGAAAAGCTCAAGCAGTATTGTTCTCACTCATTAACGTTGATTTGGTGACAGTGATACAGCCCTCAACAAACACTACTAAGAATCAGAGGGTTTTTTGCAGAAGCATTTGCAGCTTTCCAAAGTGGTTTAGATTTCCCCAGATCTTAAAACATTTATATTCAGAAAATGTACAATATGCTGGCTCTATCCAAACTAACTTACTTGTTAAATTTGACTAGTGTCTGGGTGTGAACTTAAAGACACTGGAATTCTTCACCAAGAATTCACTCTTTGGTTTTTGGTTTTTGAGGACTGGGTTTCTCTATGTAGCCCTTATTATCCTGGAACTAACTTTGTAGACCAGGCTGGCCTTAAACTCAGAGATCGGCCTGTCTGTCTCCTATGTGCTGGGATTAAGACGTGTGCCACCATGGCCAGGTTGAGAATGTACTGTTTTGTATGATAGTCTCAGCCCCAATCTAAGTGGTGAGAAGAAAGGTAGGCAATAAAGTACGTAGACCTGGAGGGACAAAGGTCAATTCTAGCCAATTTGGATTCAAATCAGCATGCCTCAATTAAAGTAGGTAGATCATTCCTTAACAACTCACTACTTTTTATAACTTGGACTTTGGGTAGTCTACCCAATGTCCCTTTCAAGCCACAAAAGAATACTCAGATCTCACCTTCTCATTGACAATCTCCTTGCATCTTTCTAATACCCAGTCTGCTTCCTCATTTCTCCAAACCAAGGACGTTCAGACCAAATGTATTTATTCTTTGCCAATACCTACATTCTTTGCCACCCTACCTCTACCATTATGGTACTTTACCTGTCTGATAAGCTGTTTTTTCCACTTCTAAATACTAACTCTGCTCCCTCCTGTGAAAACTGTCTGAATCTTTTGATTACCCAGAAAGGTACGCTTTTCATGTTCCTACTCAAAGGCTCCTCTACATTGTATCTATATAATTACATGTTTGTGTCCTGGGGTAGGGAGAAGATGGCAAAGAGCATGGGCTAACACGCAACTTTTCATTTTCTATGTATGTAACATCCAGAGGTTTCATGTGAGGATCCAGAGTACAGGTTTCTATTGAAAGTCGAAAGGATCTGCCAATACCACCTCACATTTTGCATGTGTCAGCATACTACAGGTGACAAGCAGTTTCCATGTTTTACATATGGCCCCAAAAATTCCAGTGGCAATTATTACTACTTCCTATTTTTCATTAAGTAATCTGCTTTCTGCCTTTGCATTATCATCAGCATTTCAGCATGTGGTTTAGACTGTTGGCTAATCTGAGTCCAGCTATGCTATTTGTCTCTAGGTCCATAGTGTGTCAGCCTTCTCTTCCTAAACCTCAGTGGCCTCTCTTTCATCATCCTCTTTCCCTCCCACCATACCTCAGCCATGGAATTGGGGAAAGTCATGAAAATGTGGCAGAGCTGACTGGTGACCTGCCTCTGCTTTGAGCTTGTCTGTTTCTTAGCACTTATTATGTTACAGTTTATTTATGCCATTAATTGTTCAAACTGGTTGCTCCTTGAAGACAGGCACACTAAATCTTTATGCCTTTGAAGCTCCATTACCTGTACGAATCTGAGGATGGAGTAGCATCTGTTCCTTTAGCTTTCTCTTAACAATTTCTTATAATGACATTTCCTACAATCAGATTGTTGAGTTATTTGGTGTCCTGTGAGATATGAAAACCAGTCAAATTTATAGGATATGAAATAACTTTTATTCCTTGCTTCTTTTTCATTGTTTGTGATTTGATTTTACATCATGCTGTGTGGATCACTGAGGGAAGGTTGGCAGGATAGGCTGTAAGAATGATACACCTGTGTTAGGAGGACACTAGATTTCAACAACAACAACAAATGGGTCCTGTGCATGTTATAGAATAGGCATGGATCTACACATGTAGCCCGCTACAGTGCCATGCACGACTGGGTGGCATCAGAGGGACAAGCTTTGATGAGCTGCAGCTTGTGCCCTTTCTAACCAGGGTTTCTAGCCTCATAAACGGCCTTCGTGTGTACTGCCTTCCGCAAAGATTTGAAATTCATCAAACAGACAAAGTATATATTTAATACTCACATGAGGGAATACAGAATGCCTTTCAATACATCAAACTCCTAAACCTTTTACATCCTTCATTTTTAAGCTACATGGATTTTGATTTGTACAATTTTAAAAATATTCTGAAGCCTAGTCAATCTAACAGTAAAAAGCACTGTTGCACAGTAAGAAATCAAGAAATACAATTCAGCAAACCTGGTATAGTTGCTCCCCAGGGAAGCTTTGTTCCAATTCGGTTTGTCATAGCCCAGATCCATCATGTCATGCTAGCCTAACTTACTACTAGTGTCTTTCATTTTTTCCCCCTTTTTGGCACACTCCAACTATTTTCTGTTAAACTAGCGCTGTCACAAGAAAACATATAAAAATGCTCTTTTGCAAACACTCTGTTTGGCTCTCTCCTGAGCCCTCTCTACAGAGCTTTGGGTTTCTCTCACTGTCTTCATTGAGGGGTGAATGCTGACAGATCACTGAACCTCACTCACCGTCAGCGATGACAAGCTTGATGCTGTTTCACTCAAGGTGGAGAGAAATAATAATAAATCAGGTTTTTGTGCCTCATATCTAGACGATCCCTCACTCAACAACAAAGGCTTATGTTCAAAGATGATTAGCTTAAAGGCATTTCAGAGGCTTCTGATTGTAGCCACAGTTGGGTGTCTTGCTACTGGGTGAAATATGTATTCCCCCGAGAACAAAGGCAGCAGCGACCCTCTTCTGCTGAGATAGCACCTTTAATAATTCCATGTATTTATCAGTATTTGTGTCAAGATCTTAGGGATTTTGCCCTTCGGGTGAAAGTAAGGGTAGATGGAGTGGATAGGGTCTTAAACAGTCCTCTAAGGTCTGTAGTGGGAGAAAAATGTCCCAAGGTATATAAGGGAATGAGAAGAAAATATTCCTTTGGATGAAAATGTACACAGCACAGAAAAATACCTCCAAGGCTTCTAAAGGGGAGAATGAATAGCCTGTAGGTTATTCAGAAAGCCCCAAGACAAGATACTGCTCAAGAAATCATGCAGCATTACTTTTCAAGTTTGAATCAAACATATCTAAAGAATTGTGTCTTTTAAAAAGCTAAATCTGAAGAAAGGTAAACTTATTTTCTTTTCAAATAAGAACTCCAAGCTCTGCATGTGCGGTTGCCATGGATTTTTCCTGCATAGCCATTCTGCATATTGTGTACGTGATTCCAGAGGAAACATGTTCAGTCGTCTTTAGGAGGTGTGGAATGTGCACAAGATATAACTGAGTGTGCATACATATGAGTGGCACTCTCTCAGTGACCTGTTGCCTAGAATGGCACCTTCTGTCACCATCTGAGGGTGATTGATGTACAACTGAACCATGTGGCACTTTTCCCCATGTGGATTGCACTGTGCCTGGTTCTTCATGCCTTTCATCAAATGCAAAGAGCCTTCACACCATGTGTGCAAGGGTGTGTGAGCTCAAGAAGCAGCAGGGAAGACTAGAAACTCAGGCACGTGTATTTTCAAGTTGAAACTTTGAGATAGCCTCTTTCTCAAAGTTCACTTGAAAGTAGTGAACTTTCAAGACATATCTTGGGATGTCAGTCATTTTCAGGGAGAGAGACTCATGTCCTGAAACATGGTTTCAAGTCCACTGAAGTTAAAGAAAAAAAGTCCCGGCATAAGTAACTGTAACAGATAATTGAGTCTAATCTCTTCCATTATCCTTTCTCTGCCTGTGCTTTGTTGGTGTCAAAAGCAGACTGCTTTTCTAACGACTAATGTATTGTCACTAGATAATTTATATGGCAACATTAGAGTTTTTTTTAATCTATAGGATCATATATGGGCAGACAACCACCAATGATATAGAGTAGACTTATGCTAGGTTATGTCTATGAGTATACATAATGTAGTGGGTAGCTGTTCCAGCTTTGACCTGGAAGTACTACCACCAGTGAGGCTTCTGGTAACTGTCATGCCTACCTATGAGTGGCCCCTGAGGCAGGGCCGAGATGGGAGCCCTTAAGACCCGAGCCCTTAAGACTCAAGTTCCGGATGTGCTGGCGCTCTTAGTCTTTTTTTTTTTGGGGGGGGGGGGTTCGAGATAGGGTTTCTCTGCGTAGCTTTGTGCCTTTCCTGGAACTCACTCTGTAGCCCAGGTTGGCCTTGAACTCGCAGAGATCCGCCTGCCTCTGCCTCCCGAGTGCTGGGATTAAAGGCATGCACCACCACCACCCTGCATGGTGCTCTTAGTCTTAAGGGCACCCGTCTCGGCCCTGCTGAGGGGGCCAGTCATAAGTAGGTGTGACAGTTACCAGAAGCCTCACTGGCGGTAGTATTTCCAGGTCAAAGCTGGAACAGCTACCCACTACAACATACTATACATTTGTTCAGTTTATTATTCCACTCCCAAACACTTAGATCAAATGGTAAGGGGTATAGGTCAGTGAAAGAGTGTGTGCTCTACATTTCCCAGGTCTGCCTTCAATCACTACCATCAGTCAAAGAAAAAGTAAATAAGCAAATTAGGACAATCTGTTTCCCTATAGGCTTTGATTTCTGTGTGACTATTGAGATTTCCTTTTTTTGCCTCTCATTTTTGTCTAAAAATCATAATCTTTGTATAATAGAAAAATCAAAGGAAGAAGTACATCCTATCCTTTAGTCCTTATTTTATGCATGTACACATGTATATACTCATATTAGGCAAGAAATACAAGCACATTTTGCATTCTTATTATGCTATGCTCAGATAAAGGAAATTCAATAGAGACAAATTAAAAACTTGTCATATCTGTACCTCTATCATGTACCCTATGCATGTGCATGAGAGGGAAGTGAAGATTTGCTCAGAATTTGGCATACCATATCAAAGCCTATTCGAAAGAACCCTGGACTGGCATTGGGAGCATCGGACCTCCAGCCTTTGATTTGCCATTGTTCTTGGTTATGATGATGAAAACAGCCATTCGTTTCCATGGGATCACTCTCATCATTAAACATGAAATGTTACCACTTTTCACAAAGGGCTCTGTGCAGATTAAATGTTACACTGCATGTAGAAACACTGTGAATTCAAATACACTGAGCAAGTGTAAATGAGAAAGATTAAATCACAAAACTAAAATTTTATTCAAAAAAGTTATGGGTTATTTGGAGTAGACATTGTTTTCCTTCATAATTTTGTGCATCATGAATTTTCATTTCAAATTGCAGAGGATTTTTAAGTTTTTGCTAAAGTCAACATTTAAAAATATTGTATGGATGTAAAATTATTTTATCTACACTTAAAGGGTATATAATGGTTGATGTTTCAGTTTTCATGTGTAACGTAAGTCTTGTTCAAACACACCAAAGATAGAGTTTTATTAGGACTGGCAGGGTTGATAACAACATGCATTCATGGACTGATTCCATCTGTATGGAATATGTAGATCTCACTCTAAATATAGCTCCTAACTCTTCTGTAATGCCTGAGCTGAAATCTGAAGTTCAATAAACCAATACTATATTAACATGAATTTAGTTACTCAATTTAAAGAAATATGCATCTCACAAAATATTAGACATCTAATTCAAAAAGCAAATGCGTGTAGGTCCACGGCAGCGCCGACAGAATTCAGTAGCTATTATGCTGTAGTGTTTTATCAATACGTTCCCCATTTTCGGTGTTAAGCTATTTATATTCAAACCAATTAGCTACCTCATGTAGGTGAAGTAAATAGTGAAAGATAGATGGTCATTTCTGCACCATGAATGAACAAAATAGAGTTCAGTATCATGACTCATCTAACTTACATTTAACATGGATTTTGACCTGATAATTTGAATATTTAAGGGTAAAATCTTAATCAGCTTTGATATGCTTCTAATTTTCATTTCTTTTATTTGAAAAATACTGTTAGAGTACATTGAAAACAATACTTAATTAGCTATATTCCCATTGCTCTTCAATTTTCTCAAATAATATTGGATTTAGAAGTAAAATTCCCAAATGGAGAAGAACCCAATTTTAACTTTATGTAAGTAAAATTTGAATTCATTTACATGTGCTTAATTTTATTTGTATAGGTCTTTTGCATATCTTTCACAAGATTGCTATGTGACATCAGGACCTATCTTTTATTTTTCATTTACGTATTTTTCTGATTGCCTTTAGGTCAGTTATTGTACAAGAGTCACAGTCTGGCAGTAGGAATTCTCATTGTAAATCTCCTGTTACTTCAAAAGAATATAACGTGTTTAACAGTTGATGGCAGTCAAACATTAAAAAACTTTAGCACAAAATTCTTCTTTGTTTTCATTTGAAAAATTAGATCTGACAAAACTCTCTGTGGTGACCATTAGTTACTTCGAGCAAAGCTTCCAGGTCATTTAGGTGTACCTGACCCCAAGCATTCTTCTATGTTAACTCCTATTTCTTGTGTATATACTTAAACTATGCTCCAAAGTTCCAAGCATGGGATGTCTGGATGCATGCTTCTATTTATAAAAAAATTAATAATTCAGAAGAAGGAGATGGTTTGACGTTACCATGGAGGGTTCAACACAAAGAGGAGCAAATTTTCAAAGAGCACAAATTGCCAGTAAACAGCCAGAAATAAATAGCTGATGGTCTGAAGAAGGGGTAAGACAGGTAACATAGACTGAGCATTATCCATGTGAAAGGCATAATTGAAGCCATGGAAATAAATGAGTTCTCCGACAGAACTCAGGAAGAAGAATAAAGGACCAATTCACAACTTGGATGCAGGGAAATTAAAAAAAAAAAAAAACCTAAATGTTTGAACAGAAAAATGATCGAACATGCCTTAACATTGGCTCATGTTTATTGAGATTTAATTTGTGCACTATTAAGCAGAACCACAAAGGCTGAGTATTACCAAAGTGGAACAGAGTGCCCCTCTGCCTTGGTGTGACAATAGGGCAAAGACCATTTTGGCATGTACTTGAATCTTGGCTTGAAACAAAAGTTACAGTATCAGACATGCAGTCCCAAACACAAAAGTACTGTGGGGAGTGTAGTACATATGATAGGCTGGTACAAGAGCTGAAGCATATTTCACTGTTTATGTAGAACTAACTTTACATTTCTAAACTCAGTTTTTTGCTTTTCCTAAAACTTTTGAATACAGATTGATCACGTCTATTTTAAAGACACTACTTTATTTTTAAAAGGTTGGGAGAGAGTTCTTACTCGCCACTTAAATCTTAACTTTCTCATGTTGGCAGTTTGTACACTGAGGAAAACGGTGAGAACAGAACAGTGTGAAATTATTGATCTCTTGCCTTGTGAAGTTTCACGAGTCTTTGCAAAAATTTACAAGTTTGCTTCAGGGCAAAATTTGATCATTTTAGACAAGGATTGAATATTTTGCCTTGAAAAATGTTAGCAAAAAACCTCCTGGGGGAGAAATCACAAATTGTCAAACCATTTGGGTATAGAAAGTCATCAACTGTATGTGGTGAGTGGCAATTTATACTCTATGCTTAGCTTTCATGGAAAGCAATGACAAATTTGGAATCAATATCACTAAATGATCTGCTCCAACAAGAACTGACTGTTTTCTCTGGGTTGTGTTGAGGACTGATTACAATGCAGTTCAAGCAGATATCGGCAGGGGGCAGCACTGGTGGCATGTAAACAGGTATGCATAACCAGGCATGGGCTGCATTTTTGGAACAGCTTGCCTGGGTAGAAAGATTGCAACTTTGAAGACTGATCCAGGTGCGAATGTGTCTTCTACCAGTGATCATCCATGTGACAGCTGGCAAGTTCTAATCCTAATAAAGTCATTTCTCCATGTGGAAGGATGAGGAACAGTTTGAAGAGCTAACTTTCAAGAAAGTTACTAAAACTATAACCTGCTGAAAGAATGAACTCTTTTATGTACTAGATGGTAACCTTATTGGATTGCATGTATAACAAGTTCCTTTAATTTGGGAGTGAAGAAGTTACATAAGCTTATGAATACTGGATTCATAGAAGACTTTAAAAATATTTTTGGCTAGGTAACACTTTTGCATAGTTCAGCAATCAAAAAGCATAAAAAAGGAATAAAGTGAGAAGTTTTTCTCTTCTCTTTATCTCAATAGTGGGATTTTTAAAAATGGAAAGTAGCATATTTTCAGCTCATCACTGAATGCTAGGGGAGTCTGTGGTAGCTGCTGCGCAGCCACATTTTAATAACGGATCTTAGTGCATGGTGACTACTGACCGCTTTGTTATAAGCACCACCATTCACACCTGGCCAGTGTGAGAGAATGTGCTTCTTCACATCAGCATCAAGAAGTCAGGTTCTCAGACCTGTGCCCCATAGGCACATATAAACTGTGTAAGAGCTACAGCTCTTGCCTTTCCTTTTCCATTTTCCATCCATTCAGCTGCTGCTGTCTAGATGAACCACCTTAAGGCCTCATGCACAGATCTCCATTTTTAAGCCAATATTCTTGACACAAAAGAATCCTAAGAATCTTATATCTTATCTTATTAGTTTGTTGTTCTCTTATGCCCTTGGTTTTGGCTTGCTGCTTAGGGCTTCCCTTATTAAATACCAGACCTCTATGTCTTTCTAAGCCAAGGTAGCCTAGTGATATGGTTATTATTCTTGCAAGACGGTCTGCCACTGTTTTAAGCCTGACTTTACCACTTATTAACTGTATGGCTATCCTAATTTGTTTCCTGTTGCTTGTTGCAGTAATAAAATACTCCAACCAAAATCAACTTGGGGAGGAAAGGGCTTAATTTCATCTTATAGTTTAGGTTATGATCCATCACTGAGGAAAATCAGCAGAACAGGAGAAGAAACTATGGAGGAATGCTGCTCACTGGCTCCCTCTCCAACTCATGCTCAGCTGAGTTTCTTACACAGCCCAGATCTACCTTCCTGGGATGGGAGTGTCATTCACTGTGGACTGGCTGGGCTCTCCCAACCCAATCATCAATCAAGACAATCTCTCACAGACATAGATAGCCACATGCCAGTCTGATTAAGACAACTCTGCAACTGAAGTTCCTCTTTCCAAGTGACTCTAGGTTGTGGAAAGTTGACACTAAAAACTAACGAAGACAAATGCCTTGGTCACATAACTGGAAGTCTCTGAATACTACTTTCCTTGATTTGTAAAATGGGTATGACAGCAGGAATGTTTGAAGGGTTAAGCCAGTAAATGCAAGTAAAATATACCTAGCTTAAGCATAACTATCTAAGTAGCTCTACTGCTTTTTCTTTCATTTAGAAATATATTTACAAATGTCTTTATTCTAGCAAAAGAAAACAAGAGGATTCCTTTTGTGTTTTCCATTTCTTTTTACATAAACTAAAGCATGACACTTACTGGACTGACTGCTATTCACCTTATCTGATTGATGGATGTTGGGTGGGAAGGCTACAGTTGTTAGGGATAGACTGTCATTTCAAGACCAGGATTCTCTCTTCTCAAAATCATTAAATGCTTGATCAAAACCTTAAAACTCGGGTTATTTTAGGCCAATGTTGGCATCTCTCTTGGCTGTGAATTTTTCAAAAGAAGGCATCATAAACAGATAACACTTTGGGGGGGGTTGGTAAATGAAGATGCCAATACTATGATAAGCCATGTCACTGCTAAAGAAAATGAAACATTTATTTCTTCCTTCTTCAAAGCCACATTCATCTCTCCCTACTGTTGTGACTTCTGCCAAGGGTGTAATGCTTATGCCTACAGCATAACATTCCAGGGCATGGCGTGAGTCAATGGGTGGCAAACCCTAATAGCACTTTTACATTCTTCTTGTTTCTGCATCAACAAATGGACCTACAGACGCCCTGACTGCACGTTTCTTGTTCCTCTACTGACAGAACATCCTTCTATCTTTTCTCCTTCTCCTGAGTCTCCACATTCATGACTGCTGACAGACTGAGCCAGTATGGCATGAGTCTGTTAGGAAAGCCACATCTCTTCCTTTCCTTTTAGTACCAGAATTATAAGGAAAATAAGAAATCTCAGATTTTCAAAGCGAGCCTATAAAATATGAAAACAAGATTCAGACCATTTCAACAGCCCCCATTTCAGCTTTCAAAGAAGTCTTTTGATTTTTGACTTGTGAAGATTTACAGATTGACTTCATTTCTAGGACGGGTAAAATGTGAGGTCACGTCAGGCTGGTCTGAAGTCCCGGGAACAATCTCACCACCCTACAATGTCCCCAACTGTGGCTACTTCCCAAACCCTTGGGTGGATGCAGACTTACTTCCTCCTGAGAAGAAGTACATCCATCTCCATCTGTAAGGGCTTCCATGCCACTGGACAAAAGGCACAACTCTGAACTTCAAGGAGCAGTTAAAATGATTTAAAAAAACCAACTCCCTAACTGAGCTCTGCAGCTAAAACCCATTCATACAGGAGCTGAGTAAAGTCCAATATAACAGCTGAAAAGCAAAACCAACTAAAGCTCTATGAAAAAAAAGGCACACAGGTTTAAAAATGGGCATGTTTTAACTCTGTAACCAACAGTGAGAATTCTTGGAGAAAAATCAGAAGGTTCTGTGATCGAAATATGAAAATAATATTGCTTGAAGGCAATTTACATATAAACGACTTGGGAAGCTTTACAGCAGAATGAATAAAGATCGTGCTCCCATTTGGTCGGCTTTCTATGTCTAAGAGGCTCTAACTCAGAGCATTTCGATTGTTAGCAGGTAGAAGGTCTTCATGACTCTTGCTTAAAGATGGGCAGGTCTGAACAATGTGGTACATTCAAAACAGGACTCAACTTGAAACAGAGACACCCAGGGTCTGAGAATCAACACTAAACTGACTAAGAATTGTCATACTTCTTGGCAGGACTTGGGACTGGTCTAACCTCAAGATCTGGCACAGGTCATAGTCTTCAATGTAGGCACAGCTTGTTTCTTGACAAATGCTACAATCACATACTAGCAGGACAAAACACTATACTGTTCAGGAAATTCAGAACTCGCATGCAATTCCCATCATCAGAGGCAGTACTTGAAAATCTTTTCTCTAAGCACAACTACTTGAAGATGAGAAGGGTTTCACAGGATAAATTAAAACCCACCAAATTGGCACTTCAGCTGAATGAAGAGGAAAAAACCCAGAAGGGTGGACTGTCCATAAAAAAGACACCACTTCATTCTCTCCTAGAAATAATAACATCCTTTATATGTCCCCCGTCTCTATGAGGAGATTTAAGTGCTTTATCTAATTAATCCTCCCAGCTTCCCAGAGAGAAAGATAGGGGGCAGATATTATGATCTGAATTCAGCTGTGGTAGAAATTAAAGTGTCCTGATTAAGTGACTTAGAACAGAGACAGCATTTGCACTTAGATAAGTACACTCTGAATTTTATGCTATTTTACTAGAAATAGTACCCACAACATATATTGAATCTGCCTTCTTCTAATCCATCCTATGTAACATGTAGCCAGAGAAACAAAATGACAATACCAAGTAAACAACCATTTCAGTGTGGGTGGCCCAAAAGGCAAAATATTGGTAACTTGAAAACATGTTGTGGATTTCATAGTGGCTTCTGGTATCAAGAGAATAAACTTTACGTTTTTAAATAACCTAAGAACTTTGAAACTGCCATAGTAGTCAATATAGTATTATGTAAACAGTTGTATATGCATTGCTTCAGAGACTCCCTCCGAGGGACCAGGCACGTGAAGTCAGGGGACCAACACAACAGATCCAAATATTACCCACTCAAAACTTGCATCTTCTTTTCCTTGTGGACAGAAGCCATGCCTATACTGAAGATTGTCTGGGGGGATGCCAGCCTTCTGTCCTCTGAACTACAGAATCTCTCTTTTTCTTTGAGTGATTCTATTCAATGTGTGGAGCAGTCATTTAAATAGTTCTCCCCCGTGAGAAGTGCCCTCAGAGGACCTTCTTGGGAAAGCTTTCTTTATTTTCAAGAGGTATAAGAAGCAACTCTTTAATCTGCTTAAACTTGGCAGGTCCTTGTGGAACACCTGGTCCAGAAATTGCCAATATACATCCCGAGTGAGACAAACTGATCCCTAGGATGACAGATAAGGAGAAAACTTGATGTTCTTAATAATATCATTGAGCTATGGAAGCAGCAAACACTGAAATGTTTTATCCTGGCACATTCCTTCTACACATACACGAGATAAGTGTGTTATAATTAATAACAAGTACATGTTTTCATAAACACTTCTGTGTCATCATAATTATCATCAGAATCTGTACCCAGGGCCTTGTGCATCTAAGCAGGCTGAATTCCCAGCCCCAATGCCTTTATTCCAATGGTCTCTCAAATCTATTTCTACAAACCAGTATAAAGACTCTGAGATGAACACAAGCTTTATGAGATGCTAGAGACACACAAATCTGGCTCTTAAATTTCCAGAGAGGATAGAAAATCAATTAATACTTTTCCTTAAATGAAAAACAGAGCAATATAGGCAGAAAAATGTCCCTGAAGAAAGCTGTCCAGACAGGAAAACAAGGACAGAATTCAGAGGGTGCGTGTTGGAAGTCAAAATCACACTCCATTTTCCTCTGAACCTAGAAAATAATCCTTATTGTACTGCAAAGTTTCATACGGTCTAGTTCAAAGTTGTCTTAACATATTGATGTGGTAAGACAAATTATCCTTTGAAATGTTTTTGAAAACAGTTCCACAGATGAATAGTTAAGATTCTAAAGTTCTAACTGTCCAAATAACATCCCTGTGGCAAGAATAGGCTTGATACAAGAATACAGAGGCAAGGAAGGTATACTTTGGATTGGGGAGGAGTATGTGTCCTTTATTCTAGCCATATTCCTATTCCAAAACCAAGCAATCCTATCTGCCAGCTACTCTAAGCAAATGATACTTAATGAAACTGTTCATTTTTCTTACGGAGAGGTGAACAATAAATGAAAACTGAACTGCTTCTATTTGCAAACCAAATGGCAAGGAATGAATGCACTTTCACTTGTAGGTTCCCGGGATACACTAGAAGAGAAGGGAAAGAAAGTTCAAGAAGTTGAAAGGCACAAATTCAATAAACTCCAGGATCAAAGCAAGAACCACCACCACAACAAGAAAAGACAGAGGGAAAGAACTGCAAAGAACACTATGAACCGTGCAGCATCTGAGCCAGAAGAACGCTACGGTGGTGTGGTAGCTGCGTGATGGAATTTCTAAACAGTCTGCAAGTTTTGTTCGTGTCTGTGTGTGCCTAATGTTAAGCCAATGTCTTAGTAAGGTTCAAAATTAAATCAAACAGAATAAACACAACGCAGAGAATCATCATGAAAGGTACCATGCCAAGCATTAAAGGACATTCAAGAATAGTTGTGGCTCTAGCTTCCAAAGATACAAAATATAATTATAACCATGATGCATAGGCCTAGAAAGAGTGCAGAAAATGCTAAATGTTAAACAAGAGTAACTCATAAATAGGATTATTAGTCCTAAATGCACAGAGACAACACTGTTTCATTTAGGAGCAGTATTATATAACTGAAAAAGGTAGGTAGCAGGGAGACTCTATCTGTGGCTTTAAAGCTCAGATTTACAGAAACAAATGGAATAGCACAAGGGAAACAATTGCTCTGCAAAAGCCTTTCTTGTTTTCATCTTTTGGGGGCTTTATTTTTTTTCGTTTTTGTTTTTCAAGGCAGGGTTTCTTTGTGTAGCCCTGTCTGTCCTGAAACTCACCTTGTAGACCAGGCTGTCCCTGAACTCACAGAGATCTGCCTACCTCTGCTTCCAGAGTGCTGGGATTAAAGGTGTGTACCACCATACCTGGCTTTATTTTAATCTTGAAAACAAGTTCTAGATGTGGTAGCTCTGAGGAGTATATATGGTGATACAAAAATGCATGGCAGAGGGTCACAGTACACCAGCAAAGACTAGGTGAATAAGGGTCTCCAAAAGTACAACTGTGCCTCCAGAATGCTTTTGGCAAGACAGTCATTCTGCTTAAACTGTCTCATGTAATTTTTCTGCTAATCACTATAGGGTCGTACAGTCTACACAAAAGTAGAGTCGAGAAAAATTCACTCTAGTCACAAGAGTAGAGCAAATTGTTCATGGAAGGTCTCATAAAGGATGAGCGCATGCTGAGTTGGAGGGGAGGGAAGAGGGGGCCATGGCAGGATGGGAAATGAATCTGCCTCAGGAAGTCAGACTAATAATTGAACAGTGTGGTTAGAGGGCAGGTCAGTCATTCCAGAGTCAAGCATTAGCATCCAAGGTGTATATCACAAGCATGCTGATGTGTCAGAAGACGAATGGGTCCAGGCAACCATAACACCTCCAGAAGGAACCTCAAGTAAACAGTTTTCAGCGGTGACCTTGTCATTTGTCTATAGTTGGCTATCTTAAGAACAAGAAGTTTGCTTTCAGAAAAATGTGCTCACGTGGTCTTGTGAAATAAGTAGGAGTAATTAAACTGAACTGATTTCATATTTACAAACTCAACTAAGAAAAGAAATAAACTCATCAAATGACAATTTTGTTTAAATGTTGATTTGGACAACTTTTAAATTACTTCTTTCAAATTAATTTTCTAACTCTACCTTGCTGTTGCTAAGATGAGCAATATGTGATGTAGACATCATAATGTGTGACCCATTTTTGCCAATCAATATTGCTCCTTGCAGCAACAGTTCAGTGATGGAGTGAGCAGCCTGCTCGATGCCTCCAACCTTCTTTCCTGTGAAAGAAATCAAAAGCTACTCTGGCCCAATGTTTGACAGGAACTGCCTGGAGGGACTCAGTATTTCTCCTGAGCCCCCTCCTGCCCCAGAGATGTGGCCTTGTTAGTTTGTGGGTGGCTTCTGTTTTGTTTATATGTGGGTTTTCACTGAATAGAAGGGCTTATTCTTTGTTTTCTTTTTGATTCGAGGATTTTACCAAGAGTGGTGGCCTAGTCCATTGTGACATTTTTCAGTCTATATTGTTAAATTCTCAAAGCCTATTAGGCAAGGTGTCCTGGGGAAATCAAAATTTATTATTGTCATTACAAAACTCCGAAATTAAGACCACCTTGCAAAACAACTGAGTTAGAAACGTGGCATGTCGTCCAGTTACCCAATCAATTGGCCAGTAACGGGAGACAGCTATTAGTCTGTGCCGTGTGAATCTAACTTCCTCCTCGTAATGTGATGGAATTAATTCACACAACCTGATAACAAGGCTATTACAATGCGAACAATGGTTTAAAAGTGGCTTGCGTGGAACAGCCAGGCACCATTGAACATTTCAGATCAAAGGTCTATTGAACAGAAAGAACAAATAGAATCAATTTCTTGAACTGTCTCTGCATTTCCAAAACTTGCAACATTATACCACAGAATGTGACTTAATGGAGTGCAGATGAGAAGACCAGAGCAAAGCTAGTTTGAATGTAACAATGAACATTAATGGAGAACTATGGACTTTTTTCTCTCTGGAAACAAACTAGTTATTAAAGACAGCTTTGTACTCCTAAAATTCTAGACTTTAAAGCCAGCCAGGACATAGATAGTTCACTTAGGCACAGATAACAAGGGATAGAGTCATACATTTGCTACTTTTTATCAGGGCTCTAAGGCTGTATGCTGCATAATTTATTTGTGTTTAAACCACAGTGTATTTAATGAGGTAGAGTGACCTAATCTCACTCACAAAAGTAATGGAAGATGCATGGACATTTTGCTTTAAAAATCTGAAATGAATAGTTAAATAATGACCACAATTAAGTGGATTCTGACTGAATAAAGATTGTACATTATTTTAGGTATCTCAGCCTAATTACTTTGGGTTTTGGACACAAATGACAGATATAAGGGTATCAGTGCGGTGTTATTTTAAGTGGGGATATTTGAAAATAACACAGGATCTGCAACCACAGATAGTGATTAAAGGGCTGGAGATGTAGCTCCACAGCAGAGTGGCTATCCAACATGCCCAGGGCCTGGGTACCATCCTCAGCACTGCAGTAAAGCATGTGATTATGAAATAGAATGATGTGAATAATTTGTTTATTTTAATCTTTAACTTAGAACAATCTATTGAGAAGTCACACCAGAATAATGGAATGACACACTGTCAAAATCTTAAAGTGCTTCAATATAGAATATACACCATTTACATGGATATTGTTATCTTTGCATTGTCAAATATAAAATCACAATGCAAAAAAGCACAAAAAATCCACTTTATATGGCAAAATATAAATTTAGAAAAACACAGGCTATTAAAAGTAAGATTCAAAACTGAGTTGCCGACAAAATACATATTTAATACTTTTCTTCTGAAACATTCATGAAAACATGGAAGAAATCAAGCCATGGCAGCACTCAAGATTGAGGACATAGATGGGCAATTCTTTTGAATATTGATAATAACTATGCCTAGACATGCCACAGGTCATCTGGGCCTAGGCAAGTAGTACCCCGTTCCTGGCCCAAGACAACAAGAGAAGTCAAGAATGTTAAGAGGGCCTGCAACTGTCTTGTTCCCAATCACAAGAGCCTTGAGGATGGTGAGGCTGATGAGAGGGCCCACCTCTGGAGTTAAACCTACTCAAATCAATGTTAAATATGATTCAATCACTATGACGACCAGCATTTACTGTAAGCACCATTGCTTTTCAATGTTTATGTCTGACTTTACTTTTTGCTTTTTAAATAAGTTAAAATGTTGGAGATGGGGCAGTTTGGTTCCTCAATTGACCTTTCTTAGACCATTCCCTGGTCCCCAAGCTGCCTTGACCTAAGGAATATGAGTCAAGCCAGACTGCTCTCCCCTCAACACAGTCATTTGACCAGTCACAGATGATTTGCTGCCAAAGCCATGCTCCTAAAGGCAAAACCCCACCAGTGTTTCTTTCCCAAAGCTCATAGTGGACTTCTTGCTTTTCTGAGTCTCATTTCCATTTAGATGTCCTTGGAACTACCCCTAGCCAGGTTGGAAGAGCCAGGACAGTCTTGCTCAGCAAAGAGACTGTGGTGACCAGTATAAGATAGAAATCACCAGCATGGGAATGAACAGATCACTTCATGCATATGAAAGTGGGCTGTGATTGGTGCAAACCTCCATTCTTTGCTACATACATTGGCTGAGGCTGGCAAGGAGACATCCTTCGGTACTGCCCCCCTATGCTAGTGCTGAAACACAAGTCCCCCAAAAGGTTTTCCTCGAGTTGTATTTTCTTGCATATCTTTTGTCTTCATCATTGATAGAGTTGGCTGATCTTGTACCATGAAGAGTAGCGGGGACGGCAGTGACAGTGACAGAAGCAACATCAACAAAGGCAAGAGCAGTGGTAGAATTAGTGGCAAAAGTAGCAGTAGTCACACTCCCTTGGAGGGGCAGCAATAACAATGTCAACCGCAAAAGCTTGCTGAAAGAGTTCCAGAGAGCTTACAGACAAAGAAGCTGTAACCCAGCATGTGCTGAAGTGGATCACAGAGTCCCAGCACCCTAGGTCAGAAAGCTCTACATTGGTCAATATAAGGCTGAGGGCTCCAGGCCTGGAGACTTGCCTGAGAGCTGCTGGAAGTCACTGTAGGCAGCAGCTTGCAGCTGCCTCCTGCCCCAGCTCACTGATGTCAGCAGCTGAGGATTCTGAAAGCTGCTAAGTGTCAGCCATAGAAGAGCGTCTCCTGGCCTACCAAGGTTCCTATATGGGTAGAATAAAAGTACCCCAGCAATTGCTACTCACTGCCCTGCCCCACCCATCTCCCTCATCCATTGCTACGGATACAACAGGTCCCTCGGGAGAAAAAAGCTTTTTTTTTTTTTTTGCTTGATGTGTAAAAATAAAAACAAAAATGACTGGAGATTAAGAAGAAGACAGCAAGTAGTTCGTTTTTCAGGAGAATTGCAGATTTAATTCATGCCCACATTAAAGTAAAAAAGGAACTTGAGACTGCTTAAAATTCTTCAAATGTTAGTCTGTGAGCTAAATCTATCTCTTTTTGAGTGGAGTGTAGACTACAAAAAGATATTAACATGTTGATTCTTCCTTCACCTTTAATATGGAAGTGAACATTTTAAGAGAAAGCAAACGTGTTAAATATGTAAGAAATATTATATAAATACCTGGATACTATATAAAAGGTTTATAATTCATAAAGAAGAGTTCCTTAAGAATATCTTGAGGAAAGGAAGATAATTTTTTTGGAGGAAATGGGATATTTAGGAATTTACTTATGTTGGCTTCTCAGTAAAACACAGATTGGAGTTTACATGGTCAAAAGTGGGAACATTGATTTCTGAAGGTTGAAAACTAATGAAATGAAAGGATAGTTGAAAGGGTAAAGAAATCAAACCTGAAGCTATTACTAGATCTCAGATCTTTATAAGGGCCAGAAAGGGCAGAACTAACGCTGCAGAAAATTATGTTAACAACAGAGAAGAAAGACAGAAATTCCCAGAACAGAAGAAAGAGACAAAGAGAACTTCAGACATCAAAAGGAGGAGATGCAGCCTCCAGGAATAGCACAGTGGGATACTACAACAATGGTGGGACGGGTAGGGTGCCATAGAACAGCTTCAGCCAGGCACACCATGGCCATTCTCTCTTGAACTTTCAGCTGCTCTGAGTATCAGCACAACTTCCTTGAGACTGGGCCCTTCAACATCCTACTACCACCCATGGCGAGGGGATCCTGAGGCCCAGCTTCCACTCCCCTGTCCAATGATCTATAGGCAGTTAGCAGCTCTCAATGAGACAGAGATATTTTCCTCAGTTGTGTAGCCACTGACAAGATGTCCATACTCCTGAAAATAATCCCTATCCATGCTTGTTTAGGTAACCCAAGTGAAATTCAGTGTATAACCAAGAGAGAAAAAGAGATGGAGCAAAAGGAAGAAGGAAGAGAGGGAAGAAGGGAGGGAAGGAGGGAGGGTGGGGAAAGAAAAGGAGAAATAGTTGCAAAGAGAAAAGAGATTAGGGAACTGAGGACCAAAGTCATTAAGCATATGTACAAAAGTGTCATAATGAAACCCATTATATATAGCTAGTTAATTATGTATATGATAATAAAAATAAAGAAGCTTGAAAACCAAACAGAAAGGGGAACACTTTTATAAAGCATTAGATTTCCTGAGGATGAAAATTAAAACTTTAAGTGATTATCAATGATGTCCACATTAATGAAATAAATGTTTTGAATTTCATTGAATATACATTTAAAATATTTTGAATGTAATTAGCATATTAATAGGAAGTAAAATATGATTTTTAAACATTTTCAAAATAAAGCTCTAAAATAGATTACATACAAAGATCAAAGCCAGATTGCTTTAAACCCTACTAATGTCCTAAACATACCAAATAATATTAATGTAAATATAATATTAAAAGGAAAAGTTAAGTAGGAGATTTGACTTTCCAATGAAATATAATTATATTAAATGATAACAGAATAATTAAAATAATATGGATGTTATATCAAAGAAATCAGCATCTCTGAAATACATTTATTGAAAAAGGAGATATAACATAATTAAAATAGGCATCATAAAACCACAGAGAAGCAATCCATTCACCACCAAATGATACCGAGTGATTATCATTTCCTGGCACACCAAAATGAACTAGAAATGATTAAATATCACTGATGTGTCAAAAGGTCAAATGCTATGTCACTCTGAGCTTCTTTCAAAAACAGCAACAGAGGTGAAAGCCTTCTGTGTTCAAGATAGTTAGCATTGTATGGAGGAAGCAATTCTATTATCTGAACAGTAGTACCAAATCACAATGATGACGAACAGTAAGAGTTTGGGTGCAAATTTATTGCAAATAACATGTCGTGGCTAGAATTCTCTTCTTTTAAGTGTGACAAAAGTTTCAGCTTTAATAAAGCATGGACAATGTTGTCATCAACAGGCAGATGAATAAGGAAAATGTAGTCCATATACACAGAGGAATTTCATCCATAAAGAAGGATGAAATCATGCTGTTTGGAGGAAAATGGACAGAGTTGGAGATGGACCAGCTTCAGCCAGCATTGATGCTTTCTCCCACCTGAGACTATGGGGCTCAGTATTTATGAGTGTATCCACACATATGTGACATGGAAGCAAAGGAAGGTATTGCAGGGAGTTAAGGAATCTAAAATGCAGTGTGAGAGGAAGAAGAGAGGGCATTGGAAGAGACAGGGGAGATGCATTTCTTGTTCTCTTACCTATGGATTAAAACTTTAATTTATCTAAACATACATTTGCTATGAAGGGGAGGTGGGGTACTGGTGGGAGAGGGAGACCAGAAAGGAGAGTGTGAGCAAATTAGAAGCAAAGCATAATGATACAGAAACATAAATACATATATATGTAATGTTACTAAGAAGCCCATCAACATGTACACTAATTCAAAATTTCCTAAACTTTCAGAAAAAAAATAGTTTAATGGAAAAATTCAACCTGATGTGCTAAGCAAACTGTAAAGCTTTATCTCTGAGTCCTCTTCAGACGCTAAAGATTTTCATTCTCCCTTTTGGGGTTTGTGAATGGGAAAGTTTAGAAGTGCTACTTTAGCAAATTTTCAAATTCTAAATGAATCAGAGTATCTAGATAGAATAGAGAGACACATCTTAAGGTTTGGGCATGAGGGTCGAGCATGTAAACCATAGCGTTTCCTCCTACTTAAATCTACAAGCATGTGATCTAAGCAAGGCCTGTGATATACTTATAAGAACAGAAGATGTTCTAATACACACACACCAGGTTTTTAATTGACTTCCATTAAACTTGTTTGATGGAAAAGAAGTTTTGTTGTTTTTTTTTTTTTTGTATGAGGTACAAAATATTCTTTAACTTTTTGTTCCAAGACATAACTACATTATACAATGTAGTGGGTAGCCATTCCAGCTTTGATCTGGAAGTTCCAACCCCCATTGAGACTTCGGCAACTGTCACGCCTACAAGGCGGGGCCAAGGGAGGCGCCTGGAGACCTGAGATCTGGATGGGCGATGCACTCACTCGGTTCGGGACCTTGGACGGTGAAGGTGGGCCAAGCAGAGCTCCAGAGAACACCGCTGGACTGCGATACACCTTCCCCAGACCCCGAGACCTACCTATCCCTTAACTTGTAAGTTACACCATTAAATAAATCTCCTTTTAACTACGTGGAGTGGCCTTAATAATTTCACCAATAATACAACTGTTGGCCATTCCTTTCTGACTTAGGTCTCATTTGTTTATATTGTTGATAATTTCCATCAGTTCAGCTACTTCACTAAATTTCTCTGCCTTCCTTCTAAAGGTGTAGATTTTTAAGTGCCAATAGCATGTGCTAAAATATTTCCCAGGAGTGGTAGCTAATTGCACCTTGATTTACTGGGATTGTTTGAAGGCTTCTTTGTTTGCTTGCTTTGAACCAGTATGCTCTACATAAGAAAAATTAAGTTTTCAAATGACAAAATGAAAGAACAAACTAACCAACACTAAATTTTGTCATGATAGCTGCATACATAGAGTTGGTTCACAGTCGTTTTCACTGATGTTAGTCAATTCTTTCACTGAAATTAAAGTTGTTTTTCTTGTACAAATCTTTAACACCAAAAATGAAGCATATGCCACATTTTGGAAATTTAGATAGCTTTACTCACTGTCAAAATTTGTTGTTTTTGCTATGGAACAATTTACGTTAAAAACTGTCTTTCCTTTTTTAAAGTCCATCTAATATTATTTAATAAATATATATTCATATAAATGTATAGATATATTCATAAAACATGATAGAAAAATAATCATTTCTTATGTTTGAACTCTAGAAGATAATTATTCCAACAAAGCCCCTTGCAACTGATTCATTCTGCTAAATGTTTCTTGTGAGTCCAACCAAATAAGTCATCATATTTACATACTTTCTATTTTAAATACAGTTTGTAAATGTTTACAAATCAAACATAAATATATTAGAGGATGTATGACATATACTCAGTTATCATTAGAAAAATGAAAGAACCAGTAATATCATTCAAACACTAAATGAAAATACTTTAAGAATCTTTCTTCATTTGTGATTCTTTTTTTTTAAAAAAAGATTTATTTATTTATTTATTATGTGTACAGCATATGTGACTGCAGGCCAGAAGAGGGCACCAGATCTCATTACAGGTGGTTGTGAGCCACCATGTGGTTGCTGGGAATTGAACTCAAGACCTCTGGAAGAGCAGACAGTGCTCTTAACCTCTGAGCCATCTCTCCAGTCCCCTCATTTGTGATTCTTTCTGAAAGTACTTATTTCACCCTGAATTCTCTGACCTTTAATGATCATTTATGCATCTGCCTTGGACCTTAATTATTAATGCAAAATTTTCACTTCCTAAACACTTCTGAACTAATTTTAAAATAGATATGGATTGGTATGGTTGACATACGGTGTTGAATAACTTGAACTCTAGTTCCACTTGCAACAGCGCTTAGCAAAGAAGCTGAGTGGTTCCTTTAAGTGAGTCATTACATCATCACCAATGACAAGTAAACAAAAGATTGTGGAAAATGTACTTTTACTTTTGTAAAGGTGTGGCGCAATTCACTCCATCTTAACAATAGTGACATCTAGTAAAAGGTCCTTTAATTCAGATAACGCAGATGATTTGAACGTCTACTTGGGCAAAGACTGCTGTAGGCTCTTTGACTATTCTCAGTACAAAGCAGGGGATCTTCCTGCAGTGGCTCTGTGTATTTGGTGGGCAGCTGGGGCAGGAGTTAGGGCATCTCCACTTTAGAAGTTGTTGGCTTATTTAGTACTGTGAAATACAGACAGATATGACACATGTCCCTTCTGGGTGGAGGCTTTAAAGACCCATTTAGTTTTAGCACAGCTGTGCTAAACAGTCTTTTTCATCAGCCTGGGCCCCGAGTGAAGATAGTATAGTTAAACACCAGAAGACACCCCATACACTCTAGAGTACACTAAAGTCTATTTTGGTTAATTCAAGGGTCAGACATTGAAATGCGGCAAAGGAAAATCTTAATGATACTTGGTCTGTTGTATTTCTCAGTTAATATTTTCTTCATTAATTTATTGCCTTGCTTTCACTATTCAGAAACACGAGCACCCCCTGAGTAGCTTCTGAGTGTCAAAGAGCTGTAATACGATGGAAGCCCAATTCATGGTGACTTCAGAAGTTGCCTCTACAACATCTCTTGGCCTCTAGGATTGGACTTACTAAAGTAGAAAAAAAACACTTATTCTCTCAGAAATATTTCACTTACAATAGTCAAATTTAAGAAATTCATATACAAAAACGAATAAAATATAAAACATATCGACAACCATGGTTTTCCATTGTTTAAAAAGCATGTCTTTAGTTAAAGAGATACGTCTTTTTCAACAGCCACCTTCATCTGTCCTAGCTGGGTTCCAGAAAAGCTAGGATTCATGCTATTCAGCACTATTCTATGCAAAGCAAATGCCAACCACTTTCTCAGAAGATGCATTTGAAATGTACTCTAGCAGCTTTCTCCAATAACTGAGATTTTCTTTATAGTTCAATTTATGTTACACTGGAAAACATGATGTTATCCCACTGTAGTAGATGAGGTAGTATCTCTTACCCCAAAAAATGTTTTATATGAGGTGAGAAATGTATTTAAAAGAATAAGAAATACAATGAAGAATAATTGAATATTATTGTACTTCTTAACCACAAATTGGGCATTTTGAAAACTTACTCTCCAAAATCTGGAGCTGTACCCAGTGCTGTGGAAGACTGCCAGCTAAACACACTGAACTTGAAATAGCTGTGAAGGGGTTACTAGACACCTAGAGCAGTGTCTCTCAACCTATGGCCCATGACCCCTTTGGAGGTTGAATGGTGTTTTCACAGGGTCGCATATCAGATATTTACATTATGATTCACAACAGTAGCAAAATTATAGTTATGAAATAGCAATGGAAATAATTATATGGTTGAAGGTTACCACAATATGAGGAACTGTGTTAAAGGGTATAACATTAGGAAGGTAGAGAACCACTGAGCTAGACTTTGATTAACTCAATTGTTTCATTCTTTTTCTTTCTCATCAATTCTTTCTATTGAATCTAACCTGATATAAATTCAAAAATATAAACTCAATGTAATTTTAGAGTGTAATTTAGCTGAAAAAATGGGAAAAAATTAAATCCCAGAGTTAACAAGCCTAAAATTTAAACATGAATATTTTTTGTTTAAGTGGAAATAAAAAGAACTCTAAAGGGGAACAAATAAATTAAATCTCCATATTCACATATTTTGGGGGAAAGAAAATGTTAACAATACATTAAGATAGTCCTATTTATGAATTGCATGTTCACTTTACACAAGTATTCAGCCTGGAAAAAAATCTCTGAAAACCTTTAAAAATAATAAAAATGGCAATTTCCAGATATACATTCTCAAAATGAAGAATTGTTACAATATTAAATCCCAAAAGTAACATTGCCTTCATAACTATTCCTAACTAATGACTTTTAACATGTAAGGTCATTTTCAACTTTTGAAAAACAAACAGGAAAATACCATTTGAAATGAAAATATGAGAAATTTAATTTTCTCAGGCCATTTGCAAGCTTTCCCATCAACTGCACAGAAATCAAATTTCTTTCCTTTCCCCTGGAAAGTCCTGAAATGCCAAAACTTTGGGGCTATGTTTAGATTTTTCCAACTGTATTTCTATCTTCTTTTAGTCTTACAGCCCAGCTTGTGGGTTAGAACCTCTAAAGTTGTTGGCTTAACAATGATCTGTGACAACCCTGGATTGTGTTGGTCCACGTTGTTTTTAAAAATAGCAAGATATACAGTTTTCTCTTATTTTTCGAGAGGCCAAGAAAGATACTATCTTGAAGCCTCTGAACACAGTGTTCCCTGAGCATTCTCTGTCGTTTTTTCCCTTAGAACTTTCCAAGCCTGATTATGTTGCTTCCACCTAATGCTGCAAACATTTTGGGTGAAAGCCCAATGTGATTCTGAGACTTGGGTATGATTCCCTGTAACCTGGCATCCTTCCTGGAAGTTAACTTTGTTAGGCAGTTATTTCTATAAACATACTGAGTAATAGGAAAGCTACATGGCCAGATGAAGTCTACTACCTGCCTTTTCTCTACAGCCTTGTAGCATGGAACTTAGCTATTAATTATTAAAGCTGGCACAATGAATTGAGGTCCCATGACCTCTTTAAAAGGTTAAATCATATTTTCATAACTGTTATTACTTCTCATAAA
Organism: Peromyscus californicus insignis; assembly: GCF_007827085.1. Taxonomy (NCBI): domain Eukaryota; kingdom Metazoa; phylum Chordata; class Mammalia; order Rodentia; family Cricetidae; genus Peromyscus; species Peromyscus californicus. The sequence continues at coordinate 22,074,878 of NW_026294595.1, read as the reverse complement.
AATTAAACCTTTGGATTTATGTTTGTAGATGCATAATTTGGATCAGCTAGCTATTTATTCTGTTATGAATGAGCCTAAGGTTCAGAGGCTTACAACAATTACTTATTTGATTAAAGTCACAAATCTCAGTTTTACTCAGATATTCTCATACAGTTACATGACTGTAACTAGCTTCTAGTGCTATATGTGCATTGTATATTGAGCAATAACAGCATTTCTGGAAGCCATTGATATAGCAGAGTGGCTATTCCACAATCAACCAATGTCTTTAGCATGTCCAGGCTATGATATTTGAACTTTGACTCTCAGGACATAAGATTGAAAAAGTTCAAAGAAAAACTGGAATATAATATCACTGTAAGTTTTGTGGTAGGTTATGCTAAAAGTTTCATGCACACACACACACACACACACACACACACACACACACATACACACTCACATACGCACATATATTTTTAAAGCTTATGAGATGATGGAGGAAGACTTTGTTTTCTGAAGCAACAAAAACCTCAGCATTTCCTAGAGATCACACCATTGAACCAGATGACTTAGACCTTTGATGGTCTCCATCTCCTCTCCTTAGCCATTTAGATCTTGTAAAAATGAATCCGTGATTATAGTCATGGTGTCAGGCATAGTGACTCTACATTGACCTAACACCATTACTTCCTCCCAACAAAGTCAATATAGCTTTGTTTACTGAAGAACTTTTCATCTAGAGAGACAAACATTCATAACTTGAAACATCAGTCAGGTGCTGCCTAGCAAATTGGACCCATTCTGCTCTTGAGATCTTGATTCAGCCTCCCTGGACTTGAGATCAACTCTAAATATGGGTTTGTATTTTCTGATTGGCGCCACTGTCTCTGATCTTTAAGTACACAGAACCAGTAACACTAGTTATTCAAAGCACTGCCTCAATGCCTCAATGCTTCAATGCCTCAATGCAAAGAAGTAAAGGAAATAGAAGCCTGGACACCTAGCTCTGGGGCAAACTGTCCTTCTAAGTGCCACATCACTTGGGAACAATTGACCTTGCAATGGTATGGTATCTTAAAATAAATCCGAAATAAAGTGGTACCTTAGAGGAAAAACATCTGCCATACTACAGTCCAAGTGCATACACTCACCAAACTGGTCCATAGCACAGAATTCATGGTGACATATGACACAACATTCCCCAAAGCTAGACCAGAGCTGTCTAAGATCCAAAGCAGAAAAGAGAATAGCCACCGTAGAATACACTTGTAATATTTATACTTCTATGTTTTCAAGTCTGGCCTTTGCTGCATTGGAAACCATTGTTATCAGGATAGGGCGAGGTTTGCTTCTAAAAGTGTCAGTAATGTGGTAATTAAAACTATGTCCAATGGCTGGTAGCTGTGCATCCTAAAGATATAGACTAATAATCCAATAAAATAGCTGATATGTTTATGAGGAAACCTGACCTTTCTAACAATAGGGTACCGCTGTTTCTGTATACTGACACCAAGAAGGGTTTTGGCATGTAAGTAACTTAGGGAGTTGCCTCTTGTTGCCTCCACACCTGGTAAATGCAGTGGGTTATTAACTACATCAAACGGAGCTTGGAAATGTCAAGAACACCAGGTCCCACAGCTCTTGGACATGACAATATCACAGCAGGAAAACAGACCATAACAATGGGTAAGGAAAATCCAGAATCCCTGGGAATGAAATATAGAATGAATATCAAATACAGCCTCATACACAGTTACAGGAAAATTGTAAAAATTTTCCCTGAAACTTTTTATTAGCTCTTCTATAGTCATGAGATCAGCCACAGGCTCTGGGCATTATTTAGTGTGAGATATATGGACATTTGGATGTTACTAGGACATACTGCATCATACATTGCTGCTCTCCTTCCTCACATCTCTCCACATCTGTGTCTGCACTTGCTGGTGCACATAGCTGCATACACCTTGCCTCAAGCTGCATCATATATATTTTGCTTTCTGCTGTGGATATATACAGGTTCTCTAAGGGAATGCCTGGAAGAGCCTTCTTGTCCCCACAGTCACCACATATGACCGGAAAGTTGGAAAGAGCTAAAGATGCCATTCCAGAGGGGGCATCTAGAAACTAAAAAAATATTTTGTTTAATCGTTTATGGAACTTTGGATGGAAAGTTCTAGTTAATATCATGCTGACCTGTGACCAGCTTTATAAGTCCTTTGTATCTGCTGTTTTTTCCTGCTATTTCACTCTTGCTGATTCTTAAAATCTGTTTTCTGAGATCTGCCCACCAATAAGCTAAGAGCAGACCACCTTCTAGTTTCTTGGACTTTGACAGAGACAGAGAACCCAACTTAAGCCAGAGCCTCCTATGACAAAACCATAGGCTTGAAGGGATTTAAAAAAACTTTCTTAATAAAGAAAACAAGCCTTTTTCACTGAGATAAGGTTGTCTTATTACCATTGGGCAGAAACCAACACACCACCAAATACAGCACTATGTAGTAACATCGAGCAATTGTATATTAAAATGCTTAAGGTAACATCATTTATTACAGTATATGAATAATCCTCTTGACTAAATAGGAATGCACTGTTCAGAAGCTGTAGAAGGTGCCAAAAAGCAAATACTACTGAGAAAATCATTAGCAACTTATGACTAATACCCTAACCATGCAACTGTACTCAAGCATACTGGGAAATAGATCTACTTTAAAATGTACACTTACAGATGAAAAAGACAGATAGATAAGCAACATGGCGTTTAGTTTCCTGACAGAGCCTTGTTGTATTGTTGTTTCCACCGTCTTCCTGAGGAGAATATGGGGAGAAGAGAGAATGGAGGACATAAGGAAATTTAGCCTTCTTCCTGGGAAGATGGGACATGAATTTTTGATGCGCCAAATTAAATGTATTGAAGAAGGAAATATTTTCAGTATCAAAAGTAGCTAGTAACAGAGGTAATAGCAAATGTATATACATAGATCCAAAGTCTTCCCAAGAATTTTAAAATAAAATCCAAATGTCTTTTTTTAAAAATAGTCACTTGCAACTTCTATGGTAAAGAATAACATTCATTCAATGTTATAATTCTTCTAGCATAGTGCAATGCCTCTTTGTTGGTGATTTTTACTAAGTCGTAAGGCAGTTTAATGGCAGGGAAACACACACTGGAATGTGAACATTAACTATTAAATACCATCTCTGAGAATTCAAGGAACTCCAACCTCCCTCCTGGGGCAATTTTAACTCATTATATCTTATGTACTTCAAAGACATCTGATCTACATAAATATCCATTCTCAGGATCAGATTTTACCACATACAATGAGCCATTCTATGATTTTAGAAAGTTTTAGAATGTCCAGGGCACAAAGATGTCCTCATCTGAGTGAGAATGAATCATGAGGCCTCAGTGCTTAAAGTGACCTGACTATTTGTCATTAAATTTCTAAATCCTCCAAGATATATTATTACTCTATAGGCTTCTGAGTCGTGTACAATTGATCAGATTTCTTTATACAACCCTTCAGTGACTGATATAGAATCTCAAGTTTTATGAATTGCTGTTCATTTTTCTTTTTTGATATTATAAATTGTATTAATTCCAAAAGCAGACTCAGTGAATGATAACTTAAGAAAATTCATGCTTAGATCCAAATGAGGGATTACAGCATCTCACATATATTCTTATTTACACAAAATAACATATCTTTAGATTCAATACATCTTCCTAATATTTGAGTACATATTTATTTGCCAACAGAACTGAATGTCAATAAAATTTGTCAGTCAACAACAGCCAAGAGGAACTTCCTTAGATAAGCCTTGTAAAATATAAATTCACACTAAGGCCAAAAATATGTAAGTATCTCACTACCTCCTTGAGTCTTTCATTCTACCACAGTGTGGAGAGCAAGGACAGTAACCAAGTGAATGATGTCTAAGCCTAATTGTTCCCACTTCCGTTTTTCATCACCCAGAGCCTTGTCATGCATCCCTCACACGAGACCCAGTCAAATGGAATTAGCAGTCTGTGCTGAACTGCCAGGCGGCCACCAGATGGCAGCAATGCTTTTATGAATAATGCAGCAGTCTGTGCTGCCCATCTAAGATTTCCCGTGTTAATAATAGAACAATCCTTACTTTAGTAAAAGGACAAATTTGTCTGCAATGAAGCCAGCCACTTTTTCATGCATTACTTGTACTTTGTGGGACACATTTGCTTTCTAGTACTTGGTCTTCCAAATATTTATTATGCTGATTAAACATGAAGTGCTGCTGAATTTCATTTGATACTGTGCTGAAGAAAGCCAGGGGCTTGTGCCTTCCTTTCAGGTGGACAGTTACATCTGTGATGGTGTGTGTTCCAGTGTATCTATCAAAGAAGAAATGTCCCACATATTTCCCATCACATTTATCACCACGCCCTGTATATACAAAGATTGCATTCATAATCTCTCTGTCATGATTTGAGTTCAAATCCATCGTAGAACCAGGCATTAGAAGTCTGTCTTTGACTTGATCATGGGTGTGGGACTCTTAAAAATTAAGCATTGTTTAAGTAGCAGATAAAACACAAGAGAACTACCAAGGTCTGTCTAAGGTACTAAAGGAAGTTCAGTGTCAGCAGCTCACGCTCCTTGGAGTCACTTCTGCAGTGTGTTAATGCTGTCACTGTAAACAGCTAAGGTTGAACATACACCCTACAATGAGTTAGAAAACCTCTATCCGTCCTGGAGATGAAATGTTCTATAAAATGGTGAGGCTGGCGTTGCGGGGCGTAGGGGGTGGTGCTGTCTCCACCAAGAAGAAATGCATTTACATACTCTGTGAGAATGCCAACACCAGACACAAACAGCAGCCCCATCTGTTGCTGGCTTCAGTTTCCTCCCCCAACATCATCATTTCATCCCATTGTTACATTTAAGCCACCACTTTTTCAATAGCCTGTCCTTTTCAAATACCAAAAACCTTAACTGTCCAACAGTGTTTTATATCCGTGTGTGTGCGTGCATGTGTGTGTGTGTGTGTGTGTGTGTGTGTGTGTGTGTGTGTGTGTGTGTGTATGTGTGTGTGTGTGTGTGTGTGTGTGTGTGTGTGTGTGTGTGTGTGTGTTTTACATGGTGTATGTATGTCTCAGTCATGTTTCTATTGCTGTTATAAAGACCATGAAACCATTGCCAACAGCCATTGGGGAGGAAAGAGTTAATTGGTTAAGAGATCAAAGTCCATCATGAGTGGAAGCAGAGGAGGAACCTGGAGGCAGGAACTAAAGCAGAGGCCATAGAAAAACTCTGCTAACTGGCTTACTCCTTCATGGCTTGTTCGCTGTATTACACCACCCAGAACCACCTGCCCAAGAGTGGCGCCACCTACAGGGACCTGGGACCTCCTGCTTCAATAATTAATCAAGAAAATACCCCACAGACTTGCCTACAGGCTATCAGACTGTGACGGATTTTCTCAATTAAGGTTCTTCTTCTAAGATAACTCTTAGCTTGTGTCAAATTGAAGACAATAAATAAGCAAACAAACAAACAAACCTGTGCCGTATGAGTATTTACAGGGAAGACAGAGGGGGGTGTTGAAGTTCTGCTCTGTCTGTCTCTCTCCACCTTATTCCCTTGAAACACCATCCCCCACTGAAGATAGAGCTAGTCCGAATCTGAAAGCCATGGAAACCCTCTTGTTTCTATCTCCTGCAAAGCTGCAGTCGGAGGCACACAGGGCCCCCACCCACAGTGGCTTGCAAGGGTGGAGGGGATCTGAACTCAGTCCTCATTCTTGCACAGCAAGTGCTCTTTCCCACTGAGCCATCTTCCTAGATTCTATTTCCTTGCCTTATGAAAAAATTGAGATTATGATTTCATTACTAAAGTTCTTCCTTCCCTTTCCTCCCCTCCAGACTCTCCGTATACCCCTTCTCACTCTCCTGCAAATTCATGGCCTCTTTTTCAACTATTGATTATATGCATATCTGTATTTGCTTATACATATATATTCCTAAATTATATCCTTGCTTTGAAATCTGTACTTTCCACTAAATTTTTAGTTTATGGTCCACTCATATATTGAAAGATTCGGCACAGGTCCCAGGCCTCGCTAGTGAGTGAATGCTGGCATTAGTCTGCATCATAACCTGACTGTTTGTTTCCTTGAGTTCATTTCAAGCCTTTGTTTATGATGCTTGCTTTGTTATTTTCTCATCCTGCTTTAAACATTGCTCTGAGGTTTCATAGTTCTGCTTACCACTGCCCAGATTTTTCTCCTTCTTGTGGCTAGTGGCATATAAACAATGAGTGTGTCTGTGTCTGTGTCTGTGTCTGTGTGTATGTTTGTGTGTGTGTGTGTGTGTGTGTGTGTGTGTGTGTGTGTGTGTGTGTGTGTGTGTGTGTGTTTCTTGCCTTTAGATGCAGCCTCATCACCTTGGGTTTCTAAAAACTGAATGGCACTGGCTATTTATTTGAAGGTGATTTTATGCTTTGCTAAGGTACTTGACTTTGTTTTACTCTGTCTTCCTCATGGACAGGCTGTAAACTGTGTTACCATTTATTGGCTCCATATATTATATACCAGCTTTAGGGATTAAACTATTCCTTTTTCTGGAATACATCTGTTTGCTATTAAAAAGGAAAGAAAACCAGACTCAGCATGAAGTAAACATGGCTACTTTGTTTTACAAATATAAAATAAGAATTCTGAAACAGATATGCAAAAGAGATCCCTTGGTTGGAAAGTTGTCATGCCAGAATCAAAGTCATGCTTTCTGCACTTTATAGAAGATGAAAATTCACAAGTAGAAAAATTCTAGTACTTGGTAATTTCACTTCAATTCCATGAAACCTTTCTTAAGACCCAGGATTTGTTTGCTTGGGTTGTTTTATATAGTCTGAAGACCTAGGTTTTGTTACCCAGTACCTGGAAGCCTCATCCCATGGACACCACCAGGAAACTGCAGTTAGCCACAGACAGCTACGAATAGCCTGGAGACCAGCACACTTGCTCTACCAAAGCATGACGAGATGAAGAAGTTTCATGAGAAGTGGGAGTCCCAGCATGAGGCCGAGGAGTGAAGGGCAGCTTACTTCTGACAGCCTGAGATCAGACTGAAACCCAGACCATCTAAATCAAAGGCTCTTATCTCCACCCGGTACCCCAGCTGTGTCAGAAGTCAAAGGGAGCAAAGCAGCGGCTGTACCCCATTAGGATACATCCATCTATTCTTCTGAGAAAAATGCACATGACGAGTTCATTCCTTTCAGTTCAAAAGTTTGATCTAATTTATGTCATTTTGGAAAGCTTACATCTTAGTTCCTTGGACCGATTTGGTTCTAGAAATCTATCAACATGGTCAGTGTAATGTCTACTGCCATCCGGTTTCATTCTGTTCTGACTCCAGCGGGAACAGGTAAAATCATAGTGCACCAGCCGTGGTCCTCCAGCAGCTTCAGATAGTGAGTGAAATGTGCAAAGGAAAATATACTTAGTCTAGGATGTATACTCCAGAGCTTCACAGTATCAGCCAGGTAGGACAAATTTGATATTGTTTTCTCTAACAACATAGTTGATTTTTGTATCTTAATTCCAAGAATTTAAGAGCCCTTTATTATTTTCCTCAAAATTAAATCAGTAAAAGCCCCAGTGTTTCCCCATGATTTGGTCTGAAGGGATGGGTATGGTTCTCATCTTACTGGTATGCTTGGACCTGTCTCCCTGTGTCTACTCTTCCTTTATTAGTCAGAGCTAATGTGCTTTGGCTTCATCAAAATTTGAATACATTCATTTTTCTCTTGTGTTCAGGATCTCTTTTTCACAGCCAGTCATATAGATGTGTGTGTGTGTGTGTGTGTGTGTGTGTGTGTGTGTGTGTGTGTCAAAGTCCTAATTCCAAAATTCATTTTTTCAAAGCATAATCTCACTGACACACTGAAGCCAACATTCATAAAATAATATATTGTTTCCTTCTAAACAAGAGAAAAGTGTTTCTTTGACACCTTGAAGGGGAGCAGAAAGTGTCCTTTCTCTTTTACTTGGGGACATTGTTACTGAAGGCGTCTCTACAAGTTGCAGTTCAGGGACTGTTAGAGAATTCCAGGGGAATATGCTTCTGTTAACATATTAACTTGCATATTCCATTCATTAACTACTTTACACCAACTAGACATTGCAGGGGTGATACTTTCAAAAAGGACTAGATACTAAAATCTAAATAAGGCAGAAAGACACATACCCTGTGAACAGTAAATGGATATTTTTTTTCTTTTGGCATATTAAATCTTTAGCAACGAGGGCAGTGCATAAAAGTTGAAGTACCCCAAAGTTAGTTGCATTTTACAATATGTATCACCCTCATCTAGATTCTCCTGAAATTCACAACTGGAATTTCAAACTTAAAGTTATTAGATGACTTGGTTAATGAGCAAATAAGTAACAATGACCATCTGTATTTGTATTAACATTACTCCTTTGTAGTTGCTTTCAAACATACCCAAGGACATCTTCATTTTAACACAGACAGTAGGCTGGTAGGGGAGGGCCCATCATCTCCTTTCTCAATGTGATACACTGGAAGTTGGAGAAGGAATCCTGCCCTCAGTCTCTGTAAAGATCAACTGAAAACATGCAGGTTCCCAGAAGCAAATGTCTCTCCACTCTGCCTCTGCAGGATGGATAAGTCTTTAGTGGGCAGATGAAATGGTGGAGGGCAAACCATCGAGGAAACCAAAGCTGTGTTAGATGTTGATGCTTCTCTTTACCCCGGTTTATTTTTTACGCTATGCCTTTTAAGATACTGTGAGCAATTCTGCCAACCGAAACCAGTCTTACTTCAAATTAATGCATGTATAAATGTGAAGAATTTCCCCTTTGCATTTAGTCTAACTATATGCATTGCAAAATGGAAGAGAAAAATCGGTAAAAGCTCAGATTTATTCTAAACTACCCCTCTTGATACAAGAAATGTATAAAAGTGAAATACCAGTAGTTTTCCTTTTGGCTTAAAGTAGCATTTTCCAGGATGTTATTAAATTATCTCCACATTAATAAACTTAAGTAGTACTAAAATACATTAAGCTAAGACATGTCAGATCAGAACGAGCAATCAAATTATGTTTAGTTGTAATGCATATCCATGGAAGATATTACATGAATATATTTAATATATGGTATAGCCAGAGGAGTTTACCCACAGTCAGAAAAGTAACATGAGTAATTAAATGGTAAACCTACTTTAACTTTACTTTGCTTGTAGGGAACAGGGTCCATCTCCGCAGATGTGCTTTTATATTAAAGAGACAATGTCAAATCCTAGACATTTGAACACAGTATTTATGTTCTGAACTGCTGATGGAGGTAAAGTGGACATTCATCTCCTTAAGTCATCTCCATGTTTTCTGCCTTACAGATAGGCAATTGACATAGATCCACTCATTATTTATTAACTGGTAGAATTTTACAGCTTAACACATGTAATCTATAGAAAGCCAGCAAATTCAACAGCAAATTTTTATAAAATTTGTTTATAAAACACCAAGACCTATTCAGCCACACTAGGTCTGAGGAAAATAGGTCTTCAGAGGACAGATGATTCAGTATCTTAAATAATTAGTTGCTATCTTACCTGCTACTGAGAACCAAGGAAACAAACTGTATCTCCTAGGTCTTTATTTCAGTTACTCTTTGGGAATCTTGTAACACAAGGCTAATGTTGTAGATAGAATTTCCTAATTGTTTTCCTTGTTGTTTGCTATACTAAATGTATTCTGGTCTAGCCCCAGCAGTAATAATCTGATCAGCAAGAGCATGCCCAGTCTCCTGGCTCAATACATACAGTAGCTGAAATAATTTGTAGTCTTACATCTAAAATTGTTTTATATGACAGGAAAGAGTATCATGTGATAACTTAATGGAATAGAATTAATTACCTTGTTTTGTTCTTAGTCTTGTTTCTGTTTTTATTTATTTATTTATTTGAGACAGGGTTTCTATGTAGCTCCAACTGTCCTTGAACTCACTGTGCAGACCACGTTGGCCTCAAACTCACAGAGATCACCTGCATCTGGCTCAGAAGGACTGGGATTAAAGGTTTGCACCACCATGCTGAGCTCCTTCTCCTTTTTTTTTTTTTTTTTTTTTTTTTTGGTTTTTCGAGACAGGGTTTCTCTGTGTAGCTTTGCGCCTTTCCTGGGACTCACTTGGTAGCCCAGGCTGGCCTCGAACTCACAGAGATCCGCCTGCCTCTGCCTCCCGAGTGCTGGGATTAAAGGCGTGCGCCACCACCGCCCGGCTCCTTCTCCTTTTTAACAACTGGCATCCCTAGGAACCTGGAAGTTTGTTTGACAGCATGTCATGAATTTCCCACCCTAGACTTCCAAAAACATCATTCAGAAAGCCTCAAACTCAAAGGAAGGAAAGGAACCTTACTGAAAACTTCCCTTCAACTTCAAAACAGTAAGATTTTTTAAAGCTTCGCCTAAATTTTGTGTTTCTGTAGCTAACTTCACAGCTATATTATCAGTTAAACTTCCAGATGCAAGGCTGTGTAAGCACCTAATGTAGCCAGTGAGAAAAGAGAAGATAGTCGCTCCCCTGATGCCTTGGATGCTGTCCTACAGTCCTGCCACCCTTTAGTGGAGTTTTGTTTAGTTATTACAACTATCTCTCTGTAAATGACATTTGGGATTATTTAAGATTATGTTGTAATCCTTTTAATCCTTGGTGCTTTAAATTTCAGGCTAAACACCAAAGAGCAAACCAGCACTTAGCAGAAATGTTTAAAACATGTGATTTGTGCATAAATCTTTTTGCCCAGGCTCTCGCCGATGAAGACCTGGCATTGCTTTTAGTTAACTAAGAAAACTTGTCCAAAGTTCATCCCAAATTACTCACTGGTTAAATGCTTTCTCAAGCTCCATCAAAATTGTGATGGTTCATGATTTCACCCTTTCTGCAGAATTAAACAAAAGTTAGAGGGATGGACATTGACTAATTTAGTTTAGAATTTGTATGGCTCTTTCATAAGTGCAAAGTTTCGTGTATGTGAGTGTGTGTGTGTGTGTGTGTGTGTGTGTGTGTGTGTGTGTGTGCGCAAATGCTCACTGCATTTTCTAAGATCAAGTAATTCAATATAAATGTACACCTAATTATATTCTTTAAAGATGTGTTTATACATTCTTTGACACCTGTGATTATAAGTCATAGATAATATACTATAGAAGAGAACAGCACTTTATAAAATGTTACTTGTTATTGAACAATGCCTATCAGACAGAAGTAGCACAAAGATTCTGGTTCCAAAATAGGCAGAGGTTCAGAAAGTGAATATCATTTTGATTTACCAAGAGTTACTACATACTAAAGCTATAATTTTGTCACTATGCTATTAGCATGTACTATTAGAAGAAGCCTGGATCCACACTGAGTTTGATGGAAATTTGACTGTAAATAAAACTTGGATTTTGTTAAATACAGAAAATGAACAAGTCAGATGTCTAAAAAGTACAAACAGTGAATGAAAAATATTCCATTTTTCTGTATCAAAAAATGTGTGCTCCCAGCATATCTCAGGCACTCACAATTTTGTGTTTGTTTTCCCATTCATTTCAAGTTTGACTTCTCTACAGACATGGTAATTATGTGGTATATAATTGCCAATCCATCAACTTTTTAAAGACAGATTTCAAATTTTAAATTATTTCTAATTTTGCTCTTCTTTGATTCTTCTGGAACTAAAAATCTCAATAGTCATTTGCTGTCTGTAATCTATAATTCATAGGCTGAGATTGAATATCAAGCCTAATTCAAACTTGGAATCCTAAAACTATTTTTGATGTGATACCTCAGCTAAAGTTAGAAGGGTCTCTTTCAGTCGGGAAGAAACGTTTCATTATTCAGTAGGTAAGGAGACCCTTACATGCACTCAAACACCCACCCATGCCTTAATACCATGTTTTTGAGATAGAATCCTGTTTATTCTGATCAGCTGAGAGTTAGCCCAGCTAATGTATCTAATCAAATATTGATGCACGTCATCTGGACTTAGTTGTCTGGCAAATTCTTCCCAATGCTTTTTTGTTAACAGAACTAGAAAAATAATTTATGTTATTCTGCTCAAACAGCTGACTGTTCTGATCTACTCTATGGATGTATATTAGTATATTTTACCTAAGCTCATGGCAAGTCAGATGCTTTATCTAAAATGAATGAACAGAAAACGATGCCAGAATTTTCCTTTAACTTTGTTATTCATAATAGCTTTATAATAACTGTGGTGATATATTGTTTACCCTAATAAACTTGCATGAGGATCAGAGGACAGAGCCAGCCATTAGATTAGACATAGAGGTCAGGTGGTGGAGGCACACACCCTTAATCCTATCACTCGGGAGCAGAGATCCATGTGGATCTCTGTGAGTTCAAGGTCACACTAGAAACAGAGCCAGGCATGGTGGCACACACCTTTAATCTCAGTACTGGGAAGCACACATGCTTTTGATCCCAGGAAGTGATGTTTGGGTAGAGAAAGGTATGTAATTCATGAGGAAACAGGAACTCACTTTCTTTAGACTGAGGATTTCATAGAGGTAAGAACTAGTGGCTGGTTGCATCTGATCTTTCAGCTTTCACCCCAATATCTGGCTCCAGGTTTTTTATTAAAAGACCATCTAAGATTCAAACAACAAATAACCCTTTATTTCTATATACAAAACTATCAAGAATTTATTCACCTACAATCTATATATCATCTATCTATCTATCTATCTATCTATCTATCTATCTATCTACTATCTATCTATCTATCTATCTATCTATCTATCTATCTATCTATCTATCTATCATACTATCTACATATGTACCCACCTACCAATCATCTGTCTAAATATTGACAGCCCAAGGCCCCATGAATTATTCAGTTATATTACAAACAAAAATAGACAACAAGAATTTTCAAGCCACTAAATTTGTAAAAGGTGAAATAGACTACAATGTCATTGGAAGAACCTGCGTTCAGAAGTACATATAAAAATAAAGTAGAAATTATAAAAGAATGAACGTTAACAGTATTTCAAAATGCTAAGGATGACATACATCATCTTTTGTATATCAGAGTTGACAGCAGCCTCATTTTTGGTCTAGTGAAACTTTATAGAGATAGATGCAGAAAGACTGGCCTCAAAGATCTAAGAAATGTTCCATTGTACAAACATTATATTCTTAAAATAGAACTTAATCTTTGTATTTTACAACTTTATTAATTGGGGGACCCACAAAGATGTAAGCCTACAACATTTAGCTTATCTGATCATGTCCTAGAGCAATGTTTCCCAACCATAAAATTATTTTTGTTGTTATTTCATAACTGTAGTTTGCTACTGTTATGAACCATAGTGTAAATATTGTTTGGAGATAGAGGTTTCCCAAGGGGTCGTGACTCACAGGTTGAGACTCACTGTCTTAGATGGTCAGAGACTAGAATTGCGACCTTTACGTTTTATTATTAGTCTCAGAATAACACCAAGAGAAAGAGATCAGAGGAGAGGATTATTTTTACTGATCCTTACCTTCAGTCTCAAAGTTCATTTTATTATGTATACCTTGATTCTCTAAATTCTCTGCCATTTGGTTTGAGATCACCACCCTCTCCATGCGCCTGCCTGCCTGCCTCCTTCCTTCCTTCCTCTTTCTTTTTTAAAATTTTATTTTTAGTTGACAGATTATAATTATATCTATCCTTTCACTTAATTTTTGGTTAAAAACATCTCTATATTTAAGTAGAGTAAAAGTAGAAACAGAAAGATAATTTCTTCTAGGACATGTGTAGGTTTTTTTTTCTTTTTAAATCTGAATAGACCTGAATTATTTTCATACATCTGAATAAGTTCCTGGAGGAAGTAACCCATACTGGACGTACTGGAAGTGAACTATTTCCCCTCATATGAGTAGAAGCGGGAAAGTCCACCCACCTACGCCACTGTAAGATCCTTATACTGAGTACATCAATGTTTTTTGTTACATAATAACTGACTTTTTTCTTAAAAAGTAGAATTACTGCAGAAAATATTTAATATTAATAAATATTATTCCACTTCCTTCACTCCTAAATGGAATAATTCTAAAATAAAACAAAATTGAAAATGTAAACACTGTATATCACCTAAAATGGAAAAACTTATAATCTGAAATAACTGCTAAAGAATTGTTAAAAATCATGTCAAATAATGATTACCAAGTGGTAATATCCCATATGAAATACCAAAATTTCTGATTTCCAGTCATTCCAGGATTTTGTGGTTTATTTTACACTCAGTGGAATATGATTTGACTGTTAATCAATCATAGCAATTTTTCTTCCCAAGGTGAAAATATTCAATATAAAAGGTTCTGATTTAAATTTTATTATCAATTAAATTTGTGCCTTGACAACTTCTTACTTGTATGTAATGCACTCTGATTTCTCGCCCACTTCCCTTTCATATCTCCTTGGCATGCCCACCAGGGTGCTCTGCTCTCCCCTGCTCCTTACTTCCACTGGTAAATGTTTTCAATGGCTGCAAGGCAGGAAGGGCAATGAATGAGAATAGCTTATAATTGGTGACTCTTAATTTGTGTATGATTGAAAGTGCCACGCCACATCTATTTAAGCAAAGCATTCTAGGTTGGCACCCCAAACAGCTATCAAATACATCGCAAAATTCAATGACATCGTTGTAAAATAATCGACACAGAGCATCTATTTTTTTTGTTGTTGTTGTTTGTTTGTTTAGATGGTAACCAGTCATCAGGGGAAAACACAAAATAAACCCATGGTTCCACAAGGAAGAGGAGTCAGAGTCAGTCTTCCATAATGACCTTCAGACAAGGAGTTCATGCACATGAAAACATCCCAGGAAGGTAGTCTTATTCTGATTACCCAAGAGAGCTCCGGTTCAGAGGAAACAGGAATAAATTGAGTACATGTGGCATTCCTACCTGAAAGACACTCTTTCTGCTTGATTTTTCCTTGGCCCATTCTATCTGTGCACCACACAAATCCACACTTTCTGCTTTGTGCCTGGCTTTCTGTAAAACAAAAATAAAATAAGAATAAAGATCACAGAGCATCAGAGAAGCATGTCAGAGAAAATGGGTTCACTGAGTTAGAGGTTATACACATGTAAGACGTAAAGCCTCTCTTTTGTGCTTCCCAGGGGAAACCTAATCCGCGGGACTTTTACTTGGGGTTTTATAATTTTAGTACTCTAAAATTAGAAGCATAGTTTCTATGTGAAAAACACATTTCATTACAGACAATAAAAGGATCAATACTTATATCAATGATTTGGCATAATGTTAAAGAAACTTGAAGATCTCCTTTTCCATCCTGTATATAATATTGTTAGTCAGTGATGGACAAGAAAAAAAATTAAGTCATATACTTGTTAGACCTACAGTTGAAAGAAAAATCATAATGTAATGGAAGACGTTCTAGTTTTACTTTTGTGGCATCAGTGAAGTTACTTAGAACCTAGCTACATCATCTTGAAATCAGAGCAAATAGATTTGGTTTAATCTCAAACTCTCCTCAAATGTTTGTATTTTGCATGTTAACAAATTTAAAAAGCACATCCAAAACATGTCAGCAATGTTCTTTTTAGAAAGTCACATTTTTAGTTGGACATGGTAGCACATATCTTTAATGCCAGCACTCACAAGGCAGAAGCAGGCTGATCTCTGTGAATCAAAGGCCAGTCTGGTCTACATAGTGAGACATTGTCTTATAATAATAATAAGAAGAAAAAGATCCACGTTTTTTAGACTTTAGGAGTACATGTGTAAATTTTATGTAACAAAGTTAATTTATTTAATAAACAGATCATAGTATTTGCTTTCTTTTATACAAAGTACATGATAAATGAAAGTCATTTCATTTCAGAAATTCCTAATAACCAGCTAATAATGAACATTAACCACAGTTGCCTAATAGTTTCATTTGACTCGTAGTAAGTGACATCTACATAAGTTTAAATTCACACTACTTCAAGTGTTACATAAAGCCTTTTTTTGGACATTTCTTTACTATTTTCCAAGGAGGTACTATATAGAAATACTTCTCAACAATTTTCATGTGCTTTAGGCTACTCTCGGTTTCTTTAATAAGAAATTCAATAATTTCCTCATTTTTTTCCTACAGAACATCCTGTACATTTAGTATAGAGATGTTCTAGGCAACTTTCAATGTCAAGAACTTTAAGTCAAAACTTGAAATTAGAAATGTAAAAATGTTAAAAGATATTTTCTGTTCATACTTGTTGCCTCATAACCACTATTTCCAATTTTATTGGATTTAAAAAAAAATCTAACTTAGGAGTAAGCAGAAGATTTTGTGTATTTTTTTACTCCTATGGTAAAATAGGAGATGTTTGCATCTCAGCACCTAAAGTAAGTGTGTGAACTTGTGTGTGTGTCTGTGTGTCTGTATGTCTGTATGTCTGTGTGTCTGTGTGTGTGCACCCACATGAGCATAATTTTTCGGCGGGAAAAAATTCGCCTGATTGGGAGCAGTCCACAGTGTGCCTTTCACTTATATTCAGCAGGAGCTCTGCAGGAAACCCTTTAAAATCATCCATGCCCCTTAAAACTACTGCAGGTTCACACCACATTGACACCCAGGCTGTCACTACTCTAGATCTCATGAGGAAAAACCAACAAGTTGCTTCCTGTAGAATTGGTTACATTATATCATACTGAGAACCAACAACAATAATTAAGGGAATAAAACTGAAGGGTTTTATTTCCCCCAAATAATGCAATGGGGTGGAAGAGGTGGTAGTAGAACTACATTTTATAAGAAGCACTTTGCATATATCAAGCATTTCTTTAACTAGCATCTCCCTATGACTAGGCTATCTTTTAATCCTTATAATAGTATGAGGCAGTTATCATTAATACTACTGTGTTATAGGTTATAAGGTATGACATAATGATTCTGGTGTGTGGAAGTTTACCAAGGCAAACAGCTTAAAGGGGTCTGAATTAACTTATTTATTTTAAACTATTTCATTTTATTTTATGTGTTTGAGTTTTTTGCCTGCATGTATGCTTCTGCCCCACTTGCAATCCTGTGGCAAAAGAGAGTATCAGATCCTCTAGAACTAGAGTTATAGATGGTTCTGAGCCACCTTAGGAGGGACTTGAACTCTGGTCCTTTGGAAGATCAGCAAATACACTTAACTGCTAAGCCATCTCTCTGGCACCAAAGGTCAGAATTGAAATGCAGCTAGACTCACTATCTTCTTTGTGCAGTGCCAGAGAGCAAACATGGAGCTTTGCTCATGCATAGGCAAGTACTCTACCACAGAGATGTATGCTGTGGGATGGTCTTTCTGTATGCTGTGAATATGTGTTGCTACCATTGGTTAATAAAGAAGCTGTTTTGGCCTATGACAAGACAGGTTATAGCCAGGCAGGAAATCCAAACAAATACAAGGGAGAAGAAAGGCAGAGTCAGGGAAGACACTAGGAACCGCAGGGGGAGCAAGATTTAATAAAACACAGGTAAAGCCATGAGACATGTGGCGATACATAGATTAATAGAAATAGATTAATTTAAGATGTAACAGCTAGATAACAATAAGCCTGAGCCATTGACCAAATAGTTTGTAATTAATATTAAGCCTCTGAATTATTATTTTATAAGCTGCTGCGGGGCCAGGTAGGACACAGAAAAGCTTCCAGTTACAGATGTACACGTAACTCCCAAAGTCTGTTGTTAACCACCATGTAGTCCTTGAAAGTGGAATTATCACTGGGGTGATACTCAAGATAAAATACATTAGAATTTGGGGAGTGAGCTGTGCCTCACTCATGCAGGATAGGCATTGATTTTGTTTTCAGCCCCTCTACTAAATTGGTCTTGCTGGAGATTCTACATCCCTTCATCATATTTATTGATACTACCTACAGATAGTAGGTAGTATACTACTCCAGGTCTTCAAAGAGCTGTCTCTTTTACATCAGCTCCCTGCTAAAGGCACCTTGTCTCCAGTGGTTTTTGAACCCAATGGAAAGCAGCTGTCTCCCAGCACCCCTGGAGACTTCTATCCTAATTCTCACTTAACTTCACTTCCACCTGGAAGTAACATGCATTATTTTTATCTGTGTTTCTCCCTTAGAACTGAGCTTCCTCAACGTGGGGCTTGTTTTCCTTCTCCTTCACTGTTTTTCCCAATGTATGGAACAATGCCTGGCATGCACTTGCTGTTCAGTGAATATTTACTGAATTCTGAATGAAGAAAAATATCAACATGCAACTAACTTTTCTGCTTTGGAAGGAAATCTTGAGTATCTTAAAATTTTGTTTTACCTAAATTCAGATTTCTAAAGTTTTTAAGAGTTAAGCAGTCATTTGTGATTTGGGAATGTGATTATAATAGTTTAATGGATTCATGAAAACTGAGAATGAATTTCATGGCATCATTCTAAACCGTTCCTTGTGCAGCCTCAGTATCAGTTCGTGAGTTACGTAACTCCAGGGTTACGGAAAGTATTGACTGTTCCTTTAAGAATTTTATAGCTGGGACAGAACATATGGATCACTGGATCACTAGCATATACAAGGCACTGGGTTCAATCCCCAGTAACACACACACACACACACACACACACACACACACACACACACACACACACACACGGAGTGAGAGCAGAGGCAGAGACAGAGACAGAAATGTCCACATTAGGAGCCTTTGAAGACTCTATCTGATTATCTATAGTCACTCTATGATGCTGAAATAGAGGACCACAATGGGTAAAGATCAATGCAGGTTTTTATATTCTTTGCATCATTCAGCAATATTGGTCTCTAAATGTCATCAGCATCATGCGCTAAACCCCATGACTGTGTCATCTGGTTCATGATTATCCCAATCCAAATTTCTGTCACCCCCAATCACCTCCCTTTGCTCCTCATGCCAACATACCTTTCCTGATCATGCCCTCTTTGTGTCCAGACTCCTCATGTTCTCACTCTTCCATCTCTTCTCCAGTCCATGACTCACTGTGCTTCTCATCTATAGACTTGACTCCAAGTTCTGCACAATTCTGACATTCTTTCTGGTATTCTTGAAATAGTCTTAGCATAGTCTTCCAGTCTTCTAAGATCTTTTTGGTTTCATGTCTTTCCATGTGTAAGCCTTTATTCCTGATTCAACAGTCACTTTAACTACCCCATCAAATACCCTGTTTCCCACCAGTCCTCTGTTAATTATCTGTCAGTCCAGAAATCTGGAAAAATAATCTTGTGGGCTCCTCAGGAGAGCAGTATCACAGATGGTGCTTGCCCTTCTCAATGCTCTGCTGACTCTGCTTAGCAATATTTTTCTGTGCCTAATTATCATTTTCTTTTCTTTCTTGAGACAGGTAACCTACAAAGTGTTTATCCTTTCCAACTCTGCTCTACAACATGGCTTGTTCCTCCTGCCCAAAGGTTGTAGAGCTCACACACAGGTCCCCTAATTCCCATCCTTCCCAAGAACAAATTAAAGTTTTGCACTAAATTTTTCTGCATTCTTTACAATATTTTTGTGAAGCTAGTATCAGTTACTTCAACACACACATGAAGAAACTCAAGCAGCAAGTGGCCAAGTACCTCACCCAAGGCCACACACTTAGCAAGTGCCTACCCTGAGATATGAATTCACTTTTATCCAGTTGCATGCAGCATGCTCTTGACAACACAGTACACAGCCTCCCCTGCATAGCCATTCTTTCTTCCTCCCAGCCCACTGCTCCAAAGCAGTGTACCCAATTCCTGTTTTCTATTGGTTCCTTGTAAGAGTTGACATTTTCTTATTCCTTGTCTATCCACAGAATTCTAGCTCCGGCTCTGTGATCTGTTTCTACCTACCTATAGCCCTATTCCTTGTCATGAGAATGGCCTGTATGTAAGTCAGAAGTTCCGGGAATACAGGTGTCCTGCAGGACACCGATGACTCAGCCTGTGGCCTGCTTGACCTCAGAGCAAGAGACACATCTACCATGGTGTATTCCCCATAACTCCTGGTTCCAACTAGAGAGTTCAAACCCTGCTTTATCTGTTCACTCTTCTGTTTCCTCACTCTCTGATAGAATCTATCCTTCTGCAGCTTCAGTCATGAGAGACAATGGAAGAATGCTCTTTAAAGTTATCAACTCAAAACTTCACTCTCAGCCGCCTTTATTATTATTCTATTACTTCCAGAACCACCAGGTTCCTGAATTCATGGTTTCCTGTTGCTCATGTCCCATGCTCCTTTAACCCCCTATAGCTTGGCTTTTATACCCTTTTTTTGGTTAGTGTAAAATGTTTTAACTATTAAGGTTGACATAAACCACCTGACACCTAGTGTCTGCTCCTTGGACCGTTAGAACTTACACTACTCAGTTCTGCTGCCGTTTTCCAAGAAACACTCTTTTTCCTCAGTGGTAGAAGTATGCTTGCTCCTACTATTTTGTCTTTTTTTATGTGACTCCTTGTTTCTTTCACCTACTTCTCTTTCTGACCAGTTTCTAAATAGTCCATGGTTAATATCTAACTAATCTCTGGCTTACTCTCTTCATCTCTCACTTTTTCTCACTCAACAGCATACTTGGATTTTAATCTCTCCTCTAATCTGGTCCCATCATTTGTAATATGTTGACTCCTCAATCAATTCCTCTGCCCTGCCCCCTCAAGCTTCCAACAATGGTCCAGAAATCTATTTTTAAGACTACTAATGTTAGAATATACGGTAGGAATCTCAGGCTCTTTTCTCTCTATTGCTAATCGTGTTTAATTACCTATTTACCAGTCTACATGAAATTGTCTTGATTTCTTCTACCACCTCCCTCATCACTGATAACCAAAAGCTTCAAAAATTCCCAAACTAGCTTTGCTCTTTCCATCTTGGGATGATAACCCTTGGAACTCTTTTGTTTTCTTTTACCTGAATTCTTCTAGCTCTTTCTTTTGTGGCCAATCAATCAATCAATCAAACAAACAAACAAAAAACCCTCTTCTACTCATTTCCTACATTTTGGCTTTTCTGCCCCTTCAGACTTCACATTATTTCATCTGTGGAATTTTATGTCTTTAAGATAATGGCCAAATCCCTCAATAAATTCTGTCTATAGGCTCAGCTTCCTAACTGGCAGCCCTTTTCAGATCTGTTTGCTTTCCTTTTCTCTGCACACCAGCCATGCTACCTACTACACCCATGGGAGTTTTCAAAATGCAACATGTTTTCACAACATTTGAACTACTTAAATCATTTATGAACTAGATGGAGAGTTATGATAGAAAATATCCAGATTCTGTCCCATGCCTTAATGATTATAAATAAAGAGCTCATCTTAGAAAAATCATTTATGAAAGCATAAACAGGCAGGACCTCAGTAAAGGCTATCATACAGTACAGTCAGAGCAAAAAAATAAAACATGTAGAACATTATAGTTTGCTTTCTGATGCTGTGATAAAACACAGACCAAAGTTACAATCCATCATCTAGGGAAGTCAAGGCAGGAACCTGGAGGCAAGATCTGAGGCAGAGGTCACAGTGTGACACTGGTTTGCTTCCCTCAGATTGTTCTAGTATCTTTCTTATACAGCCTAGGTCCATCTGCCCAGTGAGCTACCACTCCCCATGGACTGTGCCTCCCACAGACATGCTCACAGCCCAGTCTGTTGGAGACAATTTCTCAAGTTAGGTTCCTTATTCCTAGATATGTCTAGTTTTGCATCATGTTATAAAACAAAACAAACAAACAAACAAAAAAAGCTATTAGATTAGTAATGTGGTAAATTTAGAAATAAAACAGAAAACTGGTTATTTGAGTAATATTAAAGGATCAAAGGTACATGCTTCATGACAAGAACACTAAAGTAAAGAGATGGAGGATCATGTGAACAATTGTTCTAATCTGTACTTTATTTTCCCCCAATTAAGAAAAGACCCAGGCTGGAAGAACAATGTTGGGCACTAGAGAGCATCAGAAAAGAAAGCCTTAGTATTCAGGTCTTAAACATCAGAATATAGAGTTCAGAAAAAGTTGTAAAATGTATTTGGAAGAGAACAAGATTTTACTCAAGAACCCTGAAATTAAAGAATCCTTTAATACAAAATGTATTTCTGATCCTACAGCATTGAAACACAAGCAAGACATAGCTAATTAACTACATGAAGTCCATGGATGAGAGAACACTCTGTTATAAAAACAAAGGTTTTTTTTTTTTAAATTTATACCGATTTATAATGGTTATAAATTGATCAAATATGGATTTAAATCTGGGGATGTGTATGTCATATCTTCTGTGGGGATAAATTTAAAATAGAAATGACTGATTTTAAAAACTATTTTGATAGCTCTATTGAAGAGTTACTGCCTCTGGACAGGAAAGCATGCAAGTCCCTCAGTTGGAAAAATGTGAAGTCATTAAAAATTGATCCTGTGCCTTAGCCACTTCATGTTTTTATTATTCTTGTAGTCCATCTTCATGGTTTCTCAATAATCACTGACAGTATTCTCTACATAGTATGTTTTTCTTTGTGTTAGATTAAGCCTTTGGGTTTAGTTTTCTATTTTATGAGCTATTTGGGGCACATAGTTTTCATCGTGTATTAGAAAGAGTCTCAGTGTGGACAATCTTTTGCTTTATGGTGTTTTCCATGATGGACATTAGGCACATATGTAACAAATCACTGAGCTTCTCCTCCGCTCTGCCTAAGTCCTAGATGTGTTTTTAAACAAGATAAAGCTCAGACTTTCTGAAGTAGGTTATTAGCTACCATTTTTTATTTTGGATTAATTGCTGTTTTTGGAATATCAGTTGAGATTCTCCTCACAATTTTGAAACACAGAACACGAAATAGGTTTAGAGGAATTAAGTTTAACCACATAACTTGTTTTGATTCTGGGAAATCATTCATGGAGGAGGACAAAACTCACTTATCAATTCTCATCTGAGTAAAACGATTTAGAAAATAGTGCAGAACTGATACCTGATCTTCTTAATATCTAAAGTATGGCCTCTGTCAACCCAGAAGGGGAGACTGATTATAACATGTGGGTTTTCTGTATATGAATATAAATGATGTTAATAATAACTGAAATTGCTATTACAGTGAAATTTCTCAGTATGTTATAGGGCAAATCAAACTGGCTTTTCAGAGAAGTAAACCTTCATTAGTAGTTATAGTGCTAAAATTTGTGTTTTTATTACTTTTTAGTGGAAAGAATGTTTTCTCCTTTTAAATAAATAATAGACCTCTCTTGGACTTATTTCTTAATCAAAATCTCTCTAGAGTTTAATTCTTTTTCTAGCTCATCCAGATCTTCCCCAGTGAACAGATTTTCATCAACAGGAACAGCATCGATGGATCCATTTGCTTGTCCCCCAGCCCACTCCATTGTCCTCGTCCAAATCACTTCTTTCACCATTTTCAGCCCGACCTCCAGAAGCTTCTCTTAATTTGTTCTCATCTTTATCTGAAGCACATGTGTTGAATCTTTCAAGACTGGTTACAGTGTTACCTGTCCTTTCCACATCTCTTGGGATGTACAGGCTTACATCTAAGTCATTTACACCTGTAGAATCATCAACCTCATCACCACCTGTTCCCTGAATGCAACGGTTATCATCAGCTTCCTTATCATCATCATTGACCAACTTAGGATGAAATTCAAACACACACTTGATCTAGAAGAATGACACCAAACAAGTCAATGAAGAAAATCAGGTCAGCTCAACATGACCAACATGAATTGAAATTGACTATGTTAATTGTTTTTGCCACCTAGAATCAACAGGATATTTATTTCCCCATGATGATTCTGGAGGGATATTGTCCTCCAAAAAAGGAATACTCTCCATATGTCTTCTCTTTGGACTTTGACTACATCTCCTAGTAAGTTTAGAGTAGTTGATAACAAATTGAAAATGGTCATTACAGAAGATGATTGTTGTTGTAACTGTCCACTCCCATAGGAAGTGTAACTGCATCTCCAGCTTTTGGTTTTCAATGGGCATGTGTTATTTCCAGGAACAACAAATTCATACTTAAAATACTTTCCATTTGATGCTGTTTTTAACGAGTGGTTTCCTTTCCTTTGTATTCATGTGTTTTAAAGACTGCATGAAAGGTGAGCACTGTACTTGATAAAGGAAATTGTATATGCAGGTTCAGTATTGTACATCTGGACAATTAGGTGGACACTGAGAATGAACTTGTTCAACCTAACAGAATCAGCTACAATGCCCTATATTAAAGGGCTGTTTAAACTTCTCCCCTTTTTTTCCAATAAAGTTGTAAATAAAAACCATCATATGTTAGAAAAAGATCTTTCTAGAATAATTCTAACAGCTTCTCCATAGATTACTTGTACTGTATGCTGATTCTCACATTTATATTACATATATATTACATTACATTACATTACATTACATTATATTATATTATATTATATTACATTATATTAAGCTAATGGAATTCTCCCAAAATTGTTTTTTAGACTTCCATTCACTCCATTGGCTGTCATAGGTGATCAATCCTACTTGAACTATATGGCCCTTCATCTCAGAATACCTTCATAGGATTTCAGTTCTTCCCTCCACATGGCCAGAGTGTCGGTGGGTTCTTAATTCCTTCTTTTACTTCCAGTGTAGATAAATTGCCATTTCTACAAGGACTGGAACCAGGTTTTCTGAGGAGCCATTAAGGATGGGGACAGAATCTTGTTGGGACAATCATGTAAAGGCTCTGGCTGATAAATTTAAACCAAGGAGAAGCAGGAAACACAGAAGAAATAGGACAGAAAGCTATTGGTCCTTCCCCCATGTCCTCTGTCCCTTGAGTTTCTTCCTGTGTTCTTCAGGATGTCTCTCTGCCCAGCACACCTGTCCAGTGAGCTTCCTGCCTTCTTGGACTGTGCAATGTCAGTCAGCATGCAGTGAATCCACTGTAACACTTCCTATATTTTCATGTCACTATTGTTTGTCACTTCTGTATGTCTCAGATGTATACCTTCCAAATAAAGCATGATGCTTAACCACTCATTATTAAAACAAACAAACAAACCATGTACACACAGAGCTGCAATAACTGACATTGCTTTTCTTGTGGCAAAGATAGATAGTTCTAAACCAATATAGCTGCTATTTAGTTGAGGGTCTATAGTTACTCCATTTTAATTCAGTCCCTATGGATCAAAACGTAGTCAGTTCCTTCTTCTTATCAATGGAATGGAAAAAATAATGGAAGACCTTTCAAGGCTTTTAAGAGGCTGAACATCTTGCACACTGCTGTCATTATGTGCCTTCATCTGCTACTACTCTTAACAACTATGCTCTGTTGTCTCCTAGTAGTACACACCAATAATGAATGCAATTAAGAGTTACTGTGCTAGTTATGTGTCAGGAACATTGCATCAGTTTTGCCACATACAGTTCTATGAGGTGAGATGCACCTATTAAAATCATGTTGCAGTTATTGAAATGACCAAAAGCCATACAGCAAATAAAATGTGAGCCTAATAGTTGTAGCCTAGGTAGTATAACTTGAAAACTTTACATCTACCCTGAACGATATACCACTTCTCTGAAACTTCTGGTTCATAAGTGGCTTTTTAAAAATCTAAATACATTTATTGCACAGTGTTTTTTTAAATCTACTGTAGAGGAAAATGTTCACTTTATTCTAGAGAAACACAAGCTCTGAAATATGCATTATGCTGACCAAAGTGATAAAACACAAAGTCAAGCTTCATAATTAAAATAGTTTTCTGAGAGAGCCTAAGGTGAGGTTTATTGAGGGAGAGCAAACTATTATCCATTTATAAGGCTTCTTATCAATTTAATTGATTTTTATAGCTATTAAAAATTATGTAAGATACAGAATTTATTGTGGTTAATGGCCAAATCTTAAGAAAATGATAACCAGAGAACACAGCTTCATTTAAAGTAATATTGATCATTGGATTTTTTTTCTTACAAAATTTATGTTAATAATACAATGAAAACTACTTTCCTCTTTTTTCTTCCTTTATCCCTATTTTTACCTGTCATCTCCAGATTTTCTAGTTATTAAATCTATAATAAGTCCACATGATGGTATACTTTGCAGTTGTCATAGCGAAGCCCAGCAGGGATGACTGTCCTGACCTCAAGAACAGGATCATGAGATTAAAATACTAAGCAGAGACTTAAGATGCCTTTGCCAGGCTAAGATTGTTAGATCTACTATTGCCTTTCCATTCTTCCAGGTCTGATTGAGCAGGAGTCTGTGTGAGGGCTCAATACTCCCTCCATAATGATAAAATTATCCTGTATTCATTTTGCATAGATACTCAATAATTCATGAATAGGGTTTTAATTGAAACTATTTTCATCTTTTTGCTCACTCCCATACTTTATATCCATAAGTTCATGTTGTTGTTGAGTTCACACTACAGTGAATCAGCCTTAGATCTGGTGCTTATCTAATTAATGCTTAACACATATTTCACATTGAAAGTAAACAATATTAAAGAAAGCAAACAATTTAAATGGGGCCTTTTACACTTCTCTTCTATTGTTGTTGTTTTCAAGAATACAGCTGAATGGGTGGTTTGAAAAAAGTTAATAGTTTATTAAGTGTCCTCAAATGCTTCTGTAATTAGACATAAACTTTTTAAAAGACATGTATCTCACAGAAGTGGAGTGTAGAATGGTGGTTACCAGGTGTCTAAGGGAGCTGGTCAAATTTTAGTTAGATAAATTAGTGTCTCCAATTGAGACACAAATCCCCACTGGTGAACAGATTTAAAATTAGATCTCTAGATCATTGTAGTAAAAACATGTCCTATGTTTTCCTCAGTTTCAGATTATCTCCTGAAAAAATTCACTTACTGGTTTAGACCAGGGAATGTTACAGTAAAGATCTGAATCTACCTCCAGGTGTAGACATAATATTATCTCTTCCTTTAAAAGTCAATTTAGTTCGACATGTCCACCATGAGAGCAAGGTCAACCATAAACTATGTTAAAGAGGTAGGAGAAATACTTAACCTTATGATAATGTGCATTTCTTTCCCTAGATTCTTCTTTAAGATGATAGCAACATCTAAGTATGCTTTCTGGGGTACTTTGGGTTTCCTTAGTCTTTCTCTGACACTCCCCCACCACTGTCCATTACAGGCAGCCCTTCATGCCTAATAAATAGCATGGCTTTCTATCTTTCTCTCTTCCTCTTATCTCTTTCCCTTTTCCAGCAGGTATGGAAATTTACAACATGCCTGCCTTGTAGATTTTCTTTAAAAAGATAACAAAATTATCTTCAGGCTTCCTTTTGAATCTGTTCTTAGATTTTATTATCAGTGAGACTAAGAACCCCAGAGGGAAGCCCAGTTTTCCCAGTACCATGTGGCAACTCTGCCAACACTCACTATCATTTCCCTTGACACACACACAAGGAGGCACTAGTACAGATCTTATGTACAAGATGGGAGTTTACCTTTCCCTTGTTGGCTCTGGAGTTCTTCCCTGAAGATTCATTCAGTATTGTAGAACTGAAGGTTACAATGTTAGTTTTACTTAAAGGAAAAAAAAAAGATTTTGCACTGCTGGGGTTCAAACTCAGGGCCTGGTGCATGCTAAACAAATGTTTTATTGCTAATCCATACCACTAGCCCTAATTTTGAGTGTTGAGAGCTGGGGCCACATTGTTCCATGTACTTCCTACCCTTTGAAACTGCAGAAATTTGCGTTTTAAAGAAGTAAGTGATTCCCCACCTAAATTCTAGCCATCCCCAGCCCAGAGAATGCTAGTCAAGGCTCTACCCTGTTGATCTCCAGTTCAGAAGTACAACAAACAAACTTAGAGATTACCAAACTTTCTTTTACTCACCACTCCCTGGTCACTACTAGCAATAGCCTTTAGCTAGCCCAAAGAGGAATTTTTTAGACCTTCCTTTCCTTCTTCCTCCAGATACAGTCTTTGAGCAGAATGTGAGCTCTCAGCCTTCTGGAAGAAGTGATATCTTTTCTGCAGCTATTTTTAGTTGTCTGTTTGCTTTATTTTTATTGGATTGAGCCTGTTCTTCTGTACAAAAACAAACAAACAAAAGCTAAAAGGAGAAATGTAAGTTCTTTGGGCTTCTTGTGCAGCATGGGAACTGTACTCAATAATCTACTGTGTACATGAATATTGCAGAGAATAAGTTTTTAATTTTTTGTTTGTTTGTTTTTCAAGACAGAGTTTCTCTGGCTTTGAGCCTTTCCTGGAACTTGCTTTGTAGACCAGGCTGGCCTTGAACTCACAGAGATCTGCCTGCCTCTGCCTCCTGAGTGCTGGGATTAAAGGTATATGCCACCACCATCTGGCAAGTTTTTAATTTATGAATTAAATTAATTTTATTAATTTAAGTTATTTACTATGAATGAAGTATGGGAGGTGATATGTTCATTATGTGATATAATCATTCCCTAGTATACATATATCAAACATCGCTCTCTACAACCGTAAACACTTAAAGGTTAAGTTTGAGAGCTAGGAGGTCAGTGGTAGAGTACTTACCTACCATGTGTGAGAACCTGAAGTGAATTCCCAGCAAAGTAACAAACAAAGAACCCAGAGCATAAATTTACAGTTGTTACTTCTGATTGACACACTAGAATAATATGAAATGTAAACTCTTAAAGTTGTATAGCTAAGCCAGAAACACCTTCAATATTGAAGTCTTGTATTGACTTCAGAAATTTTGAGGCAGAAATATTACTGAAAATACATACAAGGCTCTTGAGTTTGTGCCTAAAATGACACTAAGTTTTCTGAGTAGTATGTGAGGGTTAAAATAGACTAACTCACCTAATTGATAAGGGAGATCCACCTGCTCTCATCTGTGTGCATATGGAACAACAGAAATTACTCAGTTCAGACAACCATAAAACATTCTATTTAGCAGTCCTAAGCTTTCTAGGTATGCAATTGGTGCTGGCTGATATGTCTATGAGCTCATGTTCTTGTAACAGTCATTCAAAATTCTTAGATAAGTTGCCCTCCTTTTCTCTTTGCACTGAGATGTCTGTAACACTGGCCATACTGCCAAAGGTCAAACACAGGAGAGAATATCAAAATACCCTTGTCAGTGAGAGATGGCCTATGGTTTATTAAAGTTACAAAGACAACCAGTGGGCAATTTTCTCTCTCAGTAAGAGAAAAGCCTTTTTGTTCTCCTCTGCTTGAACAGTTTTAGAACATGTCTGTAAGATCATATAAGCTCTAAGTTTCTTTACAATTAAAAATACAGAAGAAGTGCTATTTCACCAATCGTGTCCTGACTGCTACTGAGGCTGTCTTAATCTGAGAACGTGTAACACTGGATACGAAGAGCTCCATGTGGCCAGCAGGTGAAGTGATGTCCTTGCAGCTCAGGTCTTCCCTAAGCCACTTCCACACTGATTTTCTAGTCAGGGCAGTGGCTTCCAATTTCAGAAACCAGCTGAAGCATGTACGATGCAGTCCCAAATGGGAATTGTTCCCAGGTGTTTTGTAGAAGCAGCACACAACTGGGACTGCAGCACACTTACTCTGCCTGCAAGGCTTGATAAAAATAGCTAAATCAGCCTAAACAGTGCATGGAGCAAGAGAGAAGAAAGGAGATCAATGGCTTTGTGAAATAATTCAATTAAGGAATTAAATTGCCATAGTTTACCATTTCTTATACCAACATAAAGTATTTTCCCCTACAGTGCCTGCATCAAAATCCCATTTGTCTTTCAAAAGCAAGCTCAATGAGTCACTTCCTCTGAATATATTTAGAATCCTCACTAGCTGGAAGCAATCTCTTTCCCTTCAAGTTACCATAAAACGAGCCCAGGTCATTGTCGTGCCCTTTAGGGGCACTATCAATGTCCAACTTTACAGTGTAAATCAATTTATGGGCATATTTTCTTTCAATTTGGTTTTAGATTCCAGGGAAAGGTTTCAATATCTATCTTTCTTCCTTTTAAAAATAATATTTTAATTAACTCTTTGAGAATGTCATACAATGTATTTTAATTATATACATCAGCTCCCCCATCTCCTTCCAGATGCACCTCACCTTCCTAATGCATTCAACTTCATGTTCTCTCTCTCTCTCTCTCTCTCTCTCTCTCTCTCTCTCTCTCTCTCTCCCTCCCTCCAATCCAATTTGTGCTGCCCAAATACTCTTGGGTGTGGGACCCGCTTTGGATCATGGACCTAGCAGGGATCACACCTTCAATGAAAACTAGTGCCTCTCCCAGCAACTATCAGTTGACAATAGCTCCCAAGCTAGAGGCAAGACATTTTCATCTGGCTAGAGCTTACTCAGGTCTTGTGATGGTGTCATAATCGCTGTGAGGTCCTATGTGCAATTGACCTGCTGTGTCCAGAAAACACTGTTTCCTTTCCACCTACTATCTCTGGCCCTCACAATCTTTCATCCCCCTCTTTCACAATGGTCTCTGAGCCTTGGGGAAATTGGTTGTTCCATTTGGGGCTGAGTACGCCATAGTTTCTTATTCCCTGTATGTTGACCACTTGTGTAGTAGTTGCCAACTACTACAAGAAGCAGCTTCTCTGAGGAGGGTTGACAAGTGTACTAATCCATGGATACAGTGATAAGTCATTAGAAGTCAATTACATACTATGTCCTATTAGTAGAATAATGGTGGTAGGTTCTACCCAAAGGCTATGACGTATCTAACCTCAAATTCTTGGCTCCAGTACCTACGGCAGGTATGGGTTTTATCTTGTGAAGCTGACCTTAAATCCAATTAGAAAGTGTTTGATTATGTCCATAATATTTGTGCCACTACTGTACCAGTGGAGTCATTTTCTTAGCTCACTCACTGGATTTACAGCTGGGTAAGACTGATGATTAATTTTATCCTCCTGTATAGCATATTGCACCTTCCAGCACTATCAAACTAGATAGCAGGGATGAAGCTCCTGGGTCAGTGCCAACTTGATTTCTCCATGTGTTATGATTCATGAATGAGGTAGCTTCAACAATAGGACTTTTTTGTCAACTTCTGGAGGGTGACCAAAAGCAATGGAAATAGCCAGTAATGTTTGTTTTTTATGAGACCCCAACTGGCCATCAACTCTATAAAGAGATAACCCATTTCTAATACTGAGGTTTTTATTTGCTAGCATGTAGTATGTAGTTGTGGTCTTGCCCCCACCCCTTTATAAAGAAACCCCATTTAAACTATTTTACATGTGTATACATACATATATTTTAGAAAGCTTCTACAACAGTAAGTGTCCATATGACATTTTCAATTGGCCTTTAGTATCAGTTACCCCTTTCCATATTCCCTCCCATCCCCTACCCCATTTAATCTTTTTAGTTTAATTATCATTCTTGCCCCCTTTATATCACTCTCTCTCTCTCTTCCTTTGAAAGATTTCCTCATCCACTATGATCCCTTACTAGTTTCCTAACATTTATGGGTGGTCAAAATGAAATACACATTTCTAAAGATCAATGATCACATCCATATATGAGAGAAAAAAAAATATACTTGTTTGCTCCTTAGGGTCTAGATCACCTCACTCAGAATAACTACTCTTTCTCAACAGGTGAATATTATTGCATTGTGTAAATGTACCACATTTTCATTATAAATTCATCAGCTGGTAGACATGTAGGCTGTTTCTATTTCCTGGCATTAGAGCAACAAAGAACATAAATAAACAATTATCTCTGTAGTAAGATGTAAATTTTGTGTATATGCCCAAGAACTTGTTTTGGTGGTTTGAAAGAAAATGGCACCCAAAGGGAGTAGCACTGTTAGGAGGTGTGGCCTTGTTGGAGGAAGTGTGTCACTGTGGGAGTGGGCTTTGAGATCTCTTTTGCTCAAGTTTCTCTCAGTGTGTCAGTCAGTCAACTTCCTGTTGCCTGCAAGATGTAGCACTCTCAGCTCCAGCACCACGTCTGCCATGTTCCCCTTCACTTTGATAATGGACTAAACCTCTGAAACTATAACAGTCACCCCAACTAAATGTTTTCTTTATAAGAGTTGCCCTGGTCATGGTGTCTCTTCACAGCAATAAAATCTAACTAAGACAGAAGTTGGTACTTGGAGTGGGATATTGCTGTAAATGGCCTGACCATGCTTTCATTTGGAGAAATATGGATTTTGGTACTTTGGGTTAGGACAGCAGTGAAATGCTGTAAGTACTGTTTAATAGGGAATACTAGTAGGAACATGTTAGACAATGATTTGAAATGTTGGGAGCTGGCTCAAGAGGTTTCAGAGAAGAGATTTAGTATGCTGCCTAGGAATCATTCTTGTGATGTTTTGGTGAAGGAAGTGACTGCCTTTTGTCCTTGTTTGAAGAGTCTACTCAAGGCTAGAATGAAAAGTTTTGGATTAATTCCATTAGCAGAAGGGATCTCAAAACAGTCTAGTATAGTCTCTGTCCTTTGGATATTAATGATAACCATAATGAAGATTTATAATGAAAAGGAGCAAGCCGAGCAGGGTAAATTACAAAAAGTAAATGCTGAGGAGAAAGAAAGAGTACCAGGAAGTGGAATAAAGCTAAATCCTGTGTTGAAGGGGATAAACAGATTAAGAAATGGAATAAAGGGAGTGGTGACCTCAGAGCAAGATCCCACCCAGCTAGATTTCCAATTTGTGAAAAGGAACTAAAGAAAAGCTTAGAGCCACATGTGGTCTGGTGGGGCACACCTTTAATCCCAGTACTGGGAAGGCAGAGGCTGGCAGATCTCTCGAGTTTGAGGCCAGCCTGGTCTACAGAGCAAGTTTCAGGACAGCCAAGCTGTGAAAGACAGAAAGTTGATGAAGATGTAACTGAATGACGGAGCCATGTTCTAGCCCCAGCAAGCAGCAGAACTTGTCAGCTTTGGCCACATGGTTCTGGCTTTAAAGTTAAGGATAGGAGAAAGGAGTTATGAAATAAAGCCACTGAGGACAGGCATGTGTGAGAGGTGTCCCTGAATGGAGGCCTAGTAGAGAGGTCATTGTGTGAAGCTGTGAAGTTGAAGCCTGGATTGCCTTAAAGAACCCAAGATGTTAGAGATGCCAGAGTCTTGGGATACCTGCCAAGAAGAGCTGCTAATAGGGAGTGGAATCAGCCCAAGAGAAAGAAGTGTGTTGCAGTCAACAAAGCTGAATGGAGTTGGAGATGTGTCGAGTGTCTTGATATCAGACACAGAGATGCAGAGTTTGGAGTTTGCCCGGCTGGTTTTTGGGCTTGCTTTGGTCCAGTGTTTCCTTGCTATGCTCCCTTCCTTATGTTTTGGAATGGTAATATATATCCTGTGCCATTATATATTGGAAGTATGTGATCTGCTTTTTCGTTTTGATTTTTACAGAGGATAACAATTGAGAGATTGCCATGCTTCTCAAAAGAGACTTTGGACTTTGAGACAAGTTTGAGACTGTTATAGACTATGGGGATTTTTGAAGTTAGAGTGAATACATTTTTTTTTTTTTTTTTTTTTTTGCATTTTGACATGGCTATAAGCCTTTGAGGGTCAGGGAACAGAATGTTTGAAAGAAAATGGCCCCCAAAGGGAGTGGCACTATTAGGAAGTGTGACCTCTTTGGAGGAAGTGTGTCACTGTGGGGGTGGGCTTTGAGATCTCTTTTGCTCAAGCTTCCCTCGGTGTGTCAGTCAGTCAACTTCCTATTGCCTGCAAGATGTAGCATTCTTGGTACCTGCACCATGTCTGCCTGCATGCTACCATGCCCCGCTTTATGTTGATAATCAATTCAACCTCTAAAACTGTAAGTGAGCCACCCCAATTAAATGTTTTCTTTATGAGAGTTGCCATGGTCATGGTGTCTCTTCACAGCAACAAAAAACCTATGTAAGACACTGGTATAACTTAATCATGTGATCTATCTATTTTCAGCTTTTTGAGGAATCTCCACAACAATTTCCATAGTGAATGCACTGGTTTGTACTCCCAATGATCATGAATACATTCCCTTCATTCTCATCTCCATGCCAGCATTTGTACTTTAGCTATTGTCATTTGTTTGTATGCTTTTTGACCTTAACCATTCTGATTATGCTAAGATGAACTCTCAAAGTAGTTTTAATTTGCATTTCTCTGATGGCTAAAGATGTCGAATATGCTAA
Organism: Peromyscus californicus insignis; assembly: GCF_007827085.1. Taxonomy (NCBI): domain Eukaryota; kingdom Metazoa; phylum Chordata; class Mammalia; order Rodentia; family Cricetidae; genus Peromyscus; species Peromyscus californicus. The sequence goes on along the minus strand of NW_026294595.1, from coordinate 22,040,783 downwards.
AAGTGTTTCTTAGCCAGTAATGTTTCATCTTTTGAAAAGTCTCTGTTGAGTTCCTTGCCCCAATTTATCTGGACCTTTATTTATTTATTTATTTATTTATTTATTTATTTATTTATTTATTTATTTTTATGTTTAGTTTTTTTTCTGTTGAGTTCTTTGTATATTCTGGATATTAATCCTGTGTCAGATGTATGGCTGGGAAAGTTAGTTGCCCACTCTGTAGGCTGTCTCTTCATTTGAATGATGGTGTATTTTGCTGTAGAAAAAAAGCATTTTACTTCCATGGGTCCCATTTGTCAATTGTTGGTGTTAATGCCTATGCTACCTGGATATTGTCTGTTCCCTTGTTATAAGTTCCACTCTATTAGTAATTCCTCCATTGTCTGATTGAGAGTGTCAGGCTTTACGCCGAGGTCCTTGATGCATCTGGGATTTTGTGTATGGTGAGAGTTAAGGATCTAGTTTCCTTCTTCTATACCCAGCTATCCAGTTTGATCAGCACCTTTTATTGAAAATGCTATTTTTTTCCACTGTGTATTTTCTTGCCTCTTTGAAAAGAGGGTGGGGGGCTGTAGGAGTGTGGAGTTAGATGTGGGTCCTCAGTTCTGTTCCATTGTTCAATGTTTCTGTTTTTTTTTCTTTTTAAAGATTTATTTATTTATTATGTATACAGCATGTATGACTGCAGGCCAGAAGAGGGCACCAGATCTCATACAGATGGTTGTGAGCCACCATGTGGTTGCTGGGAATTGAACTCAGGACCTCTGGAAGAGCAGTCAGTGCTCTTAAACTCTGAGCCATCTGTCCAGCCCCCATGTATGGTGATATTTTATTTGTATTAAAATGTTATTTGTATGTTAATAAATAAAGTTGCCCGGGGGTCAGAGCTATTAGCAAGCCATAGAAAAGCAGGGCAGTGGTAGCGTACGCTTGTAATTCCAGCACTTAGTAGGCAGAGCTGGGTAAGTCTCTGTGTGTTCAGGGATACAGCCATTATTGGATACACATGCCTTTAATCTTAATACCAATCATGGAAAACCTGGAGGCCTATACAGACAGGCTGTGAGGAGGCGGTCATGTGGTTGGGTTTACAACCAATGAGAAGGCAGGACAGGAACTCTATATAAAGACTTTAACACAGGGGTAGCTCTGGTTCGGAGAGGTAGGACCACTGCAGGAGGAAGGGTAAGGTTTTGGCTCTTGGCTCTGACCTCTTGGCTTTCTTCTTTGCATTGGTTCTGTGTTTATTGTTTGATGGGAAGGTTGGATACATCTACACCCATGTTTCTGCTTTATGCCAAGTATCATGCTATTTTTCTTACTATATCACTTTGGTATAAAGCAGTATAAAATCAGGGTGGTTGTATCTCCATAGTGCTTTTATTGTTTAGGATTATGTTGGTTATTCTGGAGATTTTTGTTCTGTTTTATTTATTGTTCTGTGCATGTTTCCACATGAAATTTAGGATTTTTTTCAATTTATGTAAAGAATATCATTGGGATTTTTATGAATATTGTGATTCTGTAGATTGCTTTTGGTAGGATGACCATTTTCATAATATTACTCATACAAATCCATGAGCATGAAAGGTCCTTCCATCTTCTGGTGCCTTTCTGATACAAGTCTTTCACTTCCTTGGTTAGATTTATTTCAAGGTATGTATTTCTAGGTCATTGTGGATAGAATTGTTTCTCCAATTTCTTTCTTGGTATACTTGTCCTGTGTATATAGGAAGATCACTGATTTTTATGTGTTAACTTTTTATCCTACTACTTTGCTGAATGTATTTATCAGCTATTAAGGTTTGGGGAGTTTTTAGGGTCTTTTATGTGTAGAATCATATCATTTTTCTTTTTTTTTTTATTTAATGCCGAATGCTATTTATTGAAGGAGGGAAGAGGTTTTAAATACAGGCTTACAGTACAATGGGAGAACCCCGGTTCACTACCGATGATTTACAAGCTTGCATCTTAGCTGTTAATGCCTATTATGCAGGATACACAGACAAGGAACTTCCCTTAAGCATTCAGGAGGGTGGAACCCGGCAGGGAATTAGCATAGGGAGGGTATCAAGGTCAAGGTCAGCAAGCAAGGCAACGGTTACATACCATTTTTCATGTGGTGTCTGCTGATAAGATATGCTGAAGAAGCAGAGGCAGGAAGATCATGAGTTGATTCTTCCTTTCCTCCTCCTCTTTTTCCTCCTACTTTTCCACCTCTTCTTCCTTCCTTTTAGTAATTGGGGTAGAATTTAGGACCTTGAGCATAGAAATCAAATTCTGCACCACTGAACTACATTGCCAGCAGAACAAAAACAAAAACAAACAAACAAACAAACAAAAAACCCAACCCTCCCCAAAAAAGAAAAGAAAACATGCTAAGTTGAGCAAGGTTTGCACCCCAGGCAAGGTTTCAATCTGTGATGCTCTTGTCTCTGGCTTCTGGGGAGAGTAGACCGCTGTCCTGTGTACCCAGCATGGCTGCTTCAGTTTTGTACTTTTCAGAACATTTGATACAAAGGTGCAAAGTTGAGCTTGCAGAATATTGCTTGTAGAATGATCAAATGAGGGGATACATAGAATGAGCATTAACTTGCAAGGCCATCATCTCTGAGAAAGGACTATATATACCAAACTGTCTTAGTCAGTGTCCAATGGCTGCGAAGAGACACAATGACCTCGGCAACTCTTATGAAGGAAACTGTTTAATCGGGGCTTGCTTTCAGTTTCAGAGATTTAGTCCATTGTCATCATGCCAGGGAGAATGGTAATAGGCAGGCTTAGGTGGTACTGGATAAGTTGAGAGTTCTCCATACAGATCTGAAAGCAGCAGAAAGCTTTTGGGCTTGTTTTGGGTTTCTGAATCCCCAAAACCCACCCCAAGTGACACACTTCCTCCAACAAGGCCACACCTCCTAATCCCTCTCAAGCAGCAACACACCCTAATGACAAAACATTCAAAAATATAAGCCTATGGGGCCAATTGCTATGCAAAAATCCACACAAACCTATGGTTTTAGAGCTGGGCTTCTTAAACGGCCAGGTAACTGATTGTGGAGTGTGGTAGTTTAAATGTAACTGGCCTTCATATGCTCATAGGGAGTGGCACTATTAGGAGGTGTGGCATTGTTGGAGTAGGTGTAGCCTTGTTGGAGGAAGTGCGTCACTGTAGGGGTGGACTTTGAGGTTTCCTATGCTTAAGCTTCACTCAGTGTCAGGGTCTTTCCTATTGCCTTCTGATCTAGATGTAGCCAGCACATGTCTCCCTTCATGCTACCATGCTCCTCACTATGATGATAACGGACTAAACCTCTGAAACTGTAAGCTGCCACCTCAATTAAATGTTTTCCTTTGTAAGAGTTGCCATGGTCATGGTGTCTCTTCACAGCAATAGAAACCCTAAGGCGCAAGGGTCATGAAAATTGGCTACTTTTTCTTCTGGATATGCAAAGAGAAAAAGTTATTTCAAAATAAAATTGCAAAGAAGATGTGTCTGGCAATGCTTGCCTGTGCTGTGTCACAGGACTTCACTTCAGCCTTGCTTCTGAGCTTGGAGCATGCACGAACACTTTGCATTGCACATGTGTTTGTATCCTCAGAGCCAGCAAAGGCTGCCTGGGAAACCTCAGCTCACGTTTGAGACTGTGTGATGAGTGGTAGTGTCCTCACTGTACATACTGAAGGTTCTGTCCTTACAGAAGTACAGTGGAGGGATTTATGAAGGCAGACTATCTGTACTTTCCCGTCATCGTTCTTCAGAATGTCAGTGTAAAATTAACATACCCTTCAGCTGCCTTTTTTGTTCAGTGTTTGATTTCCGTAAAATTCAACATTTTATTTGCTTATTTGAATTCCACTTAAAAAAATTACCAAATGGATTTTGGCCATAAGAGTGGAGCAAAATTTCCACCTATTTCTAAAATGTCTCTAAATAGTACTCCTGCTATTTTGAACTACCTATTTATACAAACTAGCATTCTCAGAATTGATGATTACAGAATCACAGCATCAATCAACTCTGACAAAATGCTCTAGGTCCTATAGTATCAAATGCTCAGCCAAGATTTAGTTCTTTATGTTGAAAAAAATAAGCACATACATCTTATTATGTAAATTTGCTTCCATTTTAATAAACAGTAAAATTATATGCATACCGAAAAATTGTGATAAAATAAATTTCTCTGATTTATTATCAGTAAATGTTTGATTTGTATGCCTATTTTACATTCCTGTATACCTGGGAAGCCCTGGTCTGTTGCTGGCTTTCTTACAGTTATATCACAGTCATAGTTTATTATAATAAGCTTATTTATGGTTCTGTCAGCTCTACCATATCACAACACTGTGAGAGCAAGGGTCATATATTATTCATTTGGATTTCTCTTTGATTAAAATGATCATGTGATGCCTGGTAGGACTTATTGATTATTCATAGAATAAATAAGTGAGCTGGGGTCTCTACATTTAAAAAAGTTGTTCTGACATTTGTCAGTTGTTGGTCTTATTTCTGGAGAAACCAGGAGTCCTTTTCCGAAATCCTCACCTGAGGAGAGGCTCATATGACTCTACCTCTCCCTAAGAGATCTAGACATTTGATGGTTACTAAGAAAAGTCAAATTCTTAGTGGTGTAGCCACTGGTGCATTGCCCTTATTCAAGTAAGTAACCCCCACTCATACTCATGTAGGCAACCACAATTAAGCACAGTTGGTCACATAAGGGAAATGACACAAAAGTGTAAGAAGGCCTTGTTGGGGTTATTATATTCTAAAATGGAATCAATGGGAGAGAGAAGGGGGTGAGAGACCAGGATGGTGGAATCATGATCAAAGTACGTTATAGGTATGTGGAAACTGTGAAAGAATAAACACATTGTGAACAATCCACTTCACAAGGCCATCCATCCACAGGTTTTGATTAATCAAGCATGTGCATCTATAGTGTCCCATAGATGCTATCAGGTATCTTCACACACATCAAACAGAAACTCTAAAGTCACAAAATACAGCAAGTGCCTAGGTGTTACTTGGAAATGGGATACAAGAGTCAACTGAAATTGTCCAGGCACAAAAATGTATAGTTGCATCCAAAAAAGAGAGTTTGTTTGAGTCAACGCCTCAGAGAAAAACCCAACTGACAGCAGGAGATGTGACAATGACTGTGCGTGCATCTACTGGGAAGCAAAGGTTCTGGTCCTGTATTGAGGGTAACTCATGATCCCAAGAGAATCAGTTTCTCTCTTGTTTGGGTCCCTCTCTAAGTTCAGCTCCTTCCAGAAACACCACATGTGTCATACTCATTCTCAGTAAAAGCCGTTTAGATTATTCTGCAATGCAGATGCCTGAATTATATATCAGTATCACATTGAAGAGCCCTGCCCTGGTAGCACATTCATAAACTCACAGCCTCTCCTTAAGGCTTATTTTATCCTGTATTTCAACTGGACCAAAGAAACCATTTATATTTTAGTGCTCATATTCCATCCATTCTTAGTCATTGTTCATGTTTTTCATTGCCCAGTGTTTTCTGCCTGTCAATCTCCACATGCAGAAGTGACAAGCATCTCTTAAGGCCCAATTCAAATCCTTCACAGATGTGAGCACTCCCTCCTTTAAATCCTGAAGGAGAAAATAAAAAGACAGGAAGAAAAACAAAAACAAACATCTATTCTGTTTCCTATTTCATCTCATCGTTATTGGCAGAGATCTGTTAAGGCAACGTCTCTATCTTGGTTGTATATCTATGTCTTATATGCAGCCTTAACGAGCAAGCTGTTCATTGTGGGATTTCAATACATATTCTGATGAAGTCTTTTCCCACCAAGGCTGATATAAATAGCACAAACCTGATTAACTGAATGCATACTCACATTAAAGTGAAGTAGATTATAATGAGTAGACATGTTATTTGGATCAACTCTCCCACTGAAAACAACGAAAAATTTTGGGTAAAAAACATATCTTTTAAAGATTACTTCAGAATTGAAAGTCTGAAATGACAGAGGAGAAAGCCATGCTGAAGTTTTTATTTGTATGTGTGGGGTGGGGCTCTAAAATAGACAGGAAAACTGAGTCTCAAAGCAACCTAACTTCATGTTGTTCTGAGGTCGTTTATTTATACTACACATTGGAGCTTTGTTCCACCTCACAATGTAATAGAACAAGGTCCTGCCTAAGATCTTATGGAAAGATAAACAAATACTGGTGTTGAAACTGTTTTATTTCTCTGATTCCAAAAGGACACTGAAAGGAGGTGTTGGGAAGCTAAAATGTTAAAGGAGCAGAGAAGCACCTTGTCTCCAAGAAGTTAGTGTTTCTGTACTTCTGCCATTTCAGATACATTTCAAAGAGAATCTAATACCACCATCTGAGACAAGAAGTCACTGTCTCACACCCCTTTTGAAAATACAAACACTCCAGTAAGTAGGACACATTTATTCCAAGCCACAGGGACCTCCCCCACCCCCACCCCGCATGGTCTTATTTCAATCTTAATGATTAGTGCACAGCCAAAGGTGAGCAATGACAATCAGGAACCCGAGAAGCATGAGTGACAGGCTGCAAAAACACATGAATACAGTGAGGCCCTGGACCACTGATGTTAGAATCACAAGACCAGTCATAAAACAACTACTCCTCCTGGTTTTACCAAAATTAAATCATCCTCTGGAAAATACCTGTGGGAAACAAGTAGCAATGCCAGCTGATAGAATAAATTAAAAGAAACAAACTCCTAGAAGTGAAAAATTATACTATTTAAAATTAGAGAAAAAATGTTTATCACATGAAGAGACTTAAGTAAAGAACTGAAAGACACACAGAGAAAAAGTACTCCCAACTCAGCTCAAAAAGACAAAAATACAGGGGAAAAAAAGAGAGAAGACTGTTAAGACATTTGGAGAATATAGTAAGACACTTTAACATACTTTGGCTGAGACTTAGAATAAAAATGAGAGACTATAAAGTGGGCTACATCTGAAAACATGGAAAACTTGTAGACTGTATTCAGGACCATAGTAAGCACAGCATCCAGCACTGACCACGCTCTGGTCTGAGGTGAGGTGCATAAGCAGGAACAGGATGCAGGTAGATAGCAAACCTGCTTCTTTCTCTGTAGAGACCGACTTTAGTTCTGCACTGGTTCCCTCCTAGGTGTTTAGATGGCGGCATTTTATAGTGTCCTGTTAGGAAATCCTGACACTAGATGATCAGTTACTGTTTGACCTTCTGATTCAAACACTGGAAGGGATAAAAGTCCTCCACTTTCTTTAAAGGGAGGACTGAGGACCCAAAACTACATGATCCTGTGCATGTTTTCAGGATAAAAGTGTCACTAGGATGTTGTTGTGGAATCAACATGTTCGTACACTGAATACTAAACCCTTGCCATGCTGTTGGAAGCTGGGTTTGGGGGTGGGATCTGCTATGAAGGGCAAAGCCTTAATGTTCTTCTTGCTATTCGTGGGATTACAAGGAGATGGGACCCACATGGAAAGGGCATTTTCACTGAACACTAGATCTACCAGTGCCTGTATCTTGGAGTTTGCAGACTCCAAAATCATGAGAACTTAGTGTTTGCTGTTTGAGATGTGCCACCAGTGGCACACTGTTCTAACGGCCCTAAGTCAGGGAAAGACAGACATTGAAAACACCCCAGTGAGAAAAAGATTTGTCAAACGTGGGCTGTGCAATCACTCACAGCATTATGTGAGATGCTACATCAAACAGCAGTAGTGAGAATCCACAGAAGAACATGGGGTCTAGAAATACTCTTGGATATTTAGGAATGTATAAGTGAGTCCCAGATGAACCGCTGCTTCATTTGAATAGATATCTCTTGCTGCCTTTGGATACAGATTATTTTCTCTTTATAAAAGCCTTGTGTAACACTATTTTCTTAAATTTGTAAAAGTTTGACAGACAGGCATGGTGGTACAACCAGCACTTGGGAGGCAGAGGCAGATTGGTCTCTGTAAGTTCAAGATAGGCTGGTCCATGTAGTAAAATGGTCCAGGCACTCCAGGGTTACACAGTGAGAACCTGCCTCTCTCTGTCTCTGTCTCTGTCTCTCTCTGTCTCTCTGTCTCTCTCTCTCTCTCTCTATCTATCTATATATATACTTATAAATGTGTGAAACAACTCATAAAAAATTAATATGATACAATAATGTCTTGACTATACTGCTGTCAGTATTATATATGATATAAAGTGTTTACATAATAAATTATTTTTTAAATACTTATTTATTTTTAATTTATGTATATGAGTCTTTTGCCTGCATGTATGTGAATCATATGTGTGCCTGGTGTCACAGTGAAGAACAGGGGCATTAGATTCTCTGAAATTAGAATTACAAATGGTTGTGAGTTGCCTTATGGTTACTGGGAACTGAACCTGGGTCCTGTGAGAGAGCAGAAAATACTCTTAACCACAGAGCCACATCTTCAGCCTCAAATACTTAAAAATGTTATTAGCAAATATGAGAGCAGGTGATTAATAATTATAGCTGTTGTGACTCTTTGGTTCTACTTCATTATTTTCATTCTTTACCATTTTTGTTGACAAAACTACCATGTCCTTCGTTGAGGATTCCCATCTCAAAGAAGTTGATTAATTTTGTCAGCTACTTAGTGGCAAGATTACTGGTCCTCTGGGTGTGTGACTTTAGCATGCTCTGAGCTACCCTAAACTTTGCCTCGTCACTCATAACATTCGAAGGTGGCTCAGAAAGCTTACGATGCGGTTTTCTCTTTAGACCACAGTCTGCACTCACAACAGCTTCTCCAGGCCTAGTGGAGGAAAAGCCTCTCCTTGGGAGCAGAGTGAACACCAGGGCTCTGCTAAAGGGTGTAAGGAAAATTTAGAAATTTGAGCATGAATCTCTTCCCGAGTAAAACCACAGCATCTTTAATCAAGGCCTGGCAATCATTGTATCATTTCTCTAAGGCTGGAGTTGATAAATGCAGCTATCCCACTAGGACTTTAATACTCAGTTAGAAATGAATCCAAGTTGACTAGCAAGACAATTCATGCGGTACAAACAGAGATCTGTAATTCTCTTTCCCTTTACCACAGAACAGTTAGCTCCTACCCAGAATTTGCTTTGAAGACAACGGGTGCCTGGGAGAAACAGAAAGCACTGAAAATGGGGCCAGAAGTAATAAATAAGGACTGCCAAAAAACAAAACAAAACAGAAAGTCAATGAGTTCCTCCTACAAGTCAAATCCATTGTCACTTTGTCACAATTCTGAAGGTTGAGTTGGTGGCATACAATTAGTGAGCTAACCTGCAAGGTTTGCCTGCGATGGATAAGAGAGTTTTCTTTCCCCTTTATACAATTAAACAGCTGAGAGAATTGTATCTCCTGGTATGAGGAGATTAAAAAATAATGAAATAAATGCTGTAATATGGAATTAATCCATCCCATTATCTCCATCTGACTCAACTCCAATGGGATTCTTCTCCCTCAGCAGGACAAGGATCATCTTCTTAGCATCATGCCCAGGCAGGCTGGCACCTTCCAACTTCCTACCTTCCCCACAGAACTCATTCAAAGAAAAGAACTGAGGCCCTGCGAGGGGGTGGGGGTTCTTTTGTGCCCAGCCTTAGGTGGTATTTTATGTCCCTTCAAATACTATCCCAACCTTACTGTAGCCAACAAGAAAAACAAAACAAAGCCCTAAGACAAATTTTTGAAGTAAATTAAAATGCAGAGGACTAAGATATTTTTAATTTATTCATTATTAGTTTGTAAATTGGGCTTTACGGAGTCTCCAAAATCAGTAAGTCATTTGCAGACAAAGGTGATTGAAATGATGAGGAGCAAGCCAGATGTGATTCTTTGTTCTTACTAATTTTTTCTTCTTTAAAAGACATCTTTTAGCCAGAGTTCCTATTTCCTATTTAAAGAGGATTACATAGCAAACATAACTAGTGGCTGTAGAGCAAAGAACTTGCCATTATTTTATCATCTGCCAAATATAAATTAGCTCATTATGGTTCCCTCCCACCAGGCCACCACTTTCTTTACTACCTATCAAACCAATGGGCTATGGCAGGTTAGTTCTTTGTGGCCTAGAGTCCTTCCTAATCAGGGCCTGACAGACCATCTGCCCACCCTTTCTTGCACTGCATGGTAGCTGTTGTGTTTGGGCAGTGAGGTTTTGAGGTCCAGGTTTCACCATTAAGTAACTCCCAATAGCTCCTGCTGTCACTGCCACATCTCTGCGGCCTGTGGTGCCTTCCCTCAGGTACAGTGAAGCAATTCTGCAAATCTTACTTTGCAATAACCACAAGATACAGAAATTCCATTAGGCTCATTAGGTGTCATCATAAGGAGTATTCAGAAAGGTTAGCTGGATATAGTGAATGTCATAGTTAGGTTAAGATAAAAAATCACTTCGTTAACTTAGAGTGTTTTTTCATTGGTAACACCCTATATTAAGGTGCCGTTTATAAACAGTTTATTATTATTTATTAATGTGTGAGGCACTTTATAGAATCCAAGATAACAACTTAAATCCATGTATTAAAGATGCACATACATGGTTTAATACGATTTACGTCTTATAATATTCTTTAAAGCAGCCTCCCATAGTCTCATCCGTTAAACATTTATTACTAATGCATTTTATAACATGCTTTATAATACATTATTTGGGAAAGTAGCAGCATTTAGTGATTATTTCATAAATAAGAATAAAGCACTTACAAATGGCACCTTAATTTAAAGTGTTACCTTCACATTACCAGATAGCCGCTCACCATCCATCTCATTTCTGCATCTTCTCCAAATGCAGCACTTAATAAAACAGACACTATGTTCTATTTTCCCTTCATCTGATTAAGAGGTTTCTGTGTCCTTTCCTCCATCTACTTTCAGAGGTTGGTAGCTCAGAGGCTTCAGTGTGATAGCTGATGAAACCACACTTTGGATTCAATGCTATTTGAAAAAACCAGAGAACAACCTACCGTGTTGGGAAGAGCTTGCTGCTTGGAGTCTTTGTAAAATTCAATTTTTTGACCAGAAAGAACAATCCAGGAAGTAGACCAGTTTTTCCTTAGGGGGAAAAAAAAATAGATAAATGCATCGTAAGAGAAAAGAACATTTATGAACCATATCAGGGAATTTGTTGTGAGTGCAGACTGTTTTTAATGAGTTTTCCTAAATGTCTTCTATTTATTTATATATGTTAAGTAGTAGAAAATTCATATAATAATAAAAAACTCTAGAATTTTAAATTTTGTGGCACATAAATAAAAGTTTCTTAGTTTGTCAATCTTCCCAGATGCTCTTTAACTAATCAGTGACCATATTTTGTATATCTCCTCACAGTACTGAAGCATTAAAGTAAATATGTTGGAGGCCATTCCGTCTCTGCTCTTTCTCATTGATGTAGCACGTCTCAGAATCAAAAAGACTGACCAGTTCACACGCCATTCTTTAAATAAAAATGCTTTTGATACTCACTAGCAGTCAAAGAATTACAAATAGGAGCAGTGGTGTGTTTTCTCCTCTTTCCCATGAAATTGCCAAGGATTTAAAGAACCAATGATAAATACATTCTCTCACACTTCTAGAGTGCAATATAACAATGTATTTTTTCATAAATTTCCAAAAAATTTATACCTAGTTTTTGACTAGGCATGTTTATTCCCACAAATTTAAATTTGTCCCTAAGAAATAGGTCCAGGTTTTTGAGGCTCTGACCATTAAGATGAATTGCACATTCCTTGGTAATTCTGCTCCTAAAGCATGAAAACAAAACAAACAAAAACCATCAAAAAACAGAGATTGCTTAAGAAAATTTTTCATAATAGTACATTGGAAGAATGACTCCTGTGTTTGAGAATACTGATGTGGGAAGATTTCAATGTAGCCCATAATATATACTTTGCTCCATGCTATGCAATTTACCTAGGACCATTTTCCTCAGCTCAGCCCCTTCTGATTATTAATTCCATCCATCAGAAGTCCAAATATTGCTTCCCTCAAAGTACATTCATGACATGTAACATGATGAATTAAAAAAAATACTTCAAAATTTTTCACTTTCATTGCCTTCATTAAAATACAAGCCCGCAGGCAACAGAAATCATTTCAACATTATTGGGTATTTTCAGAGCCTAGCACAGAGTCCTGGAGAGTCTAGGAGCTAAATGGACGTTTATTTAATCAATGATCACTTTGGCCTGGAAAAAAGTCTCAATTGTAGCCATAGTTAAATAAGATGGTGAGATTACAGTTCTCTCCTTCCCTTTGTATTTATTTCTTAGTTTTCCTTATTTCTTCAACTGAACACATGAAAGCTTCTGCATTCGGAGTATGTGTGTATTAGTGTTGTGAAAGGTTTTCTTTCTTAGGTGGCAAAACTATCAATAAGATTGGGATGCACAAGTTTCTACCCTTCAATTATATTGTTACCGTTTTCTCTAGTTTAACCTTTATTTCAACATAATTGTATTGATTTTACAAAAAGCAATGCAGAAAAACTTTACAAAGAAGCTTTCATTCAGATAAATAGAAAACCATACAAAATGCATGAATATGACCTTTTTTTGTGTTCCATGTACACAGATTTTGTGTGATTTTTTCCACTTTCCATTTAAAATCTAGAGCCTTAATTATGAGGATAGTTTTTATTTAGTATGACTAATGTTGACAAAAAGAATGTGGTTGCTATTACATACCTGAAGCTTTCCTTTTTAAAAGGTATTTATTTTTATCTTTATGTGTATTCATGTTCTGCCTGTATGTATGTGTACATGACTTGTGCCTGCAGAACCAGAAAGGGGTGTCAGATCCCAGGGAACTGGAGTTAAGGACACTGTGAGCCACTACATCAGTGCTGAGAACCAAACTTGGGTCTTCAGGAAGAGCCGTCAGTGTTCCTAACCCTGAGCAATCTTTCCAGCCTCCTGCAGTTTTCTTAATGTTGAACTATTGCATTAAAAAAGAACAGAATAAACAGACACACAAGAAACACATTCAAAATTTCATCATACAACACCATGCTGTTGGACTCCCTTGTCTTCAGATCGGTAGTCAGTGCTTCAATCAAATTATAAAAAGTCAGAAAGCAAGAGAAAAATGAACACTTTCTGTCTGGATTAGTGTCAGTTTCTTTTTATAGATAGCAACAGTACTAAGGTGAATTGAGTCAGTAATAGCCTTCCCTTTAAGCAGTTCACTTTATTAGATGACTCCAGAAAGAAGAGTGAGAAACGTTGAGCCACTGGTCAAGGCTGGCCATCTCTATCAGTCCTTTTGACCATGTGTGATCAGAGTGCGAACCATCCTAGCAGGTGACGGACCCATATTTAATCCACCTGCTGTGCTTCTCACTATAGTTCCTATCTCCTGGCAGCGCGCTCGCGCACCGTGTTTGCTTCCTATCTATAGAAGTTCCTAGAGAAATGGTTCTGGTTTGAATCTGTTTCAGATGTTGATCATTTATAGAACTTGCTGGAAAAACTCTTCTGTTCTTTAAACTTCTAACTGGAGCGGGTTACACAGGAAGTCCATGAAATTCCAGTTACGTCATCATTCTGTCTTCGGGCTTTGAACTATCTCTGCCAGGTTAACTGAAAGGACAAACGCTAATGCAGGAGAAGGAAGAGCTGGGAAGCTTAGTCATGTGACCATCTGTAATACCTATGTCTGGGGCTGTTATAGCTTAGCTTCGTTGGTCTCAAACATCATCTTTATTGTATCTAAATGAAGAGGAAAGACACCCCAACAGCTGAGTCCTACAGCTTGAAAATCATTTCTTGTCAAAATAAATAATAAAATGCAGCAGATAAATTTAAGACCTCTTTTCACCTCAATTTCTCCCACTGTTTCTTTTAAAAATATCAGTGACATAATTATTTTGAGCAACTAGTAAAAGTTTAATTGTCTGGCTAATGTTTGTACTCTTAAGCCAAAAACGAGGAAACTACTAATGTCCCCATGTACTAAGATAGAAAACTAGGCTCAGAGAGTTTAGAGGTCTTACTTAATACCACATGAGCATTAAAGGTCAAGTCCAGTTTCTCTGAAAATGCATCTTGTAATCGATGACCTTACACTGGATTTTTAAAAGATGTAAGCAGTGTGAACTTGACTAAGAATATCATCAATGTAAGTTAAATAGCCTTGGCTGACTTCCTCAATTTATGAAAACCATTTGTCGTCTGTGAGAATGAGTCATCCATCTGGGCTGTCTTACTAACTACTTTACCCAGTTCTTTTAAAGAAGATTAGTAGTCTGACCAGTCCCCAGCTAGATCATCTCTTCGTCTCAAACCTTTCAATAACGGGAGCTATGCTGTTGCTTTGCCTCTAACTTGGGGCACAGTTTGCCACCTGGTATTTTACACACATCATGTACTTGAACCACTAAGCCAGTCACAAGTACCTGTTCACACACACTCTGTGCCAAACAATTCCCACGGCAGACTAGAAAAGTAAAGATAGTAAGTAGAAGATAAAAGTAAAGTTGAGTAGGATGAACCTCCAGGATTTTTATCACTGATTAGAAGACAGACCCTAAAACATAGAAAGGCACCAGTTCTCCGAGCAACCCTTGCAGGTGGGTGAGGAGCCAGTGCAACTGAGGAGAAAACTGAAGCTTACTGAGACCGTGTCCTACCTAAGGGCACACAGTCATACAGAAGACATTGAAGGATTTGACCCTGAACCCTACACTCATTCTGAAGGATCAGCTGTTTCTGGGGCATGGCCATATACTCTCCTATTATGCCTGCTCTATGCAGAGCCTCATGGCAGGAGTTAGGAGGAGAGGACATGCTCTTGGAGAAGCGTTAGAACTCTTCCTCCTAGGAGCAGAGCTGCCTGTCTTGCTGGTTCCAGTGTTCTGTGCCACCTCCTGCTGAGCAAGTGTGTTCCTACACCAGTGGGAGGCAGCTAAAGCCCCCACATTCGTCCTAACATTGGGACATTGAGAGAATGGTTAACTGTTGCTAACACGCTTGCTCTTCCTTCCTTCCTCCCTCCCTCCCTCCCTCCCTCCCTTTCCTTCCTTCCTCCCTCCCTCCCTCCCTCCCTCCCCCCCTTCCTTCCTCCCTCCCTCCCTCCCTTCCTTCCTCCCTCCTCCTCCTCCTTCTCCTTACTCTCTCTCTCTCTCTCTCTCTCTCTCTCTCTCTCTCTCTCTCTCTCTCCATCCCTCTCTCTCTCTCTTAAAATACATGTAACTTAGGGAGTCAAGAGTCAGTACCCCCCGGAATGAGCAAGATTCCAAGTCCCCTCACAGACTTCCAGGTATACAGTGCGGAATTACAGCTAGTCTTTAGTGCTGAAAATAGATCCAGGAACAAGAAATTGAAACGTGTTTTGCAGTTTGACAGACAAAATACATGATATCTGATAGGATAAAAGATCCTTTAATTACAAAGCCAGAAGAACTAAATTCACATCAGAACAACTGATTTTGATATGAGCAATTGCCAGGGTATTTTAGGCAAATGGAATACTTCTTAAAACTTACTAAAATAAATTGTGAGTTATAAAGTGGAAAAAATGGAAGAAGGTGAAACAAAGCAAAACTAAAACAATAAAAAGCCCCTGACACAGACATCAGCTTGACATTCTACCAAATGGACACCGGATGGCAGCACATAATAACAGCAGCATATACCTGCTTGGCTGCATGATGGAAATGGCCCTTAAAATATTCATCAGCATTCTAGCGATTTAGGGCCTACAACATGTTCATCTCTCTTAACCTCAAAGCTTTATGCTCTTCACTCCTCCTTGTGTTCTTTACTTACACAGCAACAAGCCAAAAAAAAAAAAAAAAAAAAAAAAAAAGAAAGAAAAGAAAAGAAAAAAGAAAAAAACCTAAAACAAAAACAAAAGAAAAAACAGAGGAAAGTATGTGTGGGATGATGTCATCAATTTCAGACTCTCTTTGGGTCACCTGCTGCTGTTACCCAACTTGGTTATTCTGGAGTTGATTTGAGTCTGTGCTGTAATAGTAATGAGGGATTTATCCAAGTGCCTCTGAATGATTTACCGTAAAACCCTGCAGACTCTCAGACCTGAGGAACTGAGAACTTATGTGTTCTCTCTCATATTCTAAGCTTCTGTAATGTATCTGTATTAAAAGTTGAGCCAATGAGACAGTAAGTATACAACAGATTTCTTTCAGTGTTCTAGGAAGAGAGAGGGAGGGAGGGAAGGGATGAGGGAGAGAAGGAAGGTGGCAGAGAGAGAAAGAGATTGGGTTTGTGTTAATTTGTTGACAATCTGAGCAGAAAGCACCAAGGAAAATTAAGTTCACTTTGGAGGGGACTTTAGTATCATATCGGGGGGGGGGGGGGGGAAGAATCATGCTGATGATAATAAGCAGCAGCGTGCGCGTGCACATGCACACACACACACACACACACACACACACACACACACACACACACACACACACAATCACAGTCTAAGTACCCAGTCTGTGATGAATACAGACACTAGTAAAGGCGAACATTGCAACCCCTTTCAGGTTTGTTTTCCTGCTCATTTTCTGTCCATATTCACACCAAGTGTTGTCATGCCCTTCTGAAGGGGAGGGCAAAGTGAGAAAACCTAAATGTGGTGAGATGTACGGAGAGAAAGATGAGACACTGAACTCATATATAAGCACATTGTCAGGTGCCTTTTGTAAAGTTAAGCCCTAGGAACTAGAAAAACAAAACAAAACAAATGAACAAAAATGATCCAAAAAAGAATGTGTTCTTAAGTCATCATGGAGTTTCAGACAAGCCAGGGCTACTTACTGCTTTGAGGAGGAAATTCCCCAAATGAAAAGGGTCCCGGGATTCATCAGAAAAGCTGAGGCATAATTTCAAGGTTCATAATTAAAAATTAAAGTTGAATGCTGAATGAATTCTGCTTTCAAGCCTGTCAGTATATCACAAGGGAAATGCGTATAACCTCATTTCAAAATAAGGCTAAGTTTGGGGCCTTTTATGAATGTTAGATGAAGCCAGCAACTTGTCTTTCCTGCCACCTTCTCTTAGTCACATGAGTAATTTTTTTTTCCTAATGGAAAAAAGACATAGGACAGAGGGAAATAGAGACAAATAAAAATGATAACAAGGAAAGACAAGATAAAAATTAAGAACAAGGTAAAATGTAGATGACAGCATGGATTTAGAGATAGAAAACTTTGCAGAAGTTTCAAAAGTGCTATTTATTAAATGGCAGTGAAAGCTCTCGGGACCAACAGCAGCAGGAAAGAAAAGGACAGGTCTTGCTTCTTGGCCTCATGCAGTTTAAATCAAGAACAGGCAAACAAGTGTGTTTCAAGCAGGCCAGGGTTACATGCTTGGTACAACTACATCTGTAAGACCCTGGCAAAAGGAGCAGTTAAGAGGACGGCAATTTTACATTTGAAAACCAAGAAATCACCATGAAGCCTATAACCCAATATGACTTAAATACTTAAGTCATGTCACTACTATCACAATGAACCATGTGCTTGACCGAATAAGCATTTATTAATAGTGCTTATTAGCTCATTAAACTTGACTAAAGTGATATAAGATCCTTGATGAATGGGAAACAGCCCATAGAAAATCTCACATAAGCAATATAAATTACTGTAACTAGATGAAATCATTTAATAATCATTGAATGACCCGTGTGATAAAACCTCTATAATTTTTCAAGGTTATGACCAAACTGACCCTTTGGTTACTGCTTATAAAAGTATAGACTTTGGGTAAGCAATAGCAATATATAGTAAGAATAGTGAGGTTCTATTTTTTAGTGTGTGGATATGGGAGAGGGTTCACATCTGTGCTTTCACTCATGTGTATTGTAAGCATGTGCATACGTGTGTGTGTGTGTGTGTGTGTGTGTGTGTGTGTGTGTGTGTGTGTGTGTAGATGCCTGCTCCTGTATGCACCTGCATGGAGGATAGAAGAGGACATTAGATATCTGTCCTCTGTTACTGTTTTGTTTTGGCCTAGTTGATTGGCAGTGCTCTCCTCATATACATTTGTCTCTAACTCTTTTAGGCATTTTCCTGTGGGATTTGGGTATTGGAACCCAAGGTCCTGTGGAAAACACTATTACCCATTCCATTACTTCCCCAGCCCCTAAGATTCATTAGTGGTCATGCAATTTGATCAGGTAATCCAGGCTTATAACTGGTCTTTAGAAAATATAAAGAAAAAATGATAATAATTAGGAAGTGTATTGCAGTTATAAACACTTCTAGTATAAAACTTGACTCAATTAAATATTAAATAAAAATTAGAGTAGAGATTATTTGACATAATGCAGCTCATGAATAGGGCAGGATATCAAGTATATGAAAATATTGATAATGTCTAAACCTAACAAAGTATTGTTACCGATAATATATTATGCATTCTCTCAAACAATAAGAAGACAAGACACTCAACAGATCGTAGTCAAAGCTCATGAATAAGCAGTTCTTGAGATGCAGAATCTGAGTGACTCTAGATGAACAATTCAAGTTCCACTCAACTGCAATACCAGTCAGTGAAACAGGAAAGAAAGCAGCATCAAGGGAACATTCTTGTGGCCATATTTCTGACAATATTAAAAGTAGAATGTTGGGTTGGATTGGATTATGGACAAATAGGATCCCTTCTGCAATACAGGAAAAACTTGTGTGAGTTTCTACAGTCATTCAATAGAGCCTGGCAATGGCACATAGCAGATGCCCAAGCAATCTTAATTCCTGAGTACAGTTCCCTGAGAGAACATCTAACGGGTTCCAAGGAAACAATTATGTGTTATTTATCACAATATTTTAGATTCAGAAAGAGTTAGAGAAAACTTGGGTGTTTGTGCCTGGGGGACTGGTGAAAATAAGATTTTTGTACAAATACATAATGGCAAGTGGGTAACAATGGGAAGGAAATGGTCTTAATAGATCACCACAACAGGTATCTTTGCACTAATATTGAATGAACACAGCAAAAAAACCATGAGATTCTTAATATAAAGCTGTTTACATGACATAGAATACATTAAAGCACACATTACTATAAACAATGATTTTGTTGATTTGTTTTGAATACCACACAGAAAACCAAATAGATGTATGGATAGGCGATTTGAAGATCAGTTAGAGTGTATGTGCACAGGAGATTGATGTGAGAGTAGAAGAAAATATGGAATAAAACCACCTAGGGGTCTTGCCCCAGATACAATATCATAGGGCTGCAAATGAAGGGTATAATCAATTCAATTCACTGCACCTGGGAGTTCTAAAACAATAAAAACTAAAATTTGTGGAACTTTAAATGAAAAAATCTGAAAGAATGCTTGATGGCCTGCAGACTGATTGAGAAACCAATGGAATAGAGTACACACCGATGCTTATATGTATTGAAACTTCTATCCAGACACTGTACACAAGTTCATTAAGTTTTTATGTAAATAAAGCAAATGCACAGTGCTATATACATTGAAACAATGTGCATTGTGTTCATGAGAGTTTGCAGGGAAAGGAGCTACTTGCTGTCTCTGATGCTTCAGAACCCTACTTCTAGGAGTGTGACAATGTTGGCTAATGGGGCACAGATGAGGGTACTCCACAGAGCCACCACAGAAGACCTTCACCTTGCTTTCATGACCCTCCTGTTTTGTGTGATGCTAGAGAGTAACACTGACCGCGTTATTATCATTTCTGGATGCCCACAAATCATGGAAGAATGAACTGACTGAGTTGGAGTTTCTTGGTTGGGTTAGGTGTGGGGACTCATATGGTAGGTCAGGTAAGAAAGAGTCTTGGCCTACTTGCATAGCTACACCCCCCCCCCACACACACACACATGCCTGAGTTGATGATTGAGGGTTGAGATCTGTGAAAAAGAAGGGTACACTGGTTATGCTAGTCAGTCAATGTCACCTGTTGCTCCTTTAAAATTTTACTAGCATTTCTCCAGGGACAGAGAAGGCCAGGCTGAAAGCTGCTTTACATTTGATCTGTGTCTCTGGTACTTTTGAGGCAAGGTGGCTGCCAGGCTAGTGACAAGAAACATCTTTGGGAAAGATTCAGCCCTATTTCCCATTTAAAATTTGAATAACTATTGGAGGCACTGGAATTATGAGTGACACTTCCATTTTAATTCTTTCAAATAAATATAAACACTGTCCACTCTAGCCATTAAACTAAAGCATTTTTCATTCTCCAGTGTTAGCCAAAGCATCTTTCTAGTAACATAT
Organism: Peromyscus californicus insignis; assembly: GCF_007827085.1. Taxonomy (NCBI): domain Eukaryota; kingdom Metazoa; phylum Chordata; class Mammalia; order Rodentia; family Cricetidae; genus Peromyscus; species Peromyscus californicus. Next base: position 22,020,584 of record NW_026294595.1, on the reverse strand, counting down.
TGTGTAATGCAATTAACTATTGTCCCATTGTATAGCTAATTAGAATATTTGTCCTACTTAGTTATAACAGTAATATACTCACAAGTAAATGTCTCTTACTTTGAGTCCCTCCATGAACCTTTATTACTTGCATATTCCATAGTATAAAGCTAAATATAGAATACATAATGTAAGAAACAGAAAAACATTCTAAAATGAAGAGGACTATTTTAAATCCCCCATATAAATAATATAACAAATGTCTTTCTTAACACAACAACCACCTTGTTCTTTTTCTTGAATATTTTTGTTGTTCTGCCCCTCACCCCAGGGAGTTCTTTATCATTTTTAAATTTCCCTCACCTACTTTCTGTTCATGGTTTCCTTTTTCTTTTCCTTTTTTTCTAAATGATTGTTTTATTTTGAACTACAAATATGGTTCAAATCTTCTATCCTTCATAAAACTCCTCTGGGTATTTCATAGAGATCTTTACATGCTGTAAATGAATTCATTCAACAACCCAATCTGTTAATCCAGAAACCATGTTTCCCTTTTTATGTTTTAAAGATTTCTAGTCCCAAGAGAAGACAAGACATCAGCCACTTTTACATTCTGGGCAACACTCTACAATACAATGCCTTTCTTTGAAAAGTATAATCATTTTAACAATAAGGGTGTCAACAATGATAACAGAAGGGACTCTTCTAGCTAGGTGTGGGTGGCCTTGCTTCTCAAACAATATCAGTGATACAAGCTAAGGGTATAGGAGACTGTGTGGTTATGTAACAGAGAGTTGAAGAACTTTCATTACCTTAGTTTCTTTCCTCCATCTGCAATTTTGGCTTTTTGAAGATACCCTTCTTTTTCAACCATCTGCAAGAAGAATGCATATGTTAACACTGTGACAAACTCCTATGCACTTTAGTATGAATGAACCCAAGCTTTCGAAGCAAGAGTCGCTGCAGAGATGGAAGCTTCCAGTCACAGAACTTTATTAATAATACATACAAGACTTATGGGGAGTGCATACAAGATCCAAGTCTTTCCAAGCTTTGCATATCAGATGATAGATTGTGAGGATGGATGTGAATGGATTGTTTGATAGTGATATAGCACTATTCACCTTCCTTTCTGTGTCAGGAAGTCACTTGCTTAAAACACTGACTTCGATGATAGAACAAAGACAATGCAAACTCTCCTTAATCTTACCAGAGAAGCTCTTGATTTATGCCCTCCCCATACACCTGCCAAGGCCAGAAAAAAATACAAAAGAATTCAATGGAACAAGAGATTGAGCCTGAAGAATCATGGGAAAATATTTCAATGGCAGCATTTTGACCAGTTAGCCAGAGACAATGCAGCAGAGCTCTCATTGAAATCTGAGCTGTATAACTGCTTTGCTTTTCCCCACTTCTATTGGCTTTCATCCTAACACAGCTGCAAACTCCCTAAAGGGCATGCAACGATTCACTAGGACACAACAGAGGTGTTCAATAAGTTCCAGGCAAAGTACATACAAGTGAAGATTATAATATGTTTATTCCCAGCAAAGTCAACAAACTGTTTCAGTTTCTTGGTGGTCTGTTTATGCCCTCCTGACTGCCTTGTACATCCTATTCCAGTTCTTGGCCTGTGCTCCCTTTAAAGGAGTAGTGTACAACGCTCATGCTCCATGTCTAACAGCCGAGGGTCATATTTCCTTAGTGCCACCGGTGGGATCCATACCCTTAAGTATAACATTTCACCCACTATATCTTCAACTCAGAAATTCCTATATATACAAAACAAAATTTCAACCCATTTTAAAATTCTACATATATAGCTTTTGTCAGATGGTCTTTCCATCATTTCTTGAATTGTCTTTTAGGCATCCCACTCCCAGTTTCAATTTCCAGTTTTCTTATCACTCTACTAACACCTGTGAGATAATGTTGTAATGACTGGCTTATTTACTTATATCTACATCCATGCTATGAGCCCATTGAAAGCAAAGGACTGTCCCTTTTATATTCTGTGGGAATCCAGTGTTACACTAAGGGATTGTGTGAACAAATACATGAATGAATGCATATGTGAATGCTATTTACATTTTTAGAGAAAACTGTAAAAATCAAAACCATTCATTGGTGAATGGAAAGGACAATTTGAGTAGTGAGTTGTCTCAAAGAGTAACATGGTACCAAATAAAGAATTGTCCGCTGTAAGACTTACCCTGCTATAGATAATATATATGTGATCTTTCCTTGATTCCTATATTGTTATATTCCTAATATTTATCTTTCAAATACATTTGGTAAGTGCACTTTTAGTGAATAAACTGTAGGAAATTATTGTAACAATGCCAATTGTGGCAAAATAATTTTCACATAGGTTTAGAAGATGTCTCTTCCTTCAGTATGTTTTCCACAAGTCTAAAACAGTCTGATGATGTTTTCAGAACCATGGTGTTCACAGTGTTATCACCCTACGTTTAGATGTATCTCACCATGTGTTTTGACCACCTCCTTATTCTGTGTATACTGTCCATTTCTTTGATAACAGAATTTTGTTACCATCTAAATCCCATACAAGTTTAACTCTAGGCATCACTGGTCTCTATAAATGTTAGAAACAAAGACACTTTCAGTAGCTATTAGCATCACAGAGGAAGTCCCTTCCTTAATTCACTGCTTTACAATAATTTCCTATAGTTTATTCACTAAAAGTGCACTTACCAATGTATTTGAAAGATTCACTGTGGGATGTTCTGTATGGCAAATGTGTTGCTGATTGGTCAATAAATAAAACACTGGTTGGCCATTGGCTAGGCAGGAAGTATAGGCGGGACAAGGAGGAGAATAAAGCTGGGAAGTGGAAGGCTGAGTCAGAGAGACACTGCCAGCTGCCATGATGAAAAACAGCATGTGAAGATGCAGGTAAGCCACGAGCCACGTGGCAAGGTATAGATTTATAGAAATGGATTAATTTAAGCTGTAAGAACAGTTAGCAAGAAGCCTGCCACGGCCATACAGTTTGTAACCAATATAAGTCTCTGTGTTTACTTGGTCGGGTCTGAGCGGCTGTGGGACTGGCAGGTGAGAGAGATTTGTCCCATTGTGGGCCAGGCAGGAAAACTCCAGCTACAAAAATTCACTGCTTTGTTTAAACTTCTTAGGAAGATTAAAAGTTACAAAAAACCTGAAATGTTTTATATTAAAAGCTACAAAACCCTTTCAATCCATTCATAAATTCTCATCTAAGATTATTGCCTTCTCAGAAATATTCCATGCAAGACCCACAATTGAATACTTAGAATTCAAAGAACTATATTGATGATGACTATTCTCTATAAAGAGAAAGGTGAAAAGAAAACATTAATGTCCTTATAGGAAGAGATCAATGAAACATGTTTGAGAGGTGTAACAAACTTGAGCCTATAATCTCTCCAGCTGGACCTTTCTCAGGCCACTTGAAATGGATAGCCAAAGGCTTTTCATGTTGGGATTCAGTAATCATGGTATCTCTGCCATTAATGGCAGAAAAATTTTCCAAGGGCACTGGTCAATATCATGAAGTCTTCAGGAATGACCTTTTAGTAGTCCTGGGAGATCAATGAAGGAAAGCTGAACAGCTAGTTAGGTATTAACTTTCAAATTCTCACATGCCTTCCAGGCCATAGAAAGACCCTAAGAATTGTAAATTTGCAGTATTTTCTGCTTTTAAGTCACTTAGTACCACCATGAACAGTTATACATATTTAAGTGTATGGTCCATACACATTACATATCTAAATGTGTGATGTGTATGTATTTGAGCTTTACACTCATGTCTTACCATCTCTCAAACACACACTCCTGCTTCCAGGATCAGCAGTTCCTCTTTATACATTGTTTCTCTTCTATTCTTGATGCACACTTAGGCCCTCAGCAAAGTTTCAATTAATGGTCTTCCATTCTCTTAAATAGCCACTACGCATGAACAAAAGTTGCTAGATTCACAAGACCAGCCTGATCTTACTGCAGCTTAACCTCCTATGGGCTCCCATTAAGACATCCCTTCTTTTTTGTGTACTGATAACACTCTTCTGCTCCTCTAAGACTCTAGTCATCCTTCAACCTGGACCAATAAATTCCAATTGACTTCTTACACTGTTCATGTGCCACACTGGCAAGAAAGACTTCCATAGGTAAACTTAATTATGTGAATATCTAAGGTATTGCCATTGTACATTGGAACTTCCCATGTTCTACATACCAAGAAGAAGCCATTCTGAGAGGCTTAGACTGAATGGAAGGAGATATTAGGGTAAAAGGAAGATTGCTATGGATTGTACATCTGGGTTTATATATGGTACTTTATTAATTGTTTTCATAGTCACATGGTCTGAAAGAGCAATGATCTATAAATTTAAGTTTATAGTTCAGACATCTGGAGCTCAGATTGTCTTGTCTTTAGTGATTTACAAAGTTATATACAGGCTTTAAATTTAAGTTTAGTATTCCTCCCATGCCAGATTCTAGGCCAAACTGAAATTCATTAAAGGAATCACAGCACCCAAACGATGTATACTCAAGAAATATCAGCCAGTCTTTAGATGCTAAATGCGGCTGTTGGAGCTATTTTTTCAATGCCGGCTAGAATCCCTATTTAACATTGCGTGGCAGGAAAGATCAGCAATTTGTCCAGGCTGGATGCCAGCCAGTCTGCCAGCACTGAGGAAATGCTTCAGCAGCATCCTGTGTGCTGAGACACAGCTGAGGAGAATGAATGGCAGTGGAATTTCAAGATGGTACCTGTTTATAAACCTAGGTTGGACATGACAGACAGGGCAGGAGAGAAGAGAACTTTTGGGTGATGGTTGGTTACAAGTGTAACAAACTTGAGCCTATAATCTCTCAAGCAGACAATGCAGGTTTTTTGTTTTGTTTTCACGTAAATGTCTCATGTGACCAGACACAAATGCAAACAATAGGAGTCTATAATAGTACACTGAACAGTTTTGCTTAAAATAAGCTGAACTAAATTAGAAACTTTCAAGCAATTTGATTGAGAACTTGGCTTTTGACCACATAGCTTTTTTTGCTTTATAGCTCTGGTGATGGTTTCATGTTTCATTCTCTCTCCTTTGTTCTTAGTCTATGTTTGTTGACAACCACTGACACCATTTTCAGCTTCTCAGGTCATCTGGTATAGAAATCCAGTGTCTTACGTAGTGAGAGTCAGAATAAATAGCCCCTGCCCCCCATATTTTATGAGGAAGCACTGATGGGTCTCTATCAACACTGATGCTATTAGCAAATAGGATTTTCTTCTGGTCCCACAAATCTGAGACAGAACTCAGTTTGAAGCTGGGATGTTCTCTCTGAAAGGAGGTTTCACGATGTGAATCATGTTATGGCTGACTGACCTGAGGAAAGTTTGCATCATTACTCCACGACCACAACCCTGGACCACTGTAATTCTCAGACATCTAGCATTCATTTATTTTTCTACTTGATAATAAGGTGGCTAATAAAGTTTTAATAGTTCACAGTATTTTGCTGATAATCCTGTTTACTGATTTCTATTAAAAAATCAAATGAGGACATGTTTTGTCACATCATTTTATACCATCCTGTGCTTCACTTTCCTTTTGTAATCATTTTGTACTTTTCTCTTATACTCAGAAAGAAACTCTTTTGTCTTTGTGTGTGTGTGTGTGTGTGTGTGTGTGTGTGTGTGTGTGTGTGTGTATGTGTGTGTGTGTTATTATACAATATATTCTAGTCATAGTCTTTATCCTCCCCCAAGTACTCCAAGATCCTCCCACATCCCTACCCACCAAGCTTCATGTTCTTTCTCTCTCATGAAAAAAAATAACACAGCAAAAATAAAACCAAACAAACGAAAGTGCATGCACGCATGCATGCATGTACACTTGTGCTTGTGTGCAAGCACATGCGCACACAACACACACACACACACACACACACACACACACACACACACATACTCAAATACATGCAAATACACACAGACACCAAAAGCATGGAGTTCATTTTGTTGTGGCCAAATAATCCTGAGCATAGGCCTGCCTTCGGGTGTGGTTAATATGCCCACTGTCACTCCATTTATGGAAACTGATTTTCCCTTCGTCAACAATTATCAATTGCAAACAGTTTCTTGGGTAGTGGTGCAGTTTTGTGTCTACTTAGCCTTCTCCATGTTTGAGATGTTGTATGGTTTGAACTTGTGAAGGTCTTGGATGTGATGTCACAGTCTCTGTGAGTTCATGCATGCATCTATTCTGTTATATATGGAAAATGCTATTTCCTTAAAGTCACAAATTACCTCTGGCTCTTACAGTGTTTCCACCTGTTTTTTCTGTAGAGATGCCTGCTTTGATTTAGAGCTCAGTCTGTGGGAGGAAGTTCCTGCCTGTTACTATAATTCTGGCCAGGAACCTGCGGCTGTGTCAATTACTTGTTTGATGCTGTAATAAAGTATCATGACCTAGGCAACTTATGCAAGGAAGAGCTTGGCTTATTGTTCCAAAAGGAGAGCCAATAATGGTGAGGAGGTGTGGGAGCAGTTGTCCAGAGTGGAAATCGACAGATCTTCAACCACAAACACAAAGCAGAGAGAGAGCAAACTCAAAGTGGGATGACACTATGAACTTTCAGCATCTACCTCCAATGTTGTACCTTGTCCCCATTCAATACCTCCAACTAGGGACCAAGTGTTCAGATGTCTGACTCTATGTAGACATTTTCATTCAAACCACCAGAGGAGCTCGTATGCCCTAAGGTGAGCCTATCATTATTGTTTTGCTAAATAGACAAATGCCTTATGTATACACAAATGTTTCACATCCATAGATTAGTAAAGCTCTAAGTTGCCATCAGAGAAGTGTCTGTGCCGAGGAGAGCAGTCAATGCAAAGACTCATGTCTGAGCAAACAGCAGAGAATATGTAAATCAGCATTATATCATGGAATGAGGATGGGCACAGGAGCTCCTCCCCCCTAGCTGGGGAGCAATTAACAGTTGATTGTTGTTAAGTTGGGGAGAGACCCTTTTCCTTAGGAGTGTAGTCCACGGTAGGGTGACCATGCTCTATTGGCCCTATACCTGTGCATATGAGGGCAGCATAACTGGATCTGGTGAATTATAAATAAAGGAGAGAGATAACATGATATGGAAAGGACCCATGAGTGTTTCTCTGAAGGATGATGCTTTCAGATACAAGTGCTTACCTCATGTAAATACGTAATACATTGTACGTTCATACATGCAAACTCTCCAGTTGGATGCAATGATTACATAAAAAAAAAAAAGAGTCAAACAAAAGCAGTTCTGTGCATCACACATTTGCAAAGACCAGAGAACAGCTATGCATTCCTAAAGGAATTCCTGAAGCACGACATGGTGGCTAATGCCTATAACCCCCGCAGCACTCAGAGACACAGGCAGGAAGAACAACCCACAAGTTTCAAAGTGAGTCTGGTACATAGGGATATGTAGCCCAGGTAAGCCAGGGCTGCATTACTGTGGGAGCTTGACTCAAATAAATGATAACAAAGCAACAAAAGACAAGCAAAAACCAACCAAAAATGAAAAAATAGAAACCCAGAACTCTTGAGAAGCTGATCTAGCTTCATGGTATGGCCTGGGGTGATTCTTACTGTCACAACTTCCTTGCTCTTTTTAGATCCTGTGTGGAACGTGCCTTCGTGCAGTTACCCTGTCCTGTTTGTCTCACTTGAGGGTGCGGTATCATGTCTGCCTTTAGGGTTCTTGAACTGTTTTCTAAACACTGGGCTTGGTGAACCACATGTTATGTTTTGCCAAGCTATCCTCCCCCCTCTTACTAAACCACTGTGTATTTCAAGGGCAATGCTACCCTTGTGTTGCTGATTTATTTACCATTAACTCACCAAAAGATCATTTTGAAAATGACATTATAGCATCCCATGGTTCAGCTCTCCCCTGAACTTTATTCCTGAGCCTTTCTTCCTGAAGCCAGCATGTCTCATTTATTCGCCACCAAGAAATCCAGTTTCTGTGTAAGAGACGGGCTTAGAGGTGACCACACTGTATCTGAAGAACTCCAGTCTTCAGGGGGCTCTTCTTGTAATTCAACTCTCAATAGACTCCCTTGGGAATTCCTGTTGCTCCGTCTTTGCTTCCAGTGTTACTTGTTTTGTGACCATCATTGAAGTTCACAGAGGATGATCTTTCTTTTCCGTTGCTATGTGAGCCATTTATTACTATAATTCATTTGTGTTATAACCTAATTTTACTCTGGGCAGCTGTGAAGAGAGAATTGCTCAATCCTAGTGGTCTTTGTTGATGCGTGTGCACTTTCCTCTAGAATTAAATAAATGACACGTGAGGACATGGCTGGGAGACGCGATTTAACTAGTATCCATTTTCATGGCTTCTAGAATTCTTCCTATCACCTCATGCTTCTTCACCTGATGACTGCTCCCTCTAATCATGCCCCGTGGCTCTTTTCTTTTGATGATTATAGTACAGCCAGTGTGGGATTTTTGTTTGTTTTTTTGAGACACAGGGTATATGATCCTGGTTGGCTGCTAGTCTGGAACTCTCCATGTAGACTAGGCTGGCCTTGAACTTGCAGACCTCCTGTTTCTACCTCCTGAGTGTTTGTATTACAGGCATGTACCACCACGCCTGCCTCATAGTATTCTTGCAGGTTTTCAAATACAGTTGAAATAAATGTGTTCTAACTCTAGGCCATTGCATGTACTGTTTTTTTCCTTCCTTCCTTCCTTTTCCCTCCCTCTCTCTCTCCCTCCCTCCCCCCTCTTTCTTTCTTTCTTTCTTTCTTTCTTTTTCTTTCTTTCTTTCTTTCTTTCTTTCTTTCTTTCTTTCTTTCTTTTTCCTGTTCCCATTCTTTGTTTCTGCAGTTCTACTCATGGTGCAAATTTCATTTTAAGTGACATTTTCAAAGTGTGATTGATTGTATGCCTACTGACTTCAGGATAGGTCTTTCCTCTCCCACAGATACGAGTGCAGAATGATGCCTTTCTTCGATCATTGGTGCTTCTGCTTAGCCGTAGTCTGAACGTTTCTCCAGGAAAGGCCATGACTTCCTAATCTCTCTTCAGATTCCCAGAGCCTAACACACTTCCTGAATGAGCATGACCTAGACAAATACATGAATCAATAAGCAGACTCCTGCTTAAGAAAATGAAAGAAATATTTAATTTGAAATGGTTTCTAATAGGTGGATTCAATTATATAATTTATTATTATCGCCTTGAATATTGAGAGGCTATTATTTTAAAAATCTAACTCTAACTTAGCAAAATATTCTGAAATATTGAAGAGGTGTTTTTTGTTTGTTTGTTTGTTTGTTTTGTTTTTCTGGGTTTTTTGTTTGTTTGTTTTGTTTTGTTTTCAACTTAGAGGAACCCTGGCCTGGTCAATAGGATTATTCCCATGTAGTGACTATGCTTTTTTCTTTAAAATAAGGAAGTACAATATCTTTATAATGCCTTTCATCCTCAAAGCCCCCACAAGAATTAATTAATCCACAAAATGATATCGTGCTTGAAAAGGAAGAATCTGTGGTTTAGGTTTATCTACAAAAGGCTGCTTTGCCCTGAGCCAGGACAACTTCCTGAGCTCTGCCCTCAAAATCCTCCTTGCTCAGGAGAAAGTAAATAATTCTCTAAAGCCCGCCATAGGCTTTTGACTCCTGCAGGGTTATCCAGACATGCCTTACAATGTTTCAATAAAAATAAAGAAGATAAAGATTTAACACACTATAATCAGGGTTACTTTTTTTGAATCTTTAGGGAAAAAGGAAAAATGTCTTGAAAATAATTGGGTCTCATGAACAGCTGTAATGTGGAATATATTAATAGGAGGTCAAGAAATGAATGCATAGGAGTGCATTAGACGTTTGTGTCATGATGTTCCATGTTTGAAGCTGCTGCTTCATAACTGTGTTGAGCAATCACACACTTCTCTGCTGTGATCCCAGCCTCTTCCATGGAAGCCCTGTGATCTGCATCTGTGTGGCATTAATGCTACACTTCTTCCTGAACTGGGGCCACTGTGAGCATTTTTAGACTCCAATTAGCAATGTTTCAAAGGTAACAGTCAAAACAAATGTGTTGTTCTTTTAATTATTCATGTTGATCACAATCAGCTTTATCAAAGGGAACTGTAAAAAAATAATTCATGGTTCATGGTTCCCAAAAAGAAAACCCACTCAATGGAGCATCTGCAATAGCAGTTTCATTTTTATAAATAAAACATTTTACTCCAAAAAGGAGTAGACCTAATACACAATTTGAAAAGCTGTAACCAAAACTGTAGTCTCATGATTTTTAAAAATATTAGGGGAATTTTTAATATGAGGTAAAAGAAGTGAGATTTGCATTACAGCCATTTTTTTAAATAAATACGCATGAGATAATCCATATGATTAAAACAATAAACATAAGTAGTAGTATCAACTCAAGGGATTTAAATAATTACTCCAAACTATTTTGGTCCATTGTTTCATACATGACATCTTGTCTTGATAGATGCTGACAACCGATAGCTGTGGATGACTTGGCTGCCATCCTGAGGCATGGAGGCAGGAGGGAGGCAGGGAGAGATGAAAGCAGAGGCAAGTTGTGGGAAAAGAATCTGCGGGTAGATGAAGGGAATGTAAGCTCAAGTTAGTCAGATTTAAAGCAAACTCTGTGGATCCTGTAGAAGAACGTCTTCATGGATGGTAATGGAGAGTTGAAGATTTACAGATTTGCCTTTTGAAAAAGCCGGTGGCTCTTTCATCATTACTCTTCCTAACAGCCAAGTCACCAGATGAAGACTCCGTGACTGATGGCATTTCTGCCTTTAAATAAAAGTAAGAAACTCCATTCAGTAGAAGCCAGAAAGAAAAAAGGTGAATGTCCCCCGAGATCAGAAGACTGAGCAAGTGAAGTGCAGACTCAGAGAGAAAACTGGGGGGGGGGGGGGGGGGGGGGGGGGGGGGGGGGGGCGGGCGGGGAAATCAGTACCAGGAAGCAATTTAATTGATAATTTAAAAGTTTGTGGAAGTAGTGGCTATGTGTAGTTGTGTGTATGTTGAGATTACAGGGTAGGGGGACCATAGATTTCGAGTGATTACAAACTAAAATTTACTTTTGAGAGTATTTGTTTTGCGCCCAGTGATGGTGGCGCTCGCCTTTAATCCCAGCACTAAGGAGGCAGAGACAGGAGGATCTCTGTGAGTTCGAGGCCAGCCTGGGCTACAGAGTGAGTTCCAGGCAAGGCTCCAAAGCTACACAGAGAAATCCTGTCTCAAAAAAAAAGTATTGGTTTTACTTAGATTTACTATTTCTCTTCAATGTCACCTTCAAAGGTAACTTATTTTCTTTCTTTTTAAATTGAAACTGCAGAGATCACACAGTTCACCATGTTAGGTAATAAAAATATAACTTTAATATAAGGAAGGTAAACTATAAAAACTATTTCTGAATATTCTAATAGTTTAATTAAACTTGGGTTATGCTTGATATGCAGGCATGACTGTGGAGTTGAAAATTGGGTAATAGTTATTGATTAAATTTGAAAAAATCATAATTCGAATTTTTAAGTTTCATAATTCACAGACATATTATATGTAAATATTTGGGACATTTCAGTGGGAGAATTAGGACACTCAAACATAATTTCACAGACATTTGTGTATTTATATGTGTATATATATGTACACATATATGCATTGTATATATATATATACATACATGTACACATAAATAATTATTTGTATATATTTATTTTCCTATTCATTATGTGGCTACAATGTGACAAATTCTATACTAGGTCTTAATAGTGAAATAGTAAATCATGCATAACCCTCTCTTCATGTAAGTTATAAATCAGTATGAGAGATGGAAAAGGAAGTAGGCAATTTTAGTGATATACATCTGGGACAGAGACAAGTCCCAGTTGCTCTTGGAAAGCAGATTATACAAGGGCAAACTACCTCAAATTTGAGAAATCATAGAAATGATTTCCATAGAAAACGCAAAGCTCGGAACTGAAAATTTTGAAAACAAAATATGTAAATACATCAAATTACAATATTGAAAAGATTGAGCTCCACTTGAATAAGGAGCATATATTTATTACTATTTTCAACCATTGCTTTCATCATCCCTGAATATCTTGTTACATCAGTTGGCAAATATGTCTTTCCAGAACAAACAATAATGCCAAAAGTAATGTAAGTGGGAGCATGACATAAAAAAGAGAATACAAGTCATGGTCTCTCACTTCCAGGCATTTCCAGTCCAACTACAGCACAAGTCTATTAGCCATGAAATGAGAGTGGACAGCATAACAGTATTTGAACATGTGATAGCATGAAAGCGCCATGATTACCACAGAAAAGTCAAGCTCCTTCAGGCTAAAAGCCATGTCTCAATCATACTTCTATTGCTGGCTTGAGGGTCTGTATTTCGGAGTGGATTATATATGGCATAAATCAGGGGCCACAGGAGAATTCTATAAACTTGATACCATAGGTAACAGGAAGCCAGTTTGTTTGGATAAAGAAAACAAAATATTGAAGGCACTGCCTTAAGGGAAGTTGTTCTGGTGTCACTGCCCATGATCTGTGTGAAAGACATAAAGGAATATTAGAGGTGGGGGCCAAAGCATTTGAAAGTCAAGATGATGGAATGAGTGTTTACAAAGAGGATTGAGTAGTCACATGCCAGCTGAGGAGAGGCTACTTCAGAAGATTGCTGGTTCGGTTGGAGCTGAAAAGATGTCTCAGTTGGTCTTATTGCATACCTATATACGTGTATATACACTCAACACATGTGTGTACAATAATATGTGTGTATAGTAACATGCACATGTGCATGCACGCTTGCACGCATGCTTGCGCACACAGTTGTATATCAATGATGGTAGGTAAAATAAACAGCAGAAGGAAAGTCATTTGAAACCTAGCAATATTTGTTGCTGCTGGAGCTGGTGTGATGTTGAGGGAAGTAGTTGGGGGAGATACTTATGACGGGTGACTTTAGTAGATTCTACTTCCTGCTTTTAGTGAGAAGGAAGTCTCAGAACAAATGACTAATTAATACTTCAAGACTTAAGAAAATGGTGAAATATAGATCTGCTTATAAGCAAAGCCTTTAGCTTTTCATTATGCCATATACTCAAATAATACTTTCCAAACTCTTCCATATTCTTGCAATTATAAGAATCATAGGAACAGAATAGTGGACATAGGAAGTAATTTCTCTACCCTAGCAGACTAACATTTCAATGAGTGACAAATAAATAAAATGTATGTGAGGTCTACAGAGAATATTGAATAAGGGTGAAAATGAAGAACCTAAAATAGATTAAACAAGATATATTTTGAAATTTACATTTATTCTTTCTCTCTCTCATGTGTGTGCCTGAGTGCATGCAAACATGTGTGTGTGTGTGTATGTGTGTGCGCACGTGTGTGTGTGTGTGTGTGTGTGTGTGTGTGTGTGTGTGTGTGCGCACATGTATGTACGTAGGCATACATATGCCATGGTGTATGGGTAGAATCCAGAAGACAGATTGCTGAAGTCAGTTCTCTTATTAATATATGCATCATAGACATTAAACTGAGATTGAACTTGTTGTCAGCAACTGCCTTTATCCAATGAGCTATCTTACCACCCCAAGAGTTATTTTTAAGATATAATAATAATAACAGTAATAATAATAATAATAATAATAATAATAATAACAGGACAATGAAGCAGTGACAGTTAAATATACTGGCCACAAATAAATTATAGTTTACATGAAAGATGAATGAACAAGTTAAATAACACTTTAGAGGAAGGACCAGTTTGGTGGGAACAAAATAAGGCAGAAGAAGGAGGTGATGTTGATGAAGTAGCCGGACATTTAAGACTTGGAACTGCTGGTTGCCTTCTAACTTCTGCCCTTGGGAGAATAGAAGCCAATCCAAGTTTTGAGTCAAGGAGTGATATTATAGGCTGACTGACACAAAGTTGACATTTTAACCTCCATCATGACTGCATGAGGAGATGGGAAGTGATTAGCTCATGAGTGTGGATCCTTTATGAATGGGATTTTATGAAAAGAAAGGCTTTACAGTCTTATTCAATTGGCTATTCTGAAAAGACTTGGCACACAGGAAATGAAGAAGGAAAGAGAAAAGGGTCCTGTTCCAGGCCATTAAATTCCTGGAATGTAGCCCAGGCTGGCCTCGAACAGGTGATTCTCCTGCCTCTGCCTCCTTCAGCAAATCCTACTGGCATGCACCACCGCAACTGGGCGGTGGTGGCATATGCCTTTAATCCCAGCACTCGGGAGGCAGAGGCAGGCAGATCTCTGTGAGTTCGAGGTCAGCCTGGGCTACAGAGTGAGTTCCAGGAAAGGAGCAAAGCTACACAGAGAAACCTTGTCTCGAAAAACCAAAAAAAAAAAAAAATTCCTGGAATGTATCAATTGGTGTTTGTGTAAACAAAGACATAACTGGGTGGGGGAGGAAAACATACATTGGAATTTCTTGTCCTAAACACAAGTTTTATAGTATTTGATGCAAAAGAGTCATACTTGCTATTTCTTACAGAAGTGAATCCCACCAATCACCTTGTCAGTGAGCTTGACAGTCCCTCTGTCAAACTTCCTGATATGATCCTGTTCTCCATGACAGGTTGATTGTAACCTTTGAGTGTCACTGAGCTAGGCAATAATAAACATACCTCAATTCTGGTAAAACACATCTAAATTCTGGACTCACACAATGTATGATGATTATGTGTGTAGTTTCAAGACATTGAGTTTATGGCACCTTTTTGCAGTAGTAGATCAAAGAGTAGAATACTAGAGTAAAATTAGTCACTTACTGGATGTTCTATTGGTGGAATGACATCTTTCAAGACATGCTGTGAATGATTCCTTCTGTGCCGGGAAATCTGCAAACACATTGACATTTGATGCTATTACATTGTTTTTCTTTACAAAGTTGAAAATCATTTTAATGAGCACAATTTAGTGGATATGCAAATGAAAGTGAACATATTAAAATTTAATTAAATAAGGATAATAACATAGATATAAAATGCTCAATGCATTAGATGTTAATTGATTTGAATAAAGTTTATGTTTCAAGATGGCTGGCTGAAAAAAATAATTATGTGCCTTTCTAAGTCTTGAATTTCATCTTATCAAGTAGTGAGATCAGTATTTCAATTTTGGACCTTACCAGACCTTTACACCTGCTTTAACTGAATTATATAATGCAAGTGCCACTACAAGGCATTAAAGGTTAGAACACAAAAATTACATGCATATTCCTCTTGGAACTCTTAGCTTGGACTATATTCCCAATGCTATGTGGACGCTCAAATCATTGAATATAGTGTGTCCACAAGGAGAGACTTTGTCATTTATGGTTGTTAGAGTAATGAGGCCCTCGTTTTAACCAGCTTCAACCACCAATCACATGAATATGAAACTTCCTGAGGATTGGTTCACCCAAACATAGAGTAGCCTCAACCTTCAAACTTCCAAGCTGTTTTGGAGGACTTGAAGGAGAGACAAGCTGAGCCTAGGCTTTATTCAGAAAAAAACATTTTGCTTTTCTTGCCAGACTCTAAGCATAATAAGATAAATAGTTTACATCTTTGTGTTTTACCATCTTAAGTTGCAGTAACTGGGAAAAATATTTCATGTTGAAATATGATGTGATGTTTGTGATGCCAGCTCATGATTCTCAAAATACGTGTTGTGTTATTTTCACATCTTCCTTCATTGTTCAGATACCATTAAATACATGAAAGTCACATGGAACATTTTCTTTGGACAAAGAAGAATGAGAGTTATTGTACTTTCACTAGAAGAAGCATCAGGGACAAATTCCATCATTAAAAAAGAAGAGAGGAGGAAGTTATGATTTAATTTGATTGATAGCTTAAAGGATTTCATTAGTAAGATTTCTTCATATTTTATATGAGAGAGAGAGTGGGAAGGAAGAAAGGGAAGAAGTGGATGAAAAAAATAAGGCAGGTCTTAGCACCATAAGTAGAGATGAAAAAGGTTTTGTGTCTTTGGCTCTAGTTACTGGTGTGTTTAACAGACTGAAGGAATTAGATCAATGTCTGTGAAGATTTTGAGGTAATTGTATTACCATAGAAACCAGAAGCTGGGTCTAAAATCCTGTAACTCTATAACAATCCTGGAAGCCCATATTTGTTCCATAAAAACTGTTATAAAGAGAGCCAAATTTGAGATCATTCTTTCCACTGTCCAGTTGGAGTCCGGATGGAAGGATGGGCATAAGGCACAGGGAAGTACACGTAGAAAGCAGACACAAACTCTAGAGAATAATGGACATGAGGTGTTCTCCCAGGTCGAGGAGTCAGGAATGGTCTTCACCACAACCAGGGTCTCACAGGGTCTGGCCAGCAGGACACAGTCATTATTTTGGTGTACTGACGAGGCTGTTAACCATTTTTTCCCTCATTTACCTCATTCTGACCCCACCATTATCTGTTAAATACGGTAGATAAAGTAAAGCATGCAACTTGAATTTTAAGTCCTAAATCATTTAGCTCTCCAGAGATACTGTGACTTCATGAAAAAGAACTATTTATCACCAAAGATTCCGTAAATAAGAGCCTAATGCAGCCGGATGCTGTGATAATTTATCTTCGTTTTCAATGTGATTGGATCTGAAATCAACTAAGAAACACGTATCTGGCCTAGTAATTAAGAGCATTTCCAGGAAGGATTAACTGTGAATCAGGGGAGACTCTCTACAAAATGGGCAGGACCTTTGGCAAGCAGCCTGGAAGCCAAGAGGTCCAGGGGAAAAGCATCGCTGTTGGGTGCATGCTTTGGCTTTTTGCAGTTACATGTGTATGTTTTACTGTTGCTGCCACTGTGGTTGTCATCAGAATCCAGCTTCTTCGGCCTTCCAATGTGAACTAAAGACCAGCAGCTCTCCACGAATGCTCCAGGCCATCAGCACGAGACTGGATCTGCTGGGGCATCTGAGTTTTCAGCCTCTCAGGTGTACAGCCAGCCACTGCTGGAATACCTCGTCCCTATCATATAAGCCAGTCTCATGGGTATTGGTTAGAATTGTCTAGAGGAATGGGATTGATTTGGGGATGTCTTCTTTGGGGATGAGGAAAGACACTTTTCCAAGTGTTGGAAAGTAGATACAAAGTAAGAGAGAGGTAAGGGGAGATGCGCTCTTGTACCTGCACTTAGCCTGTCTTACAGTTAGGGCTTGCCGTTTGCCTAGTTTAGGCTAACAGAATGTGAATAGAAGCAAAGGTATGTTAATGATAAAAGCTCTCTTTTCCAGATTCTCTCTTTCTTTTGACGCTGGCTAACAGTCAACACCAAACTAACCTGTATGGAAGGAAGATTCAAGACCCCATGTCACCATGTGGAGGAAACTAACCTAGGCTCAGAAAGTTTACATTTACTAATCATTTTACCTCAAACTTTTGGGGAGGAAGAGTTTTGTATTTATAGAAAATTTCAGAGGTTCCAGCAGAAAACAGCCTTCTCTTACACAAGTGAGAAATAAATTCCTATTTCTTGGAGTCATCATGCAGTTTAGAGAATTTGAAAGCTGGTATTACCTCAAAAGGATAACCATGGTAGATACTCAGTTGATGTAAAGATGCAAGATCTTATGCCCAAGGATGCTGAGAGCAAAAGCAGTCGATGAGAGGAATCCTAGAAACTCCAGCTTCACAGTGGCTATCTCCACTACTCAGCAGTGAGAAATGATCTTCTGTCACTTAATACTTTAAATAAATAAATAGATAATCATCTCAGGATGGCATGCGTTTGGAAGTACCTCTCCTAAGTACTTACCATACTCTACTTGTATCCATGCAACATACATGTTTTACATGTAAGTGTGGAAGATTGTGAATGGCAGAAACTTTCAGATTTTATCTCCTTAAAACCCAAGTATATTTTTAGCTTGGGTGCAAAAGTCAATTACCTGGAAAGTAAAATACTTCAAGTGTTCGAGGTAGTAATGCCTAGAAAATCCTAAAGTTTCTGTATGGGACCTGGTCAGCCCTATCATTCCGTGTCCTCTTTTGTTCCAATGTTAGTAGGCTTGGATGCGGACAGTAGCACACCAGCCCTGAAGTATCCCTGTATCTCACCTTGTAAATGTGTGCCTTTAAGGCAGGCTTTCAAATTCTGCTTTGTTCTTATTGTTAACAAAGTAATGAGCTTGTTAGAGTTGTGACAGTTTAACTTTCATTATTAGTTTTAAAGTCTTAAGATTTTGAAGAAAGATTATCATATCAAAGCCATTTACTAGTATAGTCACATATTTTACTTTAAAACAAAACTGTTACAATTATATTAAATGAACAATATAGGGGAAAATATGGGGAAGCTCATATAGTAAGCCAATGATTAAAATTGAAATCAATGTTAATAAGAAAAATTGAGAGAAATGACCATTTTGAACACATACTTGCTTTTCTCTTGAAATGGACCAAATTTAAATTGAAAATGATAAAAGGACAATACCTTGTGCTAACTTTTATGGAGAACTGACTTGCCAGGTACTATTGAAGGTTTTTTGCATACATTAGAATGCTTAATCTCACAGAAACTTTAAGAAGTCAATAATATTACCTTGTTTTATAAACACAGACATTGTTTAAGTACCTTTGTGAATCTATACCTAACAAAAGCACAGATAATATTTTAACTTGGATCAGTATTTATATATTTATTATGCTTTATGCAGCTATCATCCTTTGCATACATGTGTATCACACATACATGTATATATACATATGTATATACATAAAATCATATGTGCATCTCATCAGTAAGTAATGTCATGAGGAGCTGAAACTTTGAGTCATTTCAGTGTGCAGAAGAGAATGTTTCTAAGGTAGATGCTTGAGAGAAAGTCAAGCATGTAAATTTGCACACATTTAACAGGGAGTCTAGAAATGGGTTTCAAACATTTTACAAATCATCTTAATCCTTGTTTGGGGGAGGTAATGTTCCTGATCATTCCTAACTCAATTAGCTGCTGATCTGTCATGTTCAACCGAGTTATGAGGGTGTTGAAAATAGAGAACTTTCATCACCCATTCTCGGCTGAAACAGTCTTTCCAGTAAAGCAAAGAAAGACGCCATTCCAATCAGATTCAGCTGACCGACAGTTACAGGTTTGAAAATTCTGATTTCATAATGGCTTAATTGCTACACATAGATATCAGAAAAAGTTAGGATTCATCAAACAGTCTTTCCATTATATACTTAATTGAAATAATAAATATGAATAAAACTTGGGATCAGCTAAAATTCTCATGAAATAAGTTTGGAGGGGGAAAAAAAACCTCCTAAACTGTATTATAAATAATTGAAAATTTCATAGTACCTTTATAGATATTAATGAGCAGCTAATTATTGTCTGATTTGGTAAGTTGTCTTGGGATACTCCTTATACTTGATGGTTTAAGACAGTAGATCCCTATGATCAAATAGTGTTGTTAGAACAATGTTCATGTTTGGTACACTCATTTCAGTAATGTCTAAGTAGGTCACTAAAATACACTTGTTTGTGTTATCAAATATTTCTACTATGAGTACAGCAAGAGAGTGCTTCATTTAGATATCCCTAGTTATTACCAAGAATTTGAGGACTGAGATGCTACTCAGTTTCAAATACCTATGCTTTGTCTGAAGTTGTAAATGCCATGTTTCATGACCTGGTAAAGTCTGTTAGTTCTTTTTAACTTCTGATTATTTTATAAGTAGTTGATGAATTTGAGAAGTTGAATAACAATGAGAAGTTACTGTAGTTTAGTACAGCTTTATTTCAGCAAGTTATTTTTTTCATGTAATTACAGAAGCTTTACCTGTGTGGAAGACACTATTTTCATGTATACTTCTCTTTGGTTCTACGTGGTTTTAAGCCTAAAGGAAACATGTATGCTTGCTGACCACATAGTTGAAGGCACACAGCCACCTTTCTTTTGTTGGTTTTTATATTTCTGAGTTATGAAATGTTTTTAATACCATTTTACAATTCTACTTTGAAATAATCATAAATTTTTACTTGAATTTATTTCTAAAATTCTGAGCAAATAAAAGCTTTGACAATTCAGTTTCTCTGGCCTGTTTATTAAGAGTATCATTTAAAAGTTGCAATTGAAGTGACATGGTTATGTCTTAAGCTGTTTTTATCTCTGTATCCTGCCTCCTAAATAAAGAAGTTGCGACAATTAGTATTTGAATTGGTGATAACCTTTCATTTAAAGAAGAAAAAATGTTATGTCACATTTCATCTTTTTTTTTTTTTTTGCCTGAGCAAACTACTTAGTCAATGATGGTACCTTCTTATTGAATGATCATGCCCTATAAATGGAAATGATTTGTAGTAGGTTCCATCGAAAATCAATTGAAATATAAATGTCTTCTGACTTGGATTCCCTTAGAATTGATATCAGATTAATCTATATGACTGAACAGTTTTTGACCAAAGGCTCACCTTTCCCTCGCTATCAGCACACAGCCCTTTCTCCTTCCTGCAGCTTTGGAACTATGGAAATATGAAGTACCCAGAATGCATAAACGTGCTTCCTTCAAACCCCTCTCTTCTCTTATTAGAACACGCACCATAATTTTTCAGATCTTTAGCTTCAAAATGGAATTTAAAAGTCACTTTTTCAAATATTCTTCATTTTTCCTTCCATTTCTTTTTCATTTTTTTTATCTATTTAAAGCGCATGAAACTGATGAGTGGGATTAGTCTGTGATATATTACATACTGTAAAAATAACAGACTTTGGGCACATTATTTCCCCTGTGTGGGAGGGTCTACCATAAAAGTTATGCATAAACATGAAATATTCCACACAGCTCTGATTTTAAATAGATTACCATTTTTGATGAAAGTTTATATCTTGTGGCTTAGACTTGAAATAAAATCACTTGAAAAGCATTAGTCCGTTCCAAGGTTTTCACAGACATGTGCGTTTTCTGAGGCATACCTCCCATTAGCAACCTCCCTGGATACGTGGATGAAAAGCAGAAATAAATCTGTGGTTAAGTTTAGTCTTTATCTTCACAGTTTTTCAAAGTTTTTTTTTGGTGTATCCCAAGTCTTATATTCAAATTTTCATTTGTTTTGCCAAATTCTATTTCTTAAACCTATCAGAATCAGAATTTAAAGGAAAGTTAGTTGAATTCTTTGGGGAACGTGGAGACATGGCTAATATTTCTAGGGCTTGTAACAATGTAGTTATTTACACATCATAAATACAGCCCAAATGATGACTTCTCTCACAGCATGTATGTGTGGTAGCTAGCTTTGCAGAAAGAAGACTGAGATGGTGGCCTTGTCCATCCTGTGCACAGAACCTGTTGTACCTCTGTGGACACAGAAACTTACCCAGTTCTCAGTTTTCTGCCGTGATGTAAATGAGTTTTTCAGTAGACTTAGTGGGAGGTGCTCACGTAAAGCGGTGACAGACCAAATTATTTTACTTTGTACCTTATGAGTGTATGATAGATACACGCTAATGCTTAGCACGCTCATTTTACTTTTCCCCTTCTGACCGCTGTACTATTTAAATGTCATAGTGTGTATCCATAACCAAATCTATTCCCCACACATGACGTTTGGCTGCTCCTTAATCCTCTTTTATTGTATAATATGAGTCAGGAATAGGACACTGCTTATTATGTTTTTTATCCCCTGAGAAAAATTAAAGGGAACAATTAGAAAGGATTCCTGAGACATGTTAAGGCTAAACTTAACCATAATTTCCTGACTCCCAGATAGCCAAAGAAAGGCACTTCTGGGATAGTTCCAAATGCTTAATACCTTTCTTTTCTTTATTTAATCTCAAACACATGTTTTACTTCAAGAAGAAAATCAGACTACCTACTGATCCTATTTAAATACAAATTAATTGTGTACAGTGGTGCCCATTGGCTTGCTTCAGATCAATATTATTTCTTTTGGTCTCTCAGGATATACCACAGTTCCTGTCTTCATAGACTGAAATCATCATCAGAACCAAGGATGCTGATGTCTGAGGGTTATGCTTCTCTGTATCTCTTTAATGTGAAATATGTCAATGCCTTGTGTTCATTCTTAGTATTTTATCTCTGTAGGAACATCTATGTTTTAATAAGAATTTTGTTTTATGTATGCTTTAAATAGTGTTTCCCTAAAAATTTTAAAATTTTCATTGATACACAACCATAACACATGTTTATGGGGCAAAAGTGCAAAATTTCAGTTCAGATATATAATGAGTATCGATCAGATGATGGTAATTGATGTATCCATTATTTTGAATATTTCTCACATCTTTGGGCAGCAATCAAATTTCTCTCACTTGCTGTTTTGAAACACGCATCTAAGTATTGTCAGTCTCAGGTAATGTGCTACAGAATATCAGGAGTAACTTCTATCCAAACGTACCTCTGTTGTCCCTAACCATTCTCTCCCTTTACTTCTGTTCATGCTAACTACTCTCTTCATATGATTGGCTTTTTAGACTCTGCATATGCAGTGTTCAGCCTTCTTTCTCTACAACAGGATGCCTATAATAATTAACTTAGAAAGTTTGTTACGGGTAATGGCTTTGGAAGTTTCGATCCGTGGTCAGTTGATGACAATGTTTTAGGCCCGTGATGAGACAGCACATCCTGTGGGAAGCATGTGGCAAAGCAGAGCTACTCAGTTCTTAGGGAGGGAGCAAGAAAAAAAAAATGGGACATACCAGGACCCCACAATGGGGACAACCCCAGTGGCATAAGGATGTCCCATAATGCTCTCTTCCTCAAAGTCTACAACACCTCCTAATAGCACCACCCTTGGGCACAAGTTGGTGATGCGTTTTATTCGGCTTATGACACTATTAACAGCAGTACAGGATTTATTGAAGTCACAAGTGTGATCATTGCCAAGAGCAAATAAAATAGTTCACTCATCCCCTTCATTCTTTATTAATAATAGAGATATTCACTCTGATAGAGACAAAAGGAAATAGTTCAAAGACTAGTTTATGAAACTATATATGCATATTCTAGAACATTTGAACAAACTTACATTTTCCAACAAATATAAGCTAGGCATCTTTTAAATAAAAAGATTGAAGCCAACAGAAAAATAATACTAAGAAAAATATTTCATAAACACCTCGTAAACTGTAAAATACAAAAAAATTATTGAGAACTAGGATATTTATGAGATTCTAGTCATGTTTACCCAAATGAAACACACCATTGTTAAATTCCTGTTTTGCTATTTTGTGTAGACACATTCTACATCTGATTTCATGATATCAAACTGCATGAAATTCTTAACAAATTAAATCAGGCTCAGTTTCAAATTTTAAAAATTCTTTTGCTTTCCAGAAGGGCCTAGGTTAAAAAAAACAAATTTTTATTTTTTTACTTCTGCAAGTTTATTTTGACCACTAACAAAGAAGCTCTTCTGGTTTTGAAAAACTATAGTGCATTATGTATGACATTTTGTCTATGGTGTGTAAAATTGAATGAAGATACCTACCTGCCCTCTGCTTTCTATAGTCTATTGACATTTTTTAAATAAATCTTTTTCTTAATTTAAAGGAGAATATGTACTTAGTAAAAGTGGCCTGTCTGTGTTGAGAGTCATTTCTACAAACATTGTGGGAGGCAAAGATTTGAATAGCTACAACACTCTTTCAAGAATTAAGACTTTCTGCCAAGTGTGCAAAATAAGCACATTGAATGAATGCCTTCAGCAACTTTAGTCTATACCTAATAATTATACCTTGCCAGATTGCTTTCTTCACTGATTCCTCGAGGTTCCTAGAGACCCCCAAACTCACCTTCTGCTGCTGAAAAAGAAGATTTAGTTTTGAAGGTTAATCCGACTCAGCAGGATTGAAGGATGGCGCTTTTCCTTGGTTGTAAGTATGTTGGCTCAGGCCAGACAGCTGTTAGGACATTCTCCTCTGGGAATCGTGCCCTCAACACCCTCCATTGATGCACATACATGGTCTACTGGCTGCCGACTTCCATGCCCATCTGCTCAAATGGCCTGGTGCCCACTCACAAGTTGGCTGGATCCTTGCCCTTAGTGTGTAGGTGCCAGGCAATGATGGGTTTAGATGGGCAGCCTGCATAATACTCCAAGTGACATTTTTTTTTCCTTTCTCTCTGTGCAATATCTATCCTCTGTGCCTTCCATGAGAGAGACTTGTGTTTCTCCACCCCTGATCATACTGACAGACACGTGCCGCCTTGAACATGTAGATGAACATGTGTATTCAATCTGCTACTCACAGTAAGGTGAAAAGGGAGAATTCTCCAAGACCCAAGTGACACGTTCCAACAATGAAATGGGTTAGATTGTGAAAATCCTGAGCACCTGGAGTCTGTCAGAAGACATTTAGCATGGGAGGAAGTACAACAGGCTGGTACATAGCAGGACACCAGGGCATGGCTGAAGCTGCAGCAATGCTGTCTATTGCAGTTCCAGCACACGCCGTTCAGCTTGCATTGAAAATCAAGCAGAAAGAACAAGCTTAATAGGAACACAAATCTTACATTCAATGAGGCCAAAGGGTGGATGCTGTGATATTTAGACCTCCAAAATGACCTGACCAGAGGTCCTAATGGAAAGAAAAGGAAACAAAAATAGCATCATTCCTTCCCAGCTACAGCAAAACCCATGAAGAGGAATAGATTGGCACAGGAGGTTGTGACTTTAATGATCCAAAGCATATGAATGCTTGTTAGCAGACAGCAGACAGACATAAGTAAGAACAACAGTAATGACAGCATCTGCAGCCTGGCCTATGGCACGAAAACCAATCAGGCAGCAGTGGAGAGAAGAGCCTGAAGGTATGTTAAAGCTGTGCTTTCCTTGTGTGTTTATTTAAGGGTGATTGAATTCAGGGTGTTGTCAGTCTGCCTTGGAGAATGGTTATCCAATGTGTAGGCATGATCTTTCTCTCTAAATATGCTCTGTTGAGTCAGTTAGTTATGTGTGACTACTTGATCTGTCCTAGCCTTTATAGACTGCCAAAATTGTCCAGTCCAAGTTCCAAAGGAACGAGGCCTAAAAACTTTTGGCTCCAAAATCAAATTAGGCTTCTCTACTTCCTTAGCCAGAAATGCATAAATACCCGATGGCCAAAACCAAAGAATTTGACATTGTGGAATGGATAGAGCTGTCATATACCACTAAAGTGTGGAAATATCTACTGTTTGAAGTCAAGACTAGTTCAACATCTTCAGTAATCAAAACAGACTTCTCAGGACACCTTTCTGGGGTAGTCTGGCATTGGGCTAGGAATGTTTCTGGCAAGCTGCCGATTTCAGATATCAAAAATGTAAGAACATACGGTTTTTAAAAGAAAATCTGCCATTTTTTTCTGTCCAAAAAATTCATAAAAGCAGCACATTTGCATATTAGAAGTGCTTTTTCCATGTTCAGGTTATTATCAGTTGCTTAGATGCATTCTTAAGAGAATAAGTAGAAGACAAAGTAAGTCAGTATGATTTAAAGGAAACTACTATGTTATTAATTGTTTGATTAGCTTGAATTTAGAGTTATCTCAGGAATTTCTGGCGAAAAGTAGAAGAAATTTAGTGTAAAGACATCCAATGCTCCTTTATCCAATTACTGGGCTATGAGTTAAACATCAGAGTTCCCTGATAGTCCTATCAAGAGAGTCCTGAGCACAGAGACCAGTTTTACATATCTTGGAGTCACAGTACTTGACACGCAATTGCACAGTGCTATGAGACTGATCTTTCCAAACTTTGCTTTGTATCCCTTTATGTATTTGAACTATTCTGTCATTGAGATACCAGTGATACTTCACTGGAAATATGTTCCTAATTCCTTTCAAAATATGAGCCAACTGAATTTTTGGTCTCTTCTAGATAAACTTCTATAATTTCTTCTAGAATTTTTGGCATCCATTTTGACTGAAAAAAAAAGTCAAATTTGGAAAAGTAATCCTTCACCGATCATAATTGAAATATAGCTCCTGGGTTTGTATGGTTGGTAGTTGTCTAAAACTTAGGTTCTTGTCTAGAAAGGAAAGCTGGGTAGACATCCATCACTATACAGAGATAAAGATGCAGAACTGCATGGAAGGTAAAACATATCTGCTCTAAAATGCATTAAACCCATCTACCGTCACACAGATGATCATTTTGGGCCATTGCATGTTTTCTTACCATATACTCTGGGCAGATTACATAACTTTTGGCAACTTTATCTCTTCATTTATAAATTTTGTTGAAATATA
This sequence comes from Peromyscus californicus insignis, assembly GCF_007827085.1. Taxonomy (NCBI): domain Eukaryota; kingdom Metazoa; phylum Chordata; class Mammalia; order Rodentia; family Cricetidae; genus Peromyscus; species Peromyscus californicus. Next base: position 21,994,320 of record NW_026294595.1, on the reverse strand, counting down.
ATATTTGTTTGCTCCACAGAATGGCATTAGAAATAAAGAAATAAGCACCCTAAAACTCTGAGCTCATGGGCAACCCCTCATTATAACATATCATCATGTCCTAACATGGTAATTAACATCAGTCAGATGCACTTGATAAAATACAAGTTTCTAAAAAAAGTTTTAAAATATATACCCATTTCCTTTGAAGACAGTATGAAGTAGTTTATTAATTAGAAAGGAACTTTTGAACACATACACAAAAATAATATTATGCCAGACATGAATACTGAGAGCTAGGAATCTTGGTGTCACCTTTGAATTCTACCTACCTGACCTTGTTTTTCTTTAATTCTTTCTTTCTCTTTCCCTCCCTCCCTCCCTCCCTCCCTCCCTCCCTCCCTCCCTCCCTCCCTCCCTCCCTCCTCCCTGCCTCCCTCCCTCCTTTCCTCCTTAATTCCCTTCATTTCATCCTTTCTTTCTCTTTTGAGATAGGACCTCACTATACAGCTCTAACTGGCCAGGAATTCATATTGAGGCCTCAGACTCAGAGAAATTCACCAGTTTTTGCCTCCTGAGAGCAGATATTAAAGAGGAGAGCCACCATACCCTACATAATCTTGGTTTCAATGAATACCTCCCTTCCACATGCAAAATACATTATCCACTCTCATGATTCCTGAGTTTTATCCTACAGTGGGTAACACTGGCTCAAAGTCTATAGTTTCATAATCTAAATCTTACTAGATCTAATTAAACATTTTATTAGCTAACTCATCTGTGGTGGTTTGAATGAGAATTACCCTTATAGGCTCATGGTACCTACCATGATGGTCATGGATTCATGCGGTGAAACTGTAAGCAAGCTCTTAATTAAATTCTTTCTTTGATAAGTTGCCTCAGTCATGGTATCTCTTCACAGCAGTAGAACAGTAACCAGGACATCATCCAATTGCATTTTTTTTTTTAAAGAAGTTGAGCTTAAGGAAGATCATTTAAGGGGAAGAAACCAAATGTAAGTAATTTGTTGTAGAGCCAGCATTGTTTAACAAGTAAGTGCTGTGTATTTATAATTATATTATTATTGTTATTGTTGTTGTTGTGTATCATATACACGTGTGTGCATGTGCTCACTCAGGAGGGTGCAAATGGAAACAGAGGTTAATATTGGTTTATATTCTTCAATATCTTCTCTGCTGGATTTTTTGAGACAGTGTCTCTTACCACACCTGGAACTTGCTCTTTTGGCTAGACCAGTTTGCAAGCAAACCCTTGGGATCTGCTTGGTAGCATCAGTTGCACTAGGCCTATAGGTGCATTTTACTAAGTCTAACTTTTGTGTGGACTCTGGGGATCTGAACTCAGGTCCTTATGCTGTGCAGTGAGCATTTTTACACACCAAGCCATCTCCCCAGATGATAAATCTAAGGTGTGTGTGTGTGTGTGTGCGTGTGTGTGTGTGTGGTGGGGTGGCATGGAGTTTATAAAGGTCATTGGCATTTGGTTGTCAGATTCATTTTATTAAAAAATATGCATTCTGCCCCTCATGATGTTTAGGGCTGAATTCACTCTACCTTTCAGAGTAGTTATTGAACCGATATTTGTTGACTGATCTACAAGTTCACTTTTTGCAGGTAGATAATTTGTAACTAATTATTTTGCAACTAATAAACTACCTCTTGTCTATGGTCATTGTACTTCACATATAGTGTCTTAGACTATTGCGGGAGATGAACTAGCAGTAGTAATGCTTTGGAAACCTGGAAGATACGTAGACTAAGTGTAGGTATGCTCTCTTTAAATCTACTCAGCAGAGCACAGTGAGATTTACCAGTGAATCCTCACACTGGGACATGATTGTCATTTTTTTATCTCATCTAGATCTTATACCAGAAAACAATAACAGTGTCAAAATTAATTTATAGCCAAAACTTAGAGGTGGACAACAGATCTTAATCTCTCCCACTCATTAAAATCTTATTGAAGCCATGGTAGAAAGGGGAAAAAATCTTTATCAATACAAAATTCTAGAAAATGAAAATGTGATCAAATGTGAACATGAATCAAAAAATTCAGAAGATAAAAATGTATTATTTTTCCCATCTTGGTGTGTGTCTACCTATAATCTAAGTATTTGGAAACTGGAAGCAGGAGAATCTTGAGTTTGAGGAGTACCTTGACTATATAGTAATACCATATCCTAAAGACAAATAAAGATGATAGAAAGGGTCCATGAGAGAGGTTAGGAAAAGAGGCCTCAAGGAGGGAGGACATAGTAGAAGATGTGTGATATAAAAGTAGAGCTGAAGAATACTGAGAGGGGAAAGGTTTAAATAGGTATAGGGGTGGGGGGGATATAGAGAGGAGATAATGGGGGAAGAATTATCTAAAACTTTATAAAAAACATGCTATAGAAACTTGCTGTCTTATTTTATTTTCTGTTGCTGTGATAAAATAAAATACCTGACAAAAACAATTTAAAGGGTCAGTGGTTTATTTCAGTATACCTTTCTAAATTGTAGAGTGTCATTTGGGGGGTTATCACAGCAGCAGAGCCTGGAAAAACTAGTCCTATCCTAATCAGCAAAATGCTCTCTATCTTCTCCATTTATGCAATCCAGGGTCCTAGTCTGAGAATGGTATCACCCACAGTGATTCTATATCCCACCACAATGTAATAAAGATAATTCCCAACAGGCATGCCCACAGGCACATCTTCCAGGTAACTATACATGTTGTTAAGTTGACAGTGGACACTAACCAACACAACTACTGTTTTCTGTATCTATTAAAATGCTACTAAAAGTCTTTATCCAGTGGCATGGGTGGAGAGTGATCCTCTCAGAAGCCAAATGTTATTAAGTGAAAATCCAACTGCCAGGTGTGAGGTAACTCATACCTGAGTATTTGGTAAAAGACTTTCCCATCCCTCAAATAATACAGTATATTGATTGCCTACCAGGATGAGAATGTAAGACAACTGATGAAGACAACACAAGTCGAGTTGCAGGACATGGAGAGCGTCCCCTTTGGCTGGCTTGTTTACGCAGTGCCAGAATTTACTATACAAGCTTCTGGAGGAGTAAATGCATCATCAGTCCTACCCAGCAATGGATATTATAAACTACAATATCAATCTGTAAGGGAAAAGGAGCTTCACATTGGGACAATAGTGGCATAACTATTATAGGGTAAACAACAGCTTTCAGGTTGGATTTTCAGCCCATTCAAGAGGAGTTAGCTCATGCTTGGTAATGTAAACTTGGCCAAGAGCCTATAGTTGGGTATTTCATAGAGCTTAGAAGGGAAAGTGATATTTTTGTATCAAAATAGACATCCTGTCAAACTCCTTTCTATATACATATGCTTTTAGTCATAGGTTAGTGTTATTCTCGGCCTCATCAGAGAAGCTTCTTTTTTTTTGTGGGTGGGCAAAAACTTTTACAGAAATTCATAACTGTTCAGAGTGCTAGAAATAAGGACTATGGAGTATGGGGCCCTAAATGGGGCATCTATATCAATCTTTCCAAGACTCAGGAGGTAGAAAAATGTAACAGCCAGAGGAAAGGAAGGCATACTGTAAAACAGTGTCTTCTGAACATATAACGTGTTGAGTAGTAACACTCATGAACTTATGGCAGCTGTGGTTATCTACACAAGACCTCCATAAGATTGGGCCTGTTATCAGTGCAAAACGCATACGGAGTTGTTTGTGAATCTTCAACCCTCACTGAGTGGTTATAGGAAATGAACGGTTGCTGAAGAAGGGAATGTCATACCAATTGATTAGTTGTCCATGTTCCCTACTCATTCTCATCCAACAAAACCATAATGAAATTTAGTGGGTCACACAGATACACACATACACACAAACACACACACACACACACACACACACACACACACACACACACACACACATGCACATACAACATAGGAAGGAGGCTTTTGGGAAGAAGAAAGCTTTTAGTCAGAGAGGGAGGGTGACAAAAGACAGTAGTGGATGAATATTACCATAAATTCATGTTTGAAGTTACTAAAGAATAACAAAGAAAGAAACTGGCTCTAAATAAATAAATAAATAAACACAATAAAATTTTGATATCTTTCTAAAACAACAGGAAATGAAAATATTAGCAAAAGTAAACATGACTGAGATATGAGATATTTTTCTTCTTTTTGGAAGAAAAAAAACATGGAAGCATTATAATGACTAAAGGAGATACAACCTGCATTTGAATTTGTGGAGAAAGGAATATTAATAACATAAAGGAAAACTCCGAAAACAAAATAGAATAATGCTAACAAATCCAGTTGCTCATTTTACTGACAAAATCTTCAAGAAGCTCATCACTTTGTAGTAGCTGGTACCCAGATGATGAGGTCATGACTGCCAATAACAGCCATCATTCAGAAAGAATAGACTCACAGACACACTAACCCACTGTACATAGTCATGTAAACCACAACATTACATCAGAAACAGCTAGAATCTAGAGTCTAGACTCAAAACCACCGGCTACTACAGAGGGAAGAGGTAAGTATGTAGCTATAAACTAGGGAACTAACACCTTCTTACTAATCAGGACCTCCAGCATCTATTGCCAATCACACTCCAGAAATTCCAAAGCAAAGATGTATTTCATCGTCTAGAAGACCAGAGAGACAGCACTGTGGGTAGTTCTAAGTTCTTGTAGATACTGAGTTTAGATAACCTCAAGTGGAAAGAGGATTTCATCATGCAAAACTGCTCTACAGCAAAGCCTCTTAAGCAAAAAGAGTAAGGTCCCTGTTCTAAAGACATGGAGATTTCCAGCAACATTTTAGTGGCTCTTTTAAAAATGTAAATTAATAGTCATTGGTTACTAGAAACTACTTAATTAGTCATTGAACATCAGGTATAGGCAATACATTGTTTAAGTAAGTATTCATCATTCGTCATTCTGGACAGTCAGTGGAAGGACTGGGAAGCATTCTCTTGGTTGTTATTACTATGTGGGATGCTGTCATTTCTCTTACTATAGAATCCATGGGAGGATTTTCATGTTTGTGATTCTCACAGACATCTAGGAAGAAAAAGAGAAATCTCTTTCACCCATCACCTTCTAAAAACTTTCTTATTTTTCAAAGCAAGGGAAGCTGCCAAAATAATATTAATTAAAAAAGAAGAAAGAAGAAAATCAACCCTCACTAATGCTCCCCTTAGATGAATAAAGATGAGTGAATTCTGAGGCATTGTATCCTCTGTTGTGTCTTCACCACAATGCTGGAGTTAGTCATTAGTGTTCCCTGTGTGGGCTATCATTAAATGATCAAAGTGTTTGTTTGGGGAGAAATCTGTCACATAGCATAATGATTCCCAAATTGTGATGCTGGGCGTTTAAAGCAGACTCCTCTGTGTTCATTTAGTGGGTATTTTAAGGCATATTTGGATGATAAGATATAGGACCAAGTGGGAATATTTTGAAAATCAAATAACATAGAACGGCACCAATATTGATTTGTAGACTCACATTCAAAGGCAGTAACAAAACACTCCCAGCATCAGTAGGGGAGGGGATCATGAGGTTCTACCCTTAGCCTGAAGCTATTGGCAACTGATATCTTCTAGGGGAGGGAAAGTCAGTTTTCTTCAAGGATATATTTATCACGCTCTGGTAGATGTGATACACCCATGCACATACAGGCATTACTCAGTGGTCTCAGTGAGTTTTTCATGAAGTAAGAAAGAATACATGAGGTTGGGAATGAAAAGTGTGCAGTCCATAGGACAGACATTGAAAGGGATGAATGGGGTGGGGGAGTAAATTTGATCAAATGCATTACATGCCTGTATGAAATTCTTAAACAAATAAAACACATGCCATTCTGACAAACCAACTGAACAAAATAAAATAAAATCAGTGCCAATTCAAAAATAAGGTACGAGAAGCTTTTAGGTATAGAACAAGTCTAGGTCCCAATAACTTAGGTCATATGTTACAAAAGAAATTCTTATTATATGAACAAATTTCATAATTTACCCTTAAAACGAAAAATCCACATCTAAATCTTAAAACAACAACAGTAGAAGCACAGTAATCTTTTAAAATAAAAAGTTTTACATCACAGATGTCATAAGTTTTGGTTCGTGTAAGGAGAAAAGTCAGTGTTTCAATCATAAAGGAAATATTATTTCATATCTATTTTGTACTCTCAGATTTCTCTGCCCCCTTAGGATGACCATGATTTTCCTTGTTCGGTTACTGTGAAAAAGGCACAGCCACCTCATCCACAATGAAAAAGAAAAACCTGAGAAAATTTTGAACTGTTAGAAGTTCACCAAAAACTTTGTAGCAATGTTCTTGTGGCATATGAAAAGCCCTTATGAAGTATTCCTTATGAGAGCTTAGTATTTTTTTTTTTGCCTTGGGAAACAGGGCACTTTGCAGGCAGCTATGGAGAAGGTAATCTGGAGTCTTGGGCAGCAACACAAAGGAACAAGATGGGAGCTGACAGGATCTACTGTGGCTAAGGAATTTGAGGAATTTTAGGAAAATTAAAAAGGAAGCCAACTTTGTAACATTCATGTAACCTTAGTAGAGGGCACTTTTTCTTTTAACTGTATGAAATTTCAGTTTAAGGAAAATGGCTTTCATGTGATTTTTTTTGAGGTATCTCCAATGGAACTGACACAGAATAAATAGATTTCCTACAATGGCGATTAATAATGCGGGTGGGATGCAGGGCGAGGGAGGTAGGAATCATTCTGACCACAACAAAACATGAGTACTCCTGGGAGATGATCTCCCCTTCTTTGGGCCCTCCAGAGAAATCTGAAAGAAAGGACTCCTGAAAGCATGGCTACTCACTCACATTGCTGTGACTAACAGATCTGGGTGGAAGCCACTGGACCCTTGTAGAACCGCAGACATGGCTGATTTCATGCAGAAAACTCTCAAGTGACTCTGACATGTTCTATCCCCCATCTTAGACTTAAAAACCAGAAAAGAATCAAGGATTTGAAGCAACAAAATTCAGAGGAAACGTTCAAAGTACATGAATGTCAAGTTATGTTAGTGATTAAAAATGATAGAACAATGAAAATATTGATAAGACAGATTAAAGAAGAAGAAATATATTTTTATTTAAGTTATGAGCTATGTTTACCTCATCCTAGCAAACGAAAAGGCTGGCAGAGTATTTGGTGAATTACAATTGTAGGATAAATGCAAAAATTAATAAGAAAGTACTAATAAAAACATTTCATTTAAAAATGGTTTCATGGATAATATTCATTCCACAAAAGCAACGGCAATGCACGCATAAAGGATATCATTAGGTCTTTTTGGAACACAAGAGAACTGAGCTACAGTTTAAAGATAACATTGTTAAATAATTTTTATGGGCAAAACTATCCACTAAGCATCATGTACACCAGGCAATTTTTCAATTATAGCTTACATTTCTTTTGTAGCTACAACTAATATGCCATTTGGTCAACAAAATTAACATTGTACATAGATGCCATTAATTTCCAAACAGAGGCTCCTGTATATGGAGTAAGTCGATGTTAGATAACTAGTTTTCCAATCTCATGGTGTTCCACAGTTTTCAGGGAAACTCAAAGGAGAAACACTGTTCCATTCCTGAACATTGAGCTACAGAGTGAATGGACAGAGAGAAAATAGTCCAGTCTCCTTCAGATAAATGCCATCAGAGATAAGTTCGATAGCAACACACTAAGTCATTTCATCCCACTGGTTATCTTTCTACTGGCTCTGCAGGGCTGTCTGATTTTTTGAGGTCATCTTATAAAGTAAGACTTCTGGTTGATGCTAAAGGCACTTGTCCTTCAGACTTTTGCCTCACCAAGGACCTTGCCTTCTCTTTAGAGAAAGCAACCCTTCACCCTGTCGAATGCTATTCTCTGTAATTCAGCTCACATGATATATTTCAAAATGTAAGCATGCAGAGCAACAAGCTGTCTCAGCGATATGTCATTTCAGGTTACATGGTTGTGTTCTTTCTTCCTAGGTCTTGGGTTGCTGGGATGCTGACCTCCCCAGCTGAGTCAACTGCCATGGGCTATGAACCACGAGAGGATGAGCTGTGAAGAGCAAGGGCAATCACAGTGGAGGAACTTTGGGTTTGCCTAATTTTCCATCCCTGTCTTACTCTTCCCTGGCAACTTGATTTATAAAGATTGCCTCTTTATATGGTTTTAACTTCAAGCTTCAATTTAAGGACAGTAATTTTTTGTTTGTTTGGTTGGTTGTTATTGTTTGTTGGTTGGTTTGTTTTCCACTTTTGGACAATTGTGTTTCCAGTAAATAAACTTATAAGATGGTTGCATTTTACCTTTAGCTTTACACAAGAGAAAAAATAGGAAAATCTAAAACAAAAGCCCTGAAGAGTGAGCTATTTGTAAACAGTATTTACCTGAGTGTCCCACTTTCACACTCAGGCTGGAGCTATGTGACCCTTCCTTTTATTTTCCTGTGTGTGTTCTTCTTGCCAGTTTAACCTTTTAAACACTTTATTATTTTGATTTTTCTTTTCCCTCAAAGACATTTAGATGAGTTCAACGAAAGACAGTGCTGTGGTTACTATAGTTTCATTCCATTTTCTAGTTTGAACATTGCTCACTTTACACAAAAGAACCAAGGCTTAAACCAGAAAGACAGCTTCAATCTTCCTAATTCCAGGAACATCATCCTGATGACAGGTAATCATTGATTGTCACAAACAGCCTATGGTATGCATAGAGGACATACTTGACAATGCCCAGCAGTATAACTGCCTTCTCTTGCCTTTGCTTATTTTGGTCTCTGACGACCAAGCTCTTCAATAGTATTTAGCTCAGCTCCAGAGCCTGCCAGAAAGAGTATTTGACCAGATTTTCCAGTGTCTTAGGAAAATAAAGCTCCAATAAACTTCATCTGCTGTAAAGTTAGAGGCCATCTGACTTACATTATGGGTCAAAATTGGAAACATCTTATGACCCTTCTCTGTTTTCTTTATCTGTCTCTAATATTAAAATTGACCTTCTATCCTTGACAGGTAGCTTCCCTTGTGGTGGAAAGAAGTTGCCACTTATGATCTCCCCTGATGTCCTACTTATTCTTTGTCCAAGGAGTAGACTATATTGTCAGGACCCATATACCTGGTGGGAGCCCCACTACATATACACAGATCTTTTTACATGGTACCATCTACCCTAAATCTTTGTGATTTTGCCCTTATCAGATGATTAGTTCAGCTGGTAGAAAAGACTGCTTCAACCATTTCTGAGTATTTTTCACCCTCTAACATTTGACTTTCCAGAGACAGTTTCCATACCTAAATTAATTCCCATTCTATTGACAGTAGAGTCCTCTAATATTCTCATGGGATCATTTCAAAGAGATCAAGCTACTTCTATAATAGCTTACTGTCTTTTCATCCTCTATCTTTCCTTCTTCCCCATCCTTTTCTTTCCTTTTTCACTGTTCCCTTTCTTCTGTCTCACCCCCATTTCACCTCTAGTCCTTTCCCTTCATCTCCACCTTCTTTCCACCTCCCCACTCTCTCTTCATTTCCTCTCCCCCTCCATTCTCTCTACCTCCACTATATTTAACACACACACACACACACACACACACACACACACACACACACACACACCACACACACCACACGATACATCACTGAGGAATCATTGTTGAAGAAAAGTAAAAGTTTCCTAGATACAGATGAACTGTGACCAGATCATTTTCTTTTTAAAACATTGATATTTAATATTGTCTCACTGATACCATTTTGAAAATGACTTGTACATTTGGTTTTGCCATCTAGGTTTTTGAAAAACATACAGTGAACTAAAGATACATACATAGATTGTCAGGTAGGTGTTTAAGGGCAAGATGACTTGCTCTGTACCATACTATCGGTTTCATGGGCTGAGTATTGAAGTTAAAGCTGGTCAATGTAGGGACTTTTGCTTTGTTTGCTTGTTTCATTTTGTTTGATTTTCTCATTTAACTTTGAGGCCTGAAACATCAGGCACAAAGGGAAGAGCAGGTCAGTCTGAGCTTTCGAATCTGGAATGAGTGCGGAGATTTGTGTCTCTAAATCTGCCTGAATGATTCTGATCACCAGTCAAATTGATAACCTCTGCAGTAGAGAGTAGTAGGAATTTCCCAGTAATAGCCTACAAAAGTGTGTGTGCCCCAGCATGGAGGCAAAGACCTTGTTCATTCCAAGAGAACAGAAGTTCAGTCATTAGCTCAGATTTTGGTGCTGCTTTCTAGAGACTCCAAAATTATTGCCAAAATAAATAAATCAGTGATCTCAGAGGATAAGAAGCACTGCTCAGGCCTAGGTGGCAATTTATGTCACATTTTTCATCTAACCACTGTAAACAAAATACATAATTATTCTTCAATAGCAGCAAAATTCAACCAGTGTGGGAACACGATCAGCCCAAATATCTTTTGTGAGTTTGAAGCCAATCTAAAATTGCACTTATAAACTACAGCTGCAATTACTAAAATACACATGACATAGTATTTTTTTTCTGATTATAGTGAATTCTATAATATTAGAGTATTTATTTTAGTAATTATTAAACATTTATTTAGAAAAGATGTTTGAGGTATACCTAAGATTTAAATGAATGTTTTTAAGCTTATCAATAATTAATCAATTTAATATTTTAATACCTTAGAAATAAATTAACAACTGATTTCATGTCTCAATGGTTCATGAATGTATAAAATTAAACACCTCGCTAGATCTGTTTATAAAAGAAATAGATACTATTTTAATATTATTTGTGAGAATAATACATAGCTGCCGTCTCCAGGAATGGAGTTTTTATGAGCATTAGATAAACACACACACAGTACGGTATGATGTATTTTATCATTTTCCCATAGCATCTTTTCCTATGTCTTCTGTAGAAGTTTGCATTTTTAAACATAGACGAAGGTTCTCAAATATTTATAACAGAACATTACTCTCTTAAAAAGTTTAAGTTCCTTAAAGACATTGTTAATATAAGCTACAACTATTATTATTTATCACAAGGAGCCAAAATTGGGTTATTTTAATAATATGTAAGTACCAATTCATTTAAACACAACAATAATAAACACATTGCCTATCAACATGTTTTTCAACAAAAATGACTCATTTCCAAAACAATTCTCTGATGAAGAATTGCCTTGCGGTTTTGCAAATATCTTTTGTGTCTGTCTTAAAAGAAAAGGGAAAGGTTCTTCAAAGCCAAAGTCTGCACCTAACCTACTGTTACAGTACATCACAGAGCCTCTTAGGATATCATCCTACACCCAGATGCCCATGAGCATAAGAAGGACAAGGCACAGCTTACAAACACTATGAAGATAGTGGACCTGAGAAGCGGAGAAGCACCCACCCCTTCTTAGATTGCCCTTGAGAACCACTGATGTACCTGCTAGATAGTGAGAATTGCAAATAGCTGAATGAACACAATGGTAAGTAAATACCATTGGAAAGTACACAATGGAAAGTAAGAATTAGGTAGAAAATACAAAAGCCTTCTCTCTGGTGTGATAACTTTCTCTGGTTGCTTTATGTTATCTATCCTGAAGGCAACTCCCTTTGGTAAGAGTGATGACAGCCTTCCTTAATCCAATGGACTTGGTCTGCTGGGTTCTGCTCAGGTAGGTCCCTAGAACCATCAACTTGACAAGCAATTGATATGGGATTGGTTCATGACCAAAATGCAGCCAAGTAGAGTCCTTGATTGTAATTCTTCCAGCTCAGCTCTTCTTTCTCTATAAAAGACCATACTAAGCTCTAAGCTCCCCACTTTATGGCAGAAGAAAATCTTAGTAGAGGACAAAGATGCCAGCCAATAATGGCAGACAGAAGTAAGATGTAGAGTCTGGAACATTTCTACAATTTATTTTGTGGCTTATTTCATTTTCTAAGCACTCCAAAACACAACTCACACAAATATTCCATGTTCCTTTAAACTTGGCAGGCCTATAACTACCATCAAAGTGACTCTATGCAAGCTTCTAAAGCTACTACATAAATAAAATTTCCACACTGCCCTCAAGAAACAGCTCTAAGAAGCTGTCCTTAGATTAAGAGGCAGCTGACACAGGCTGGTGTGGAAGGAAATAGAACCCAAACCCTAATCTTTAAGTCCAGCTAATCCTTTAGGAAACAACGGCATCTGTTTTCTAATCTCATAAGCAAGCAATCCAAACAGAAAGTCTTCCATTCCTAAACTGATTGGTGTCACTTTAGAATACAGACCTTTTCTATTGTCTCCTGCCCAAACTGTAACTGTGTAAGGTAAATCAACATTTCCTAACAGTTCATAAAATGTTTATATAGATTTTTTCATAGTTTTCACTATTTGATAAAATGACAAAAAAAAGCCAAGAGAAAGGAGATTTTCTTCTGCTTTCATGGAAGGATTTGAACTAGCTGCCTAAAGCTAAGAATTAGGAGATATAATGATTAATTTACTGTTAGTTTGTCTTTTGCATATGGATACCAATGTATAGCCTATAACCTAAATTAATAAATTAGTTTTATTTTTCTGTTGAATAATTTTCTTATTTGTTTTTTGAAATTATAACTGAGATTTTATGGGAAACATATTATATATAAGTAGTAGAAAAGCTTCACATAATTGCCTATTTAACATTTTCATCCATATAAAATAATCTTTGTTAATAATTATATATTGAGGTCATCTCTTTCATATCTTCAGTTGTCACTGAAAAAGTTTTCAAAGTAAGAAAACTTGCTCAAGCCTAACAAGGAAATGATTTCCTTGAAATTTGTTGATATTTAAAATTTTCTCAAGCTAAATATATGTTTGATTTAATTCATTATTAAATTTTGATTTCTTTCAGCTATTGCATATCCCTTATTGTTTAACTAGTTACATCACTTCTGTGTTACTTTATTCAAGTTGACAGCTACATTTCATGACCTAAGACTCGGATTTGGTACTTTCTTTCCATTGAAAACACATCTGGCAACAACGTTGAGTTTCGAAGGTCATCATCCCAATACAGCCTTGAGGAAATTAGCAGATTGCAGTCATTAGAAAGCCCTCCCTGGAACTACTGCACTAATTTCTAATTCAAAGAAGAAGCCTTAAGAGTAATAGTCTAGCGACTTCTGAGGCTTAGAGAGCATTATTTATCCTGAATGTGGTTGAGAATGAAAGCATCCAGTTCCCTGCCCTTCCCTCCACTCTGCCACGCAGACGCCTGCTCCATTTCCAGGAGGCATCAGCGCTACCATTTCTTCATGTGTTTACCTCCTGAGGGAAGAAACACCAATGGACACAGATCATTATCAAAAGAATGTCTTCCAACCACAGGTCTTAAAAGGCTATCAGAGCATTTTCCTTCGCAGTCTCCTCTCTTCCAGTCTCCTCCCTGAATATTGGCCAATTAACTTCTGCCAATTGCTTCCTGTCCCCAAACTTAGCGTTTGATCTGTGGTGGGCCTTAACTTAGTATGTGGTTAATACATTCTCAAATGAGTCTTCTGTGAATATTTTAATAGGACTGAGCACTGTTAATCTGTGTGCTCTCCCTCACTTCTTCCACTCAGGTCAGACAGAGGCTTCCCAAGACTCTCAGTTCATTGGTTCAGGGGCCCTTGAGATTCATTAAAGAGCTAATGACACATAAAAACTCAGGCTTCATAGTTTCTTAGCCCTCTGTGGCTTTCTATGTGTGGATGCACAGTCCACCACTACAGCATCCATTTTCAAATTTTATATCTGCAGGGTCCTAGGGAGAATTCATAACTGAAAATAAGAAATGGATTTAAAATCTGAGGATTAAAAAGTCTACAGTGCTACTGG
>NW_026294595.1:21970495-21975495 GCF_007827085.1 Peromyscus californicus insignis | reverse complement strand
TGGAAGCTCCAGCTTTGGGATTAAACAGTCTTAGAACCACCTCTCAGCGCCGTTGCCAGTCTGCCGCTGTTACCAGTTAAGGAAATCTTTTGTTACACAGCACAGTTCCGAGCACATAATGGATGCTTCCAATTGTTGAACATTTCTATTAATGTAGTGTAAGAGCTAACCATGAGTCACACCAAAAGGGGGAATCCAACAGGCATGATTAAAATAACAGCATATTTCAGAGACCTGAGTAAGAAGCCAAGCTAAAATCAAGAAGAAACTGAATAAACACTCAAGTTGGTTTTAATCAGAATAGGTCAGAACATAGATAGACATTCACAACCTATTCACTGAAAGGACAAGATAAAATGGCAGGGTGACTCACAAGGCAGCTTAAAAGTACAGAACTGAGACACTGCAGATGGATAGTTTAATCATAATAGTGATTTAATAAAAAGTTAAGATACTACACAAATGCCCACAGGCTCTTTGTATACATCATGCTGTTTCATCTATTATTCTGTAGATGATAGAAATTTTTACTTTTTTGTCTCGTTTTGTTTCAGAGACAGGGTTTCTTTGTGTAGCTCTGGCTGTCCTGGAGCTCACTCTGAAGACCAGGCTGGCCTTGAGCTCACAGAGTTCTGCCTGCCTCTACCTGTTAAGTACTGGGATTAAAGGTTTGCACTACCACCTCCCAATTTATTTTCACATTTGTCTCACTAAAAGCATTGAAAGACCCTGTCATGAGTTCAAACTAAGATGATAAGTAAGGGGCAAGAGCCAGGATTTGTTCCCAGCACTGCCCCAGATTCATAATTAAGGGACCCATTTACTGAATGGAGTGAAAAAGCATATTGTAAGGACTATCATGGAGATCTGTGAGGACATGGATCACATCTGGCTTTATAATCCCTAAAATATCTTAGTCCTCACTGACTGAAATGCGACTGGTTGAAGCTTTGAACATGTGCTTTGTTCTACACTGAAAGAGACACTGGTTGCCGACAGCTCTGACAGAACCAAGAAGGGCCACTTCTTAGCAAACTAAATCTTTGATTTCTCATTGGTGATTTACGCTCATGGGCATAATAATTTCTGTCTCCAGAAATCAGCAAAGGATAAAGGTTCCTGAAGTTTTATTTATGTAAATGACCTCTCTAACATATAAACAACTTTGCCTTCCTCTTTCAAAGACTTATTCCTACACAGAATCAGGAACTTGAGAAGTTACACTCAGGAGATCTATGTGTCTTGATTTGACTGTACAGTTTCACACACCCTCAGTGGGCAACTCAAAGCTGGATTGGAGACATTAAAACTAGAATTGCTGGCTGGAATGCCCACTAGGAAGCATCATCACTAGGGGGCCTGTTGTGAACTTGAGGAGCACTAGGACTCACTTAAATGGGACAACAGCTACTTCAATGGGTTCTTGACTGTTCTTTGGGGAACCAGCTTATGACAGAAGAATTCTAAATACAAATACAAATTTTCATAGGGCAGTGACAATGTTAAAATGTCAGTGCAATTAAAAAGACAGAGGGAAAACGTGAAATGAAGCTGCTGAAAGCAGAATCCCAACTGTAAACTCAGAAGTCCTGTAAGGCCTCTGATCTGTGCTACTGAGGAATGCTTTTCCTCATGTGACACTGCTGTTCTGTTTCCATAAAGGCTTCTATTGGATAAAACGCCGGCTGCTGGAATAAGTTTTAGTTCTGAGGAGCTAAGTTGACTGTATTTGTAGAGTTCATTTTCCTGGATGTTTTCACTTCTTATGGGCTGTCACATGCTCTTGAAAAGGAGGTAAAGATTCAAACAAAGTTTTGAAAACTTCAAGTTAAGATTAATTAGTCAAAATGTATGATAAATGGTAAGGGGTTAGGTAACTACTCAAACCTAAGGTGGTTTAATTTTGTGTAAAATATGGTGTATCACATCTCATCCCTTGCTTCTGAGGGCCTGTGTGCTCCTTCTGATACGACTTCTAAATCACCACATTTGTTCCAACTTTCAAGGCAGCTTCCCATCATTTCCGAATGATTTTTACAAAACATGTGAGAGTTAAACCACAGATAACCTAGAGTAAACAGAGTATTTATAACTTGGTGACAAGAGAACACCATTTCCTGAGACAACACAGTTACTTTTTTAGTGGTGTCTAAGAGGCAGCAAGATGTTTGTTAATTTACAGTAATGTAAGAGTCTAAAATTGAAATTAAACCCAAAGAAGAAAATCTGAGTAAGAAAATTCATCTTTAGCTATAAAGAAAGATTGTTTTTATACTGTCACTGAAATGTGGTAGAGACTACATTTCCAAATTTATGAGTAGCAACTGTCAGCGTCTGAGTTCCCATGTGTAAAGACAATTGGCACACTCTGACTTTCCACATGGTGTCCTCACTTGGGGAAAGGCAGCTGATGGAATGGCTATAAGGTACTCAATGCGATGTCCATGGCTAAGCAGGTCATATAACCTTCAAGAAGGCATCACACATCCAGCTAAGCATTTACATTCAAAAATGCTAAAAACAAAACAAAACAAAACAAAACAAAAAACCACTTCAGCTGAATAAAAATACCTGGGGACTGAATTGGGTCAGTGGATTGGTCACTTGTTTGTAATCTATCAACCTCAAAGAAAGAGCATGGTAGACAGAAAGTCAGGGTAGACTGTGGTGAGAACAGTCTGAATCAAGTCTATGCATTGTAGATGAAAAGCAGTTTTCAGACTTATAGGTACAAGATAATGATCTTTGCATAAGTCATCCAAGGCTGGCCCCAACTAAACAGGTGGGGAACTTGGAGTTAGAAAGGGCAACATGAGTGAAAGAGAGCTCATCTTTACAGGTAAAAGGTGAGGAATAACACAACTTAGTACATCCTGAATCTAATCCACATTTCTTCCTCCATTCTCATAGCTAGACAGCTATCTACTTAAACAGGAGAAACAAGAAATTATAAGGACTTAATAGTGCCATTTGGTGTATAATCAGGTGACCAAGAAGATCAGAAAAGCACCTCTCCTGGGGCAGTGCTGTTAACAGACTAGTTTATTTTAATAACCAGCTGACACCATATCTTGGCTCTGGCATGTCTAAGCAATTTAAATACATTTCTCATATAAATGCTCTTTTTCTTCCCTTTCTTCTGGGTGGAATATGCCTCAAGATAGTTCCTCAGTGACTCACCCTGTGGTCTGGGCTTTCCTTCATGGATAATGTCACTTTTGATCTAGTGTAAGCACAAGATCGGTGGCACATTTTTAAGGGCAATAGTGGTTTGTTCATCTTGTATAGACAGGAAAACACTAATGGTAGGGGCTGCCTTGATAGGCTTATAAATTAGATCAAGTATAATCTGCAATCAATCCCACACAACTCCATAAATCATGAGAAGGTGAAGGATAATGTTCCACCAAATCTCAAAGCAAAGAACCAAGGAAAATTTTAGAAGGCAAGACTATGACAGTTTTGATTCCTATATAAATGTCTAAGTTAGGTCTGTGTTCAGTTCTACTGAAATCAGATAAACAAATATATTAATATTTTATTTTTATTCATAAAGCATTATTTTAACATCAATTAAATTTATCATTAATTTTATAAGTACAGAGGATGGGTTAAAATCAGCAGTGAGTAGAAGAGGACCAACACACTTAACCAGATAAGAACAACTGCAGCTTTGTCTGTTGTCAAAAATCATCTTCCATTAGCCTGTGTGCATCCAGCTAATAGCACACAGGAGAGGTGTCAAACTGTACACATGAGAGTTTAAAGTTATGTGGGAACCCACAATTCTAAACATATTTTAAAAAGAAAAAGGTTTTATTTGGGATTTACAACCACAGGGAGACATCCTACAGGAAGTGAAAACAGAGAACATTTCTGGGTTCCCTGGCCATTTTCAAGCATGGTGCATGTGTAACAAAATGCAAGCCAATGGCTCTAGCAACCACACGAAAAGTTGAGACAGCGCTGGTGTTAGGGTCTCCCTGAAATGGGCAGGTTAGGCCTGGTCCACGAGGATTAGGAGTTAACTTCACTCAAAGAGTAGGTAACCTGCAAGGAGACAGAAGCACTATTTGCTTGGTTCCTCGGCTTCCAAAGCAATTCTGACATTAGTAATACGTTTATTGAAGAAGTAAAGGAACAAATGAATGTGTGGATGGAAGCAATTGTTCTGTTCTGCTTTCTGTTTTGGGAACACTTGAAGGATCCTCAGGTTAAGTTGACACAGTGATCACTCAATTGTAAAGGAAAGTATTCATGTAGAGAGGACAGGTGTTAGTTATAGGCAAAAATTCTAAAAATATCACATTATTACTACGTGTAAAAGGAGTTCTAACAGCTCCTTCTTGCTCTGTCTCTTTCTCTGTCGCATTCTCTCTCTCTCTCTCTCCCTCTCCCTCTCTCTTAATAGCACAGGAGTTAAGGATACTACACAAGAAATTTAAATTTCTTTCCTGTCTATTTGGTCATGTGCTATTGGCATTAGCACTGTCAATAATTCATGGTAAAGGAGGAAGCCACTGTGAAAGGTTGCCCATTGTCGGGCAGTGATCAATAGGTGAGACCACAGTGGGTGATGTATTGTCAAGTATCAGCCAGATTCGCTTTCCTGTGTATTCTCAAAACTGTGGTACTTACACTTGGTTTGCCTGACCCAAGCTGGGCTTATTTCTTCATTAACCTTGTTCTTTTGATTAAAGACTGTGCCTTGAACAAATTCAAGAGGAAAACACCAGCTCTGGCCACTTCGTCTCTGTGATCTGGCCGTGGGCCTGGAGGTTTGGGCCTCTTGTTCTGATGTTGGTTTATATTAAACAAAACTGTCACTTTGTTTTCCTGTCTTCCTATATTGGGTCACTTCGTGCTACATGATATGATCCAGGACAATTCGATGCAAGGAGACACATGTCCCTTCTCATTGCATATACGAGACTGTAGCTCTCTTTCACCCTGTGGGAAAGAAAGCAGGTCAGGTGCCCAAAGGTAACAGGGGAGGAAAG
>NW_026294595.1:21745495-21965495 GCF_007827085.1 Peromyscus californicus insignis | reverse complement strand
CTTTTCCTTATAAACCAAAATGGCTTACAAATGTCATCTACAATAGTCCAATAAAGATTAGGAACAAAACACTGTCCTTACACTGATGAGATAAGGAAGATTCAGCTGCAGAATGCAGCACAGAAGGACAGTTCATGAGGCTTGTTTTCAAATCAGAAAGATAGAATTCAGATTGCATGGGTGTGTGTTTAAAATTTAATTGAAATGATCAGTTTGTTTTCTACATAATGTTCGATCAGATGTTTGTGTCACAGAGCTAGATAAAAAGAAAAGAAAGAAAACAAATTCGATCAGGGAAATCAAGAATACCTGTTATCTTTGGGGTGTGTAGAATATGTCAGGAAATAATTCTACCCTGTGCACTAGAATGCCCAGTTAATAAAAAACAGATCAGCCACTCACTATGAGAAAATAACTGTCTGTGTCTATGTTTTCCAAAGCAAAACGGCAGTCACATCTTACATTAAATAGGACACATTAAAATAAGCTTTAATAATCTTTATGCAAAAGAAAACTAATCCATTTTCAGATCATACGATCTGTGGCAATAAAAGGAAACCATCAAACTAAAAACAATTTTAGAAATGGCTGCAGACTCTCATTTAATTAACATGGAACAGATCATATATTTATGAGGAAGTCAAAATATTTAGGAAGTCTATAATCCTGTAAGCCTTAATGTGGTATAAAAACAACAAATAAATGCAAAGTGTTACTGTTACACATGCCTGCCTGATCAATGGTTTTCACATATTGATCTATAAATGGAGTTGACAGTCTGTGTTGCCTGCACATTTTCCAAGCAGCGCTATTTTTGCACAAAACCAATACGGGCAATTACCTTTGTTTGAGATGCCAAGTCTTATCAATTCAATGTGATTTAGTGTCATTTTAATTAAATATCAGGATCCACTTCAGGACAATTTATCCAAACAAAGCCTCAAACCTAACTATAAGCTTGATTTGAAGTAAATATGGACATGCCCTACAATCTCATAATATTTCTCAAAAAGTCTGCTAAACAGAAGGCTTATATTTTTAGTAGTGATTTTTATGTCTGCCTTTTTGGCTAGCCACAACTTTGGCAAGTATCCTATAATGACAGAAGTAAGAAACAAAAGAAAATTGTTTCCTCTTTTTTCTGATAATACATTGAAATGAAAAAGAGAGAGAGAGAACAGGAGCAGTGTGTTAACAGGGGTAAGAGGAATCTTGTATGTTAACACTTAGGGATGGCTCGACCTAAGTCCTCATCTAAACACCAGTGAAAACATATTTCTCTGTTCATGATGGCCATGAATGTAGTAATGCCCTTCTGTGGGTTTGCAGGATGGAAATGGTGAATATTCATGCTTGTCACTGCGGAAGACACCAGCAGTAAATGCTGAAATGGCTCCAGCCTGCAGATCCTGTGTTTGCAGCTTCCTGATTTGGACTGTTTAAGCTGTTCATTAATATCTATTTTAGACTGTCTGGTAGACTAGAGCATCCCTATGATAAATAGGCATCGAAGTGCACTGAACCTTTTGCACTAGCTATTTGCTGGATTGCACAATGGCCTTTCTGCCCTTTGACAGACAACTTCACTTGCTCCATGTTTTGTCCTTGCAGGCTGCTTTTCCAACTAGTGTGTTTTGGAAAACAAGCCACCCTCCTTTCAGAGGCCTCACTGTGCAGATCTCAGGATGGGACAACAGATCACTGCAGAGACCAGGGAGCTTCCTTCCCACTCAAATGGAACGTTCTAGATTTCTTTAATGGAGAGGCAATTGTCTTGCAAACTGCATCCTTCAACACCCAATATTCCTACCTGTCCATCATTCCCTGAGTACCAAGTTAACTTCTTGAAATTTTGATATTAATTATTTGATGTTTAAAGAGAAAAAAAAACCAACCACACACTAATATCATTCTAATGTCATATGGGGTACCTGTGTGACTGAAATGCTTTCCTGAAACATTTAGGTCATCAGAATTCTCAAATTCCCAACTAAATTCACCTCTGTTTGTATTTCTTGGGTTGAAGAACTACATTAGCATTTCAAAATAACTTTGATTTTCAGAATCTTAAAGGACTTACAAATGACATAATATTGTATGCTGTAAGTAAACAGTCATATAAAAATACTGTAAGCCAACAAATGAAATTGTGAATTAATGAAAAATTCTATTGATTTTACCCTAAAATATTAAAAATAATAATGAAATCACTGTGAATATCAGACAGCTTATGTTATCAGTTAGTCCAGTAGTTTAAAATGAGACTTTCCAATAAACAGATATTATAAACAAGACATTTTTATTAAACAAGACACACACCATATATGTAGCCTTTGAGCACCTAATGTTTCTTTTGTAGAGATTTTCATGTATGTGTCTCTGGTATAAAAAACTGCTTTGTGCAAACATGCATACAAACTTTTAGGGTACATCTCACCCCCCCTTTCCAAATGCGAACTCTCCCCCTTGACCTCACACCATCGCCCAACTTCTGAAAAACCAAGCAGATAACTTTAACAGGCTTGTTTGAATAAATATGCCAAAATACTTTACATTCTGTCAGTATCTAGTCAGAAAATTGTGCATGGAAAAAAAGATGAAAAGAACTGAGAGAGAAAGAAAATTAGTGCCATGGCAAGCTTTCAATACAGGATCTCCGAGCCAAGTTTTCTCCGTGAAATGACATATCCTCACTAAAATACCCTTTTATATAATTATGCACTGAGTACACATAACCAGAAGTAACTTTTATTTTTGTTCCTTATCGAGGAATCCATATTGCTCAGACTAAGAATGCGGAAACAAAAGCTGGGATAATTACAGCTAATTTAACTTTGGAAAACTCTTTTTCTCTAGCAGTCCAGCATACAACCCCCCAAACTAAAGTTATGTAACAAGGTAATACCAACAATGAGAAACTGCATGATAAAATCCTGCCCAAAAGTGAAAAATGCTAATTTTGTCTCATTTAGCAGCTGGATACAGAAATGCTCATTAGTTTTAAGAGGGTTAATCCTTTTAACTTTTGCATATTGATATGCCAATTATGCCTAATTGTACAAGAGGCATCAGTCAAGGTAATAGTGCATAAACACATGAAAGTTATTAAGTACATCCCAACATGTAATAAAGTAGGTGTTAATTGGTAGCTGAGTTCTGCGGGCTATTGAGGTGGATAATTCATTGAGAGATGGATCACTTGTAATTTCTCTCCATAATTCCTTTTGCAGTCTCATGCTGTGATGTTTTCATGCTTGTCAAAAACAACTGCGGCATAGTGCCTTTTGTTAAACACAGCCAATAAAATATGTTAGGCATCATTAAATATACTTAACTTTTAAACTTTTCCAAAGGTACCGTTCTTATGGATAGAACATATAGAGAGTCCAATAATTGACTGTAACCACTGTCTCAAGTTCATAGTTGACAAACAGTTAGCTGTTTTTAAAGTGAAGGCAGCTAACAGTGTTGTGCCTCCCAGCAGACAATTGTTGTAAATGAGAAAGTCAATAAAGGAAAATGCCTTTCTCACAGTTACCTTATCTAAGGATGGATTTCTCACTCCCCCTGTATCAACACTGGCTTTCTCACACTAAGTCTGTCTGCAACACCTGAGGAAGAAATGATTAAACTCATATATTTCTCAAACCCCTGAGATTGCTGTGAGTTAATTTTGATCTTGAAATTCAAGTGAAAAATGGAAAATAAATATAATTGGTAACATTCTACTCAGTAAGTTTACCTCATTTAATAACGCAGTTAGGGAGCTGAATATTTCATAGGCCCCTATGATATTAACAGAATACTCAATTAATAGCTCACATGCTTCTGCAGGGTGACTGGGACTCATGGTCTGTCCCCAGCTAACTTATTTCTCACTCTTCCTCTCACTGTGACAAACAAAATAGATCTGGGGTCCAAAAGAGTGGCTAACATTGCATAAATAATTTTGTAACGTTCTATGGCCTCAGCTGCAAGTTACCACCATTATGGTAGAAAATTAACCAGAGGAGACTCATTGCAATCAGTGGGTATAGTGGCTCAGGATGCGTGCAGGGCCAGGGACACAATTGGCAGTAGAGTTCATCTCTAACTATTTTATTTCAAATCTTTCTAATGACACATTATGGAAACAAAATGGCTTCCTCTCCAAACCTTAAATAGCCACACCATTGCAGCCGCTTGGAGCCTACTGCAAATCAAACCACAATTTCAACTCTTCTCTATTAGGGGGAGATTTTAAGAAAGAGATTTTTCACATTTTTTAAGTTGTTGATTTTTTTTCCCCTCAGTTCATTCTTAGCTAATTTTAGCCTCTGGCTTTTCAAAGTGATGTACTGTATTTGGAAGTACAAACGCCGCATGCTAGCATAACCTCATTATTTTTATGACAATGAAGCATGATAGCAGACGCCCTTAAAATGAGTCAAAGGTGCTCTTCAGCCTGGCTCCACATCCCCTTTATCGCTCTGGATTAGACCCAGCTCTGCTCTTGTAACTGGGGATATTATTATGACTCTAAGTAGGCAAGATAAAATCCATTACAAAACAGTTTTCTGGTGCACATTAGGTAAACAAACAAAACAAAGCTAATTAGCTGGGGGGGTGTTGTTTTGTTTTGTTTCTTTTTTTTTTAAATTTGTCTGCTAAAAGAAAGTGGCATGTTTGGAGTATTTGACTTACAGGTTCAGTGACCTTCCCAGCATCAGTGAGGATCATGGATTTAGTTTGGCTCAGCCTGTCGTGGTGGCTGTTGGCATTTTTGATTCTCATTTGCACCGCTCCTGTAGCTTGGTGGGCAGAATTCAGTGTTTCCAACGAGTTATCACAATTTGTAGATGTCTGCACACTACAGCTTATCCTGGTAAAACATAAAACATTGTATTACTATAAATACATACACTTCCTGTGAAAATCTATTAGTGAGTAGACAATCCTCTTAATCATCAAGTTACTAAAATTCAGTAGGAAATGAGACAGTTGCCACTTGGTTTTTAGCAGCTCTGTTATCCATCCCCACAGATGACAGATGTTTGTAAGCATCACAGCTCCTATCTGTGTAATATCTAATTTTATTTGAAGCTTCTGTATAGGGTCTGGAGAGATGACTAAGACCACTAAGACTACCTACTGCTCTTGCGTAAGAACTGTCTCAGTTTCCAGCACCCACCTTGGGCAGCTCACAGCCTTGGCAGTTATTCCAGCTCCATGGGATCCAACATTTTCTTCTGGCTCCTATGGGCACTGTGTTCATGTGCCCAACCCCCCCCCCCACCTTTTAAAAATAAAATCTGTTTAAAATAATTTTTCCATTTTGTTTTATATGTGTTGATGCTTTGCCTGCAGTGTATCTGTGCAACATGTTCATGCAGTGCCCATGGAGACCAGAAGAGGGTATCAGATCACCTGGAGCTGGACTTAAAGATGGTTGCTAGCTTGCTGCCTAAGGGCTAGGAATCAAATCCCTATCACCTGAAAGAACAGCCAGTACTCTTTACTGCTGAGCTATCTTTTTAATCCCCCAAATGAAATCTTTAAAAAAAGAAATTTCTATATAATACAGTCTTCTGTATAGGGAAATGATGGTGCTAACTCTTCACTCTTACAGATACAGGTTTTTCATTATTTACATCACTGCCAGTTTTGTATGCACATTGAGTGTGCCACTAGCACTGTGTGTGTGTGTGTGTGTGTCAGAGAGAGAGAGAGAGAGAGATAAAAAATTATATGAATCAAGTAGAATTAGCGTCAGAGAAAAACAAGCAGACCTAATGGACCCCTCTCACAATATCCACAGGGAGAAATTGAAATTCTTGTGTTCATTGACACCTGCCTACTACACTGTTTGCTACATTAGTTGGATATCATATTTAAGAAGAATAAGATGAAAAAGAAAAACAGCATTTACTTATTTTTTCCTATACATTTTATTTATTTATGATATATATTCAACAGAAAAAGTCTAACGGGCAAATCCAGCGTAGGCACACTTACACGAGCAGCTGTGAGGGAAATAAAGCAGACTCAGGGCAGCACCTGAGGAAGAACACTCTTCACCTGTCCCCCCAGAGCCCCTCATGAGAACACACCCTCATGTGATGCAAGCACAGCCGACCGTTGTGCTGTCAACACTAGGCACCTGGGTACAACATTAGACAAAGCAATGACTCATCAATTCCAGAACGTAATATAACTTAAAAGAACAGTAGTCTTACATCAGAGGAATCGAGAGTAATGATATCCATAGGTTTGAAATGGGATTAGAATTGTTATAAAGATGAAGAAAAACAGGCACTAAAATCTGCAGCAAAGAATAAATTGGGGCTTTTTGTTTGTTTGTGTTTTGGCTTGGGACAGGGTCTTGCACATCCCAGGCTTTTCTTGATTTTGAGTTCCTAACCCTTCTACCTCTACCTTCAGTGCTAGGATTACAGATATGCACCACTGTGCTGGGCAAAAAAGTATTTTAATATGAAAAATAGTGTTATTTTATAATAAATGATAATTAGAAAATTACAACAACTAGTTGTGCAGTTGTGCAGTGGTGGTGCATGTCTTTATTCCCAGCACTCAGGAGGCAGAGGCAGGCAGATCCCTGAGTTCAAATCCAGCCTGGTCTACAAAGTAAGTCTCAGGACAGCCAGGGCTACACAGAGAAACCCTGTCTTGAAGCACCTCCATAAGAAAAGAAAATTACAACAGCTTAGAAATATGTCCAGATTCATTTACTACATGGTAGTCAGTCTTCACAATAGTTCATTTCCTGATTCTCTAAAATGCCTATGAAATAGACATTCAATTCAATTTTTATAGAGGAGATAAATGCAAAGGGACTAAGGACTTTCCCAGTAACACTGGCAAAGAAGGTGAAGTGTGCACATAATTCCAACCAAAGCAGCACAGAGGAACAAATTCTAGTGCATCTATACAGTGAAAACAAAGGGGTGGGAAATCAGTGTTTAAAACACCGCTGTTACAGAGGACCCAAGTCCTGTTCACACCACTTATATCTGGCTGCTCACAACAGCCTTTAATTCCAGCTCTGGGCAGGGGGGCGGGGGGGTGTCCAAAGCCTTTGTTCTCCAAGAGCATCTATATTTGTGATGCACCCATCTACCGACACATATGCATGTACATAGTTCAACATCTTAAAAATGGAACCGTTTATTCACAGACACTAAGATGAAGAATCGAAAACTCATTCTGTCTACTGAATTAAGCCAGTCCAAAGGGAAGGTGGAACCATTGGAAGCATGGTAAATGGTTGTAGTCTCACACATCTGTAATTACAGCACTTGGGAAGCTGAAGCAAAAGGGTGGTGAGTTCTAGGCCAGCCTGGGCTATATAACAAGAACCTGTCTCAAAAAGAAAAGAAGAGCATTTGTTCTGCTATCTTATCAGTACAGTGTTCTGAAAGAGTGCAAACCAACATGGGACAGAAACCCAAAGAACAATTGCTTAAGGAGGAAGAAGACAGTGGGGGCAATAATAGCCTAGCCATTGTTGAATAGGAGGAAATGTGGGAGGGATAGGGATATTTGCCTTACTGATTAAATGTTGAGATGGTCCCATGTTCATGTAATAAAATGAATACATTGTACACACTAAATAATTATACTCTATCATACCTCAGTCATAATATGCAAAGTTGTTTAGAGGCAAGTTGTTCAAAGAATTTCTTAGCTATGTTTTTTTTAATATGTCTATCTGAATGTGTTGTAAGACTTATTTGATTGAATAGAGAAGCTCTTTCAATGGGTATGAAGGAAAAATTGAGGCAACTAATTGCATTTTAATTCATATTAAAATAATTACATTTTACTTTCCTCTAGAAAGGTCTTTTATTTTTAAGTGAAATTCTCCAAGTACAATCAAGGCTTGATATTCCACACTACTCAACAGATTCAAAGTCTAAGGGTGGGATGTTTGTTATATTAGTGGGAGACTCATTCATGCTGAAGTCTCTGTCTTTTGACTGAGATTATCTAGCCACCATATCTGCATAGCCCCACCATGTGAATTCTTATACTCATTTTAAAACCAACCACTAAATTGCCTAGTGATGTACTACTGTCAAAAGGCAGGTTACTCAGCAAACTTCTGTTCTCACCTCCCTGGTTATTTGCTTAGGGACAATCTCCCTATTTCAGAGCTTTCTCTCAGCTGTATGACTCTTCGGGCCAGTTGCTCTTGATTTTTGCTCTTTTCCCTCCCCTAATTGCTGCTTCCTTTCATCTGGCCTTATGTTGTTCATTTCTTACTACACCTTGCTTCTTGTCTTTCCTCAGCTATCCTTGTATTGTAGCCCTCCCTGTCTATAAGGATGATGTGCCGTGTGTCCTGGTGGGTTCCTGAAACTGGACCATGATGAACATCATGCTTATTATGCTTTTCTCTATGTGTATATATTAGCGATATAGGTTATTTTATGAGTCATGCACACTAAGCGATCACAATTATAACACTGTATTGGAATGGAAGTTATGCAAATGTGGTTTCTTTCTCTTAAAATTGTGCTATCCTCATGTGTCTTCTAGTGACAAGGGGAGAAGACATATGCCCAAGTGATGTCATACAGTATGTGAAGAAGGTAGGACTGTAACGTAAATTAGGCATTGCATAAGGATTACACAAAATCAAGTGTAAGATGCTGAATGCTGGATCTAATTACTGAGAGGGTTACCAAGCCAGTAACAAGTGGGCATCAGATACAATGAAGACACTACACACAGGAATGGCTCATGTTCTTGAGAGTGTCAGAGCAGACAACATTCAATTTCACCATGATCTCAGAGCAGCACATGGCTTTAAACTTAAGATTTGTTTTAAGTTACGGAAATTTCCATGTAATACTTTCAGAATATGATTGGCTATAGGTAATTAAAGCCACAGAACCTCAGGAACTGATACTAGATTTTCTTTTGCTGTGTTAGTCACTGTGTAATATTGTGCAGGTTAGTTTTTCATCATCTTGACACACACTAGAGTCACCTGAGAAGAGCAAACCTCATCTGAGGAGATGCACCTTCAGATCCACCTATTAGGAAAGTCTGCGGAGAATTTCCTCATTAACGATTGATGAGGGAGGGCTCAGTTCACCGTGGGTGGTACCACACCTAGGCATGTGGTCCAGGGTGTGTAAGAAATCCAGCTGAGCAAGCAATGGAGAGGAGACCCATAAGCAGTGTTTCTCCTTAGTCTATGCTTCTTTTCTTGCCTCCCTGCTTGAGTTCCTCTCCTGGCTTCCCTGGATAATAGACTATATATAAACTGCAAGTCGATTAAACCCATTCTTCCTCAAGTTGTGGTCAATATTTTATCTCAGGAACAAAGAAATTAATTAGAAAAACTACTTTATAATTGATCTTTTTTATTTCCAAGTATTTGTGAGTTTCTAATTTTGTAGAACAATATAGTATTCTGAAGAGGGTTTTTAAAATGCCACAATCAGGTAGTGGTGGCACATGCCTTTAATCCCAGCACCCTAGGAGGCAGAGGCAGGTGGATTTCTGTGAGTTTGAGGTCTATAGAACTAGTTCCAGGACAACCAGGGCCACATAGAAACCCTGTCTCAAAAAACAACAACAATAAAAAATGCAGCAAAACCTGTTTTTCCAGACAGGGGTGATGGCACAGTTGGTAAAGAGCCTGCCATACAAGTATAAGATGCTGAATTCAAATCCTCATCACTCATATGAAAATCTGAAAGTTGGGCATCATGGGGAGTTGGGAGGTATATACATGCAGATTCCTGGAGTTCATTAGAAGTGCTGAATTAGTGAGTTTGAGTATCAGCTTCTGTTTCAAAAGGTCAACGGAGCGTGATGGAGGAGAGGATTGCAAGGCACCCTCTGGCGCTCTCTCTCTCTCTCTCTCTCATACTCTCTCTCTCACACACACATTCATGAACACCTACATGTACACCTGCACATACCCACAAGAACACACATCCATCACACACAGGAAAAGATTCCTGTCAGCTGAAAAACTTTATTCCTTCAAGATTTACTGAGATTCTTCCATGAGGTGGGCAGCATCTTAGACATCAGAGATTGTGTTCTTACATCAAGTGCCCTACAGTTTTCTGGGGATGATAGAGAAACATCTCAGTCATTAAATTCTCTAGTCTACTACACTGAGATTGTACCCAGCTTGGGAGAAGATCAGTGTTATCAGACTGATGAGAGCTAGGAGATGGAGAGAGCAATTCTGCAAGAGAAGATCAGAGAATGCCTGGCTAGGTCAGGCAAAGGCTTAGAGTACACAGCCTTGCTAACGTTTAAGATAGTGTGAACTAGCTACCAATCCTTTCACGAAGGGGAAATAAAGTGAGAGGGAAGAGAGTAAACTGAAGGGAAACCCAATGAATGTCATAAAGAAAGTGGTGTTTGACTTGCGGGGGTGAGATTGTTAGTGTTGCTTGCCTGTCTTCTGATCGATGCATCAGTTGAGAACACTTGCCAGAGCTATACCCAGCTGGTATTGTAAACCCTCCAGAAGAAAGTCTGAGAGAGGAGACTTCTCTTGGCATCATATACAAACATCTTCTACTGATTGATTGAGAGGAAAGTAGAATCTCCCCATTGACAGCAGGAGGTGCATAAGGAAGGGGTGGAGGGAAGCAGAGTGATCATAATGAATTGGAACACATGTTGTAGTGATGGGCAATGTATTTGCAAAGAAGACTGATTCATTCACTATGACAAGAACCACTGACTCCAAGTAGAACTGTTTCTAGATAATATTTTGCAAGCTGTATTTGGATCATACGTAAAGCCCTCTCTTTACCCCCCCACGGTTTCTTATTTCCCCTTACCTTCCAGCACTCTATCCCTCTACCCCACACCCTACCATTACTCTATGAATTGCCTGTGAAGGTCCCTTTTTTGTCACTGACTTAGGCATCCTGTCATCTACAGAAGCTGGACTTGTGCAATTTTCATTTCTGTTCTTTCTGACCTGTATCCTTCATTTTTCTCAGTGAATTACTTAGATAAAATTATTCCAATTAAGCCAACAAACATGATGTTATGAAAGATTAGCCAGCTGTCTCCATAATTTTCAAAGAAGCATTTGCCTGAATATCAAAATGGAAAATCCTCTGGCAGTGTGCATCTTTGAATCAGGTAGAATAATGTTTACCAGACTGTAGCTGAAAATTTTCTTGTGTCCCACTGGGTCTTCAGCCACTCAGACCCAAGTAAACACACAGAAGCTTATATTAATTAACACTGCTTGGCGATTAACTCAGGCCTACCACTGACTAGCTCTTACACTTAAACTCAGCCCATTTCTGTTCATCTATATGTCTCCACGTGTTCTGTGGCTTTACCTGTGTGCCATTACATGCTGCTTCCTGGACGGCAGTCTAGTGTCTCCTCACTCAGTCTTCCTCTTTCCAGAATTTTCCTTGTCTGCTTATCCTGCCTATACTTCCTGCCTGGTTACTGGCCAATCTGTGTTTTATTAAACCAGTGTACAAAAGCATTATCCCACAGCATTTCCCCTTTTCTGTCTAATCAAAAAGGAAGGTTTTTAACTTTAACATAGTAAAATTACATATTATAGAACAGTCATTAAGCAAGAATTACAGTTACAATATCTAGTCTATTTATATTTGGCAAAATTAAAGAAAATGTTCTATAGATCCTATATTTGTGAGTCTAAACTTTCATTCTAATTTATCTCTTATCATAACCAGGGAAATCATAATTATAACTATCTAGTCTCCAACTACATCAAAGACCTCAGAAGGATGTATAATATCACCTAAGTAAACAGGAAGAGCATTGTGAGCAACTTACAAAAATCTAAATGAATACCAGACCATATTGCATATGGCCTTAAGTAAGCTCCATGGAGATGCCATCAGGATTGCACATAGTGATCCATCCTGGAAAATGCCTCCTAGGTGTATTGAAGTGATGCCCCAGTCTTCATGAAATACATTCCTTGATACCAAGCTATATCACAAAACCTGCTCAATCTTGACTCATGCTTGAGGGTTCCTGATGACTTGACTCAGTATCTGGAAGTAGCTGGGCTAACCCAAGCACTGTGTGCATTTCAGGGCATCTTCAAAGGGACATGAAGAGCTCTGTGTCTCTACATTATTCCAAAATTACTGACAGATATTTTAAGAGCTATTCTAGTGTTCTACCCATGTCTCGACCCCACAAATCTTCAGTTGTCTAGATTTTATAATGTTAGTGCTGCCTGTTTCTTCTCTGGATGACTTAGTTACCTCAGGCATATTGCTGCTCCTAGTTGTAGCAATTCCGGTTATATTAAATCCTCATTCCTGCTCAGATTGCCCCTTGTTTATCCTAGTCTATGTCATTCACTTAAATCATCATTTTTATTACATAAGATAAGACTTCGATGCTTTCTGCAGGAGGCAATCAATAATGGTGAATGACTAACATAGATAGGGAAGAACAAGACAATTTTGCATGTGTCTGAGATACCCACTGATTTTATAAACCTCTCCCACAAGTTCCAAATTCCCAATTTAGAAATTTAAATATAAATCATTTAAGCCTGGTTTTGCTATTCCTCTAGACTTCTGATTTTGTACATACTAAGAAAGCAAGAATATCTTGTGGTATCGCTGAAGTTCCACTTTCAATCCTGTTTTCAAAACAGGAAGTATGACGAGAACACACTTCATCAGAGCCACACAAATGTTGGCTCTGCTCATGAGACTTGATTCTATGGTGTTCTGGGCTCTATTTAGCCTTTCACCCTACAAAAGCCCAAAGAGGAGTGAACATAATATGTAATCACAAATTTCATAGCTGTTCTGCCAATTATTTTTTACACTGTTAATTATGGGGAAGCTCAGCAGCATGCCCTTTTGAGTCTGAAAGTAGAGTTTTGACATCTCTTTCACAACAGCAGCATTAAAAGTAAGAACATATTAAGATATCTTTGAGCTATGGAAAAGTAAAGAGGACCTATGATGGAGTCTCCATGTTGTGGGTCTCAGCAGAAATGGGCCTGAACACATTGCCTTTCTTCTCCAAGTTGCCATGGGCAGCGCAAAGACCTCCCAGGCAGTCCTGGACCCTGTATCCCTAAACATACTTGATGCCGTTGTAGAGTCCAAAGTCAGGGAAGACTTAGTCTGGGAAACTAAGAGAACAACGATTCCAAAGAAAGTATGTCAGAGATCAGGAAAGTTAAAATGACTACAGTGCAGCCACAATAGATACATATCATAAACTCTCCCAATGAATTAATATGTGTTCCTATGGGTTTGGGAAAAACAAGAGCAATAGAATCAATGTTTGTTGAGGAAAGTAGTTAATAATAGTGTGTGTAACTTACCAACACACTGTCAGGAAAAGGAAAACATCTGGCTAAACTTTTTTTTTTTTTATTTAACATGTGTTCCTAGCAATGTTTGGGATGAGGGCTAGTGCACTATGAGTATTTCACAGCAAGTCAGAGGCACAAAGAATTGAGGCTTTTTATATTTATGTGGCCAGAATTAAAGTATTCCTAGAGATTCATATAGATTTCCAAAAATGTACAGAACACCATATTTTCATTCCATTTCAGAATAATCCTTCTGTTTCCTTCTTATTGCAAACAAGTGAACATCTCCCTTGAGAACAAGATTACTTCAGGCACTTTATATATGTACTCACTCACATACACAAATATGAACTTTTTCATATGACACTGGCTACCACTGGGAGCTTTTTGAGGACAACTATTTCAGAGGCAGATATCACATGCACCCTCAGAGAATTCCTATTTTATGAGAGCCAGCCTAGATTTTCCTTGTGTAGCAGATGAGCTACGTGGTCACCCGTACCCACAAAAGCCAGGTCTCTTCTGTCCCCCCAAATGCAGAGAGCTCCTCTGCAATCAGATCCTATTTCCGTCTCTGCATGTGTGGCACAGACTGACTCTCCGGGTCTGCTAAGAGTGCATGGCTACTCCACAGACAAGTATTATTTCTCAGAGAAATCCATTTCAATCCCCTGGAAAGATCTTATGTGGATCTGTGCTACAACAAAGTCTGCTTGTTCCCCTGTGGAAATGACTTGTGGCTGTGGTAGCTCCAGTAATACGTGGCACAACCTTTGTGTCATGCTTTCCTGACAGGTCAGTAATTAACTTGCATTGCAATTGTTTGCTGTTTCTACCACAGCAGCCATTTACCAAAATAACATTTTAATTTCAGTTTCCTTCTCGCTTACTTTCCTTTTCTTTTTCTCCCAGTGGCTTCTACATCTCTATTAAGTCTCATTTCCCCAGACCACTTCCATAAGCTGAGAGAATGCAATAAAACCCAGTTTCAAAAAATGTCAAATATAATGAGAAAGGAAGATCACAGTAAAGGAATTTGATCATAGCCAGCCCATTGGGTAACATTCTCTTTGACAGGGCAGGTGTTACATATGGGAGATGTGATAATAAGACTTTACATTTATTTAACCAATATCAGGGAATCTGGGGGTAGGCTGCACTTACTGAAAATGGCTGACAGGTCAGCTGCTTAGAAAAACAGTAATGTTACTATTATTATCTTTGCATGTGGCCATTCTAAATGGAGATAATCCATTAAAAATAGAATAGATCCAAATTCTGTATGATAGGCACTTCTGACATCTGTTAACTGTAGGTTATTGGCACCCCCATCTTCCAGGGACTTTAGCAGTATTCTCATGGAAACGAAGCAAACAGTTTTAGTCCAAGGCATAGTGGGTCTTCACCCCAAGAAGGGGCTTGTTTTGTCCCACTGGTTCTACAGAAATTATGGAGAATCTTTCAGCAAAGTTAGGCATAGCATGCTTGACAATCACGGAGTCTGATAAGGGTGTAAAGGAGAATGGAACTGGGGACATTTTCAAGGTATGTCATTAGAGCTGTTGTTTAGGATAAACACAACCTCACTGGAGGAGAGATAAATCAGAGATAAATCTCACCCATGGGGTGAGATATTACATTCACAGAAGAAAGACATGTACATCCACATCGAATGGTAGAGTATGGGTAGCTGGGTAGAAAAGCTAAGTAGAGAAGGTCTGGCAGGGCTGAATTAGGAGAACTGTGCAACTGCTTTCAAGGAATTTGAACTTGTCCTATAGTTTTTGGAGACATTTGGTTATTTGTTTAAGGTTATTTTATTTTACAAAAGATATGGTATGACCAGTGAGACAGTTCAGTTGGTCAAGCTCCTTGCTGCACAAGCCTGTGACCTAACCTTGACTCCCCAGAACCATGGGAGATGGAGAACTGAGTCCTGAAGGCTATCTTCTGACCAACCACATGTGTGCTATAATATATGCCTAAGCACACATACACACACACACACAACAACAACAACAACAACAATGAGAAACATAAATCTGAATACATATTTCTTCAAGTATTTGTAAATCTTACTGTCATGATAAGAGAACCATGTGACATGATGGAAAAAGATCCAGGATTTTAGAAAGTACAATTTGGACATCCAAGTACTTGTTTAATGTTTCTAAGGCATCAAACATATGCAGAAAATGGTAAGATGAGACAAGAAAGTCAAAGTTCCTAGTGACTGAGGTCATAGGTGCAATTTCATTGAACTAAGAAGACAGAAATTGAAATTAGTGAAATGTCTGATGCTCAGGCAAGTTGAAAAGCATTGGAAATCCATAGGGCCAAAATGTGAATGCTGATGTGGTTACCTTTCAGGACTGGAAGACATTCTCAGGAATGCCAGTCCCTCAGATACAGAGAAGAACTACACAGGGTATAACTAAGGCAGTCTTCAGTCTGTTTCATTGTTAGCTTTGACCTAACTCGGAAAGAAATGTGGAGGACTTTCAATCTCCTGCAGACTTATAGAGAATGAAAATAAAGTGTCTCTTAAGAGAAATACCAGCATAGTTGTCCTGCATCCACAGTATTAGAAAACGCTGGTGAGACAAACAGTATCTAGATATTGCCGGGGCCAAGCATGTGCTCTGATCTTTGCTGGAAGAGTACCAAGTGTAGACATTGCATTTAAGACTATGTTTGTGTCTATTTCCTGGGATTTCTAAGGTGATTTTTCCCCCTAAATGGCTTTGTTGCTGTGGCAAAGTTCTCTGTCAAGTTGGTTAAATCTAGCTGTTGGTAACAGTTATACCAGACTTTATCTCGGTCTTTGCCTGGGCAGGGTTCAAATATAGGGAAGTTGTGTATTGCACAATTAGTGTTCATCAGTAATTAACAGTGATCAGTAATGTCAATACAGCTGGCATTTGTTTCATCTAGAAAATTTGTTATTGTGTTCATTATTCTTCCCATAATGCTGATGTCTCCAAAGTCTGGATTGATTGGATTGAATTTCAGTGCCAACAGGGCAGACTGATATGGAGATGGAGCAGCACTTTGACATTCCATTGTTGTGAAGGATGATGGCTGTATTATCAAAAGTTTTTCAGAGGTGTTCCTTTAATATATTTTAAAAGTAGCTGTCTCTTCGTCATGAGCATGAAGCATGTTAAATAGCTCTAAAGGCATTTTTGCACGTGTGATCATGCCTGTGTTTGTGTCCAGAGCTCAATTAGTTGATAGAAGCTGGACACTTTTGAGTAATCATGGCTAAACACCACACTAGGGCACTTGAGATTCATGCTTCTGTCTGTTATAGTCGCCACCTCACCAAAGGCAACTATGATTCTGTCTTTCTCATTTTCCTTATGATTTTTCCATTGTGTTGTCTTCTTTCATTTATTGCTTGGTAGTAATTCTTTACTGACCTTGATACAAACCATTCTCTATTGTATACATCTTCTACTTGTAGGTAGCCTTTTCATTCTTTTAATGTTATAATTTTATTAGTAGGATCCTTTAATTTTAAAATTTTCTAATATACTCTTCCTTCCCTTCTTTCCTTGTTTAAAATTTTTATTTTTTGTGGATGAATGAATACCTGTGCATATTTGTGTGTACCATGCCTGTGCCTGGTGCCCATGGAGGTTATAAGAAGGTGTCAGATCCCCTGGAACTGGAGTTACAGATATGAACTGCCATATGCATGCCAGGAGCCAAAGCTTGTCCTCGGTAAGAGCAGGGAGATGCAGAGCTGCAGAACCATTTCTCCAGGCTCTCCTTTCCTCTTTTAATTATCACTTTTTTCTTAAATATACCCTGAGTAATTCTAGGTTACACACATACTTGTTTGTATGAAATATTTTACCTTAAATTATTGGTTGTTTAAGTTTTCATTTTTAAAACTGTGATTTAACCTGGAATAATTTTGTGTTTCGTGGGAGATGGGATAAAATTCTTGCCCTCTGGATAACTCATAGATGTATATATTTGTCATTGAGTATCATCTCTAATGTTCACAAAGTGAAAAGGGACCATGACCTAGTAAACCATCCAAAGTGACAGTTTCTGAAGAGCTCTGTTGAGCACAGGTGGTGACAGAGGTGAATAACTTGTCAAGTACCAACATTATACAACAACAACAAAAATGACACAAGTATCTGGTCACAGTTGGGGTAAACAGTGGCAACTGGAAAAACAAGTCAGATGGAATTATCTAACAGGCAGAACCAGCCAATGAGGCACAGTGTAGAAGCTATCAACTAGGTGGTCCATTATCGAGTGGCAGACATCTCAGACTGGCAGTGTTGGAGCAGGACTTCAACACTAGTAAGTGGATAAGGCAACAAATGACCAGGTCACCAGTAGAGGAAGCTGTAGTCAGAGACAATGCAATGCCTGGGGAAGAGAAAGTGGCCTGATGGATGCTTGGACTTGGAACTAAGGTAGAAAGTGAGCTCGATGTGTACATTGCAGGCCCAGTCCAATATCCAAGACCAGTTGTTTTTGCAACCACACAATCCCATCCCTCTGGAATTAGTGGTTACCAGCACTTAGTTAACATTTATGCGAAGAGTTAGAATAAAAAATAAAATCTACTACAAATGAAAATGAGTACTGGACTATAACAGAGAAGGGGGGGCATGTGTTATAAAACAATGGTCATCAATGATTTGTCTATAGATAATTAAGCAAGCAAACTTATCCATATCTTCCACAGTTAATCCAAATCAGTAAGGTTGAGGAAAGGTCAAAAATCATATTTACCCCAGGCGGTGATGGTATACACCTTTAATCCCAGAACTGTGGAGGCAGAGGCAGGTAAGTCTCTGAGTTCAAGACCAGCCTGGTCTAGAGAGTGAGTTCCAGGATGGTCAGGGCTACACAGAGAAACCCTGTCTCAAAAACCATAAAAAGAAAAAAGAAAAAAGAAAAAGAAAAGAAAAAAGAAAAGGAAAAGGAAATAAATAATATTAGCCCATCATCCCTCAGGGATTCAGATTTTCCTAGTTTTAAGCTATTTTATAAGGAGGTTTATATATTTTATTTCATTTTAATTTTGATTCTCTACATGTGTGGCATATTATTTGCATGAGTCCGGCACAGGCATAGACCTGAAGAAGGGGGGTGGGGTCTCCTGGAGGTAGAGTTATGGGTAGTTGAGAGCTGCCCAAAATCCATGTGCTCTTGACTGCTGAGTCATCCCTAGCCTGCTTTATAAAAATTATCATAAGAGTTTTTTTTTTTTTTTTTGGTTTTTCGAGACAGGGTTTCTCTGTGTAGCTTTGCGCCTTTTCCTGGAACTCGATTGGTAGCCCAGGCTGGCCTCGAACTCACAGAGATCCACCTGGCTCTGCCTCCCGAGTGCTGGGATTAAAGGCGTGCGCCACCACCGCCCGGCTGAGTTATTTTTATATTAATATTATTCTAAAATTATTGCTATATCATTACTAGATTCATCTTGCTTTTGTTGTAACTGTAGTTGTTTTACAGGGATGGAAGTTCACTTTAGAGCATGCAGGTGGTGGAGCACCATATTGGGAAGAGGGAAAGCTATGTGAGTAGTTGGTGGGTAGGTACATGGACACAGATGAATGCAAATAGTGCTTCAATATGAGAGTTAGATACTAACAAATATCCAACACAAATACTGCTGAAAGTCTGTTCTTTCACATAAGAGATATACACAGACACAGCCTGTGCCACATTCGGTTCAGCGTACTTGGCTACCTTTGGTTTGTTGGCTTATATCATGGACTTGGTAAGTGTGAACCAAATAGCAAGTTGGACACTTGCAACAAAACTGTCCTTGTTAAAGAGTAGAGGAAGGTTGGAAGTATGGATCATGCAAAAGTTCTTTGTAGAAGCCAAGGACAGTAAAATGAGGAAAATTTATTGGCCAGTCCTCTGTACTTAAATTGAAATTTTTGAATTGAATTTTTCATCCTCCATCTTTGGAAATTTCCCACTATCCCATTTCATTGCACATCTTAGGATGTTTTCAGCTCCATCTAACTGAGTGACTGAAGGGTCCTCATGCTTTTAGTATCTTTAATCTCTTCTGTTGTTTTGCTGGTTACCTTAACTCATGAACCTTTGGGGTAGCTGGATCCCCAAACCAAAGTTCCCAGAGGCCCCCTTAGCTAGGAAATAGAGGTGATAGGGGTTAGTAATCTACCTAACAGGGGTCCAGTTCATTCAACATTATTATAATTTTCATTAGTTCAGCCAAATTTCCATCCTAATGTAGAGAGTGCATAATACTTCAAGTTTTAAAACGAACACACAAGTGACATTATATGGACTAAAAGCCTATATTTAGGTATATATGTGCATATAAATATATGCGAGCAATAACAATTTTTGAAAAAAGAGGCTATGAATTCTCAGGAGAGCCAGGAGGAGATTTTGGAAGGAGGAAGGGAAAGAAAAATATGTTGTAATTATAATTTCAAAATTAAAATAAGCTAAAATATACTGGACTGAGGATTGTTTTATTTAAAATGTTTGGATTTTATTTATCTTCTGTGTGGCTTTACTTGCTTATCTCCTTCGCCATGATCCTTCTGAGACACAGAGAGTTAAGAAAAGGGTTATGCGTCCACACCCTGGCTATATTGCCTACTTTGTGTACTGTGAACTTCGTGTGTATATGTGCATGTGTGCATATGTGTGTGTATGTGTATGTATGTGTGTGCATGTGTGTGTGCATGAGCACCAGTGTGGCCACACACATGTGGGTATGTGTTTAGATGTTGCCATTGTTACTCCTCTCATGTGAGATATGAAAATCTTTCATATCCCATAGAACAGTACATCTATACACATGTAGATGTCAGGTGACACTCTGTAGTACACAGTCTATAACATACAATTAAACATATCCGTTGAAAAAGTAATATATTCTTTATTACTCAGTTAAGTTAAACTTTTGGAGACATATTTTAATGATTTTTAAAATGTTTTGGAGAGAGTTGGCAGCAGAAGAAAATTTATTCTTTCTAGTGAAGAAAATGAACCCAGTCATGAAATCTAGACAGACAAAACAAACTTAAATGAAAAGCTATCTATATAAATAGATGGTTTCTTATAAGATAATTCAATGTTTTAACAAATCCTGAAGGACTTTTGAGATGTCTTAACTGTATAAAAGTTAGTTGGTGGCTCTTGTTTGCTCTGTGACACCTGCTCCTGCATTCTTAGGAGCAGCTATAAATTCAACAAGAGGTGGAAAAGGCAGCCAGACAGCCAACCAGATTCAGCCCACAGACATATGGTGTTGGGCCTGAACAATGTTTTAAAATGTTTTGAATCAATTTCCAATTGAAAATGAGAGCTGATGTTTATTTAAAAAAATATAAAGAAATAGAAAAAAAGTTTCATATCTTCACTTGAAAAATCATTAGCTTTGACAAAGTGATCCAGACTGACTGATAACAGTCTGCTAGATGAGAACCCCTTTTCCATCCCTTAGAGAGGACACATGTCCCTGTGTTCCATTTCTCTCTGAATGACTCTTCTAGCTTGTGTGTTCTGACTGGTCTGGAGATATTTTTGAAGGTGACACCTGGCATCAATATGCATAGAAGCATCCCTCCTCTGCTGAGTGCATGGAACAGAGTTCCTGCTGCACATTAAGCTCACACAAGTTTCTATATTTTACTCTTCATGAATTCAGGCAGGTAAGTTAGAAATGGGGAGTGGAGCCAGGAGATGGTGTTTGCACCACAGCTTCAGAAAGAGTTTCTTCAGACATTACTTCACATGTCCTTACTGTCCTCCCAAAGTGATTCCTGTTGGATGTTAAGATAGTGCACTGTGCTCTTGGCACAAAGTGACTTCCCCTTTCTCTCTTCTCTTGCTCTGGCCTCTTTTACTGTTCCTATTATACTTTGACAGATATTTATATCCTGACTTGCTTCCTATTCTTTATTGAAGCAGTGTCTAATCTGCCCAATTAACTGTAGGCTCCTTAGGCAGACAGTGTGGTCAAAGCTGCTGTTCCTTCATCTTTACAGATGCTTGTTGCCTGGCTGCAATTCCATGCCACAAATTCTACCAGGACCGTGGGGGAATGTCCAAGTTCAGATTTGCTCTCATGCTTAAAATGGTTGTGATTCCCAGTCAGTGTGGAGTGTCATTGGATTCCTGTGTTTCACTTCCGATTCACACTTACAAGAGCCAAATGGACCCAGGATTGTGTGACACAGTGAGGGAAAACCAGAATAATTGCTTCATCTTGCTTTCTTCCCATCTACGCCATTATTTGTACTCTCTGCACATCTGCCATTACAGACTCATCTCTAGGTTTCTTGTTAAGATGGCCCCACTAGTACCTACCCACCCCATTGCTAATTCCCTTTCCTAAAGCCAGATGGCTAATCTAGAACCTATTGCCAAGCAACCACAGGATCTTGTGGCTCTCCAAGGACAGAAGCCCAGCTGCTGCTCATGTTATCCCAGCACTTGGGTTCCCTAGTTAAACATAGTGCCTTCATTGATGTCCTGTATATGCCGTTTCACAATAGGGACTGGAATACGCACCTAAACTCCATAATGGAATACTGAGGTGCTTTAC
This sequence comes from Peromyscus californicus insignis, assembly GCF_007827085.1. NCBI lineage: Eukaryota > Metazoa > Chordata > Mammalia > Rodentia > Cricetidae > Peromyscus > Peromyscus californicus. The sequence continues at coordinate 21,943,602 of NW_026294595.1, read as the reverse complement.
CCAGGGAAGAACTGAAATAAAACAAAATACATTTTCTTGCCAATAATTGAGATATTGTACCCCACAATTTCCTCCCACCCCTTCCCCGCCACCTCAGACACATTTCTGTGGCCTCAGCATACCTGCCTCAGGTGATTCATTTGAACACCTGTACAAACACTAGATTTAAAGTAAAAGTGGGTAAAAAGAACATCGTACTTCCTCTTTTCCATGCCTTAGTTCTCCTTCATTCTTCCTAATTTCAATTCCAAGGATCAGTTACTGGCTACCACTTTTATCAAAAATAGGAACTCTTGAAAATAAAATAATATTTCTGGAGACAGCCTGTTTTGAGCTTTCTGGAGTAAAGGTTTTCTGCCAACCAAAACAAACAAAAGAGGAATTAGCCCATCTTCCGTCTTGCCTGTACTGCCGAACTGTACTCCCACACATGGCTACATGGTGGAATTGAAACTAATTGCAAGAAATTACTCATGATGAATTTCACGAATTTATAATACTTAGAATTCAACTAGAACAAAAATCATGCTACATTTTTCTTTAGATAAGAGTAAAAAGAAGGCAAAGAGAGTCACAGATTCAAGTGATAATCCAATTGCTACAGCCGGCACAGCTGCTGAAGTACCAATAACCATCAGAGTAGGTGCAGTGATATTTATATGGGATGTATTCATAAGTTACCTTCTACATTTTTCTAATTTTTAGACTCAGGAAAAGTCTTAAAGTGTTCAGAAGTCTTTCCCTATTTTTATAGCCCAGGGTCAACTTCTGTAACTTTCATTCTTTAGCTGAGAAAATAGTTGTTCACTGATTATTATACACAACTACTCTTACAGGTTCTAAGTGGTTGGCAGTGAGACGACATACAAGGTGTCTTGAAAATCAACACCGAATAGCTGAAAAATAATAAACTTCAGCCTGCAAAGGGAAACAAAAGCAGAGTCCCGAGGCACAGAGGGCAGTGTAAACTAGGAGAGGGGACGGAGTTTAGTTTGGAGCATAGTAAGAATGCTTAGGAGAGAACTGAATTATCCATGTCTCCAAATGGTCACTTTAGCTACTTTTTGGAAATGGCAGGGAGGAAAGTTTAAGAATTCTGCAGTAACACCAATGGAAATGTTAAAAGTACTGAATTCAAGACAAAAAAAATACCCTTAGTTGTCCTCTGATTTGCTTTGAATGACCCCTAGAAAGTATAAATCTATCAGCCCGAATCCAAGAAACAAATAAATATTTTATGAATACAAATACATGGATACAAGTAAAATACCTACATGTAAACAATAAACAATTTGTATGACAATGCCTTTTAAAATGTAATAGATGGGGTTTTGTTTATAATATATTCTTTTTTATATATCTTTATTCTTTGCCAGTATCTTCAATATTTGTAAGATATGGTTTCCTCAAGACGTGGCTAATGATATACTACAGCAAAAAATTCACTTTTAGACCAAACATCCAAGTCAAAAGGTTGTAAAATTTCCTAAACTCTTTAACATTAAAACTGTGAGTTACGACAAATACACATTGCTCCATATTACTTTTGATTAGAGAGTATGGTGGTGGCCCCTTAAGTTCATATATTCGAATGCTTGTTGCCTGCCATGCCTCCATCCCACCCCACCTTTGCAGCAGATGGAACTGTTTGGGAAGGGCTAGGAGGTATGACCTTGTCAGAGGAGTTATGTCTCTTGAGGGGGGCTTTGAGGTTTCAAAAGTCCTCCCCATTCCCAATTCTCTCTCTCTCTCTCTCTCTCTCTCTCTCTCTCTCTCTCTCTCTCTCTCTCTCTCTCTCTCTCTGCCTTATGGCTGTTTTCTAAACATATAAGCTCTCAGCTACTTTTCCAGAACCATGCCTGCCTGCCTGCTGTCATGTACTCTGCCATGATGGTCACAAACCCACTCTCTGAATCTCTGAATCTATAAGCGAGCACCCAATTCCATGCTTTCTTTTGTAAGCTGCCTCTGCCATGCTGTCTCTTCTGCATTACAACAGTAGCTAACAGTGAACTGGTCGCTGCGGTTGTGTTTAAAACTTCATGGCATCATGTATCTCAGTGTAGCCGTTTTCTCAGAGTTCTGGAGAGAAAAACCATTATACCCACAAAAACACACTAGTAAAAAAATAGTCTGAGGAAGAAGGGACATTTTATGAGAGGCATCGCTGACACATAAACGGTATGGAGGAAGCTTTGTCTGTAGTTCCCAGAATCTGCTTCCTGTTCAGGGAGTGGAAGGTGTTTAGAGGAAAGAGAAGGAAAAAGGCGGGGAGCAAAGCATGATTCTAGATTGCCCCCAGAAAGACCGAAAGATGGTGTCATAACTAAGGAAGACAGAAGGAGATAAGCAGCATGGGTTGAGTAGAGGTGGCAGTGCCTGGTGATTACTTTGGTTTTGTATTTTAAAGTTCTTTGCCACTCTGTCTCTCCGGGGTGTGTGTGTGTGTGTGTGTGTGTGTGTGTGTGTGTGATGGGGAGCACATGTTCTCCAGCAGAAGTATAGCGTTCAGAGGACAACTTTCAGAAGTTGGCTCTCCCCTCCACTTTGTTTTCTTTTAAGGTGGAGTCTCTCTTTGTTTCTGCCTCACTCTGTACTTCTGCCTACCTCACCCACGGGCTTCGGGGTGATTCTTCTACTTCCTTCTCACTGAGATTACAGACCCGTGTGTTACTGCATCCTGTTCTTTATGTGGGTTCTAGGGGTTGGAACTCAAGTCCTCAGACTTGTTTAGCAGGCATTTTACCCGTGGAGCTCTATTGCTAGCCAAAGGGACTGCTTTTGATATAGTTGTTGCAACTTATCAGAGACATTCAAGAACAGACGATGGGTAGTCAGTTGCATTTACAGTTTTAGTGCTGTGAACAAAGGTTTGGTCTTGAGATCTAATTAGCACATAGATAGGATTTAAAGTCATAGAACTAAAGATTACCTAGGAATAAACATCCAGGACAAAACTAGGATTGCATCCCAAGATGGATCTCAGATTATTTCAATTTTTAGAGATCTGAATGCTGGCATAAAGTACACAAAAGACACCAAGAAAGATCATCCACCAATTAGTAGGGTGAAAACAGAACAGGATACATTAGGAAGTCAAATGAGGGGACAGTATAGGGAAAGAAGGGTCTACAACAGCACTATGTGCAGCTCAGTGTCTGGATAACATGGAAGTGCAATGGCTAGTATGTGAAAAGCAAAGAGCTCTGGGGATCTATCTATAGTACGTGCTTTAACATTCATGAGAAATTAGGTTTGTGCACATAGTTTTATATTTGAATTCTTGTGTTTGTATGTCTATGTTATTTAAAGTTTTCATTGACTGGAACACATACATAATTTTTTTTGTTTCCCCATAATTCTCAGCACTTTACAGGATATGATTTTGAAGCTCAAATTGGTTATAGACTTTAATTCAATTGTGCTACTGTCTATTAAAATAGAAAAAAATCCATTTAAAAATGTGATAACTAGCTTTGACAAATCTAGAATCTCCTTGGGGATGGACTTCTAGGCACGTTTATGTTTTGTGGAATTTTACTTTTACTATGTACAGATGTGTTACATTTGTTTATGTTGCAGAATAGTATTTTAACTATCTATGAAAAGGTGTATTGCATTTGTTTATACTGCATTTGTTTAACTAAGTAAAGATGTGTTACATTTGTTTATCCTACATTTGTTTAATTATGTAAAGATGTGTTGCTGTACCTTGCTTACCTAAGGCACCTGATTGGTCTAATAAAAAGCTGAACGGCCCATAGCGAGGCAGCAGAGGGATAGGCGGGGCTGGTGGGCAGAGAGAATAAGTAAGAGGAGGATTCTAGGCTTGAAAAGAGAAGAGGGAGAAGAGAACAAGGGAGAAAGAAAGGGAGGCTCCTGGGGCCAGCCAGGCAGCCATCAGCCAGCCAGACATGGAGTAGGACATACAGAATGAAAGGTACACAGTTCCGATTCAAAATGTAGATGAAGAAAAGCCGGTTAAATTAAGTTATAAGAGCTAGTGGGACAAGACTAAGATAAGGCCAAGCATTCATAACTAATAATAACTCTCCATGTCATAATTTGCGAGCTGATTGGTGGCCCAAAAGAAAGCCTGTTACATTTATGTGGGATTATCTTGAGTATATTTAAACTGATGTGGGAAACCCCATCTTAATTGTGGGGGTATATTCTTTGGGCAGAGGATATGGTCTATGTAATATGGGGAATGTGTCCAGTACTAGAAAGCATGCGTTCACTGATGACTTTCTGCTTCTTTGTTGTGGATGCAGTGTTGCTTGCTATCTTAAACCCCTGATGCTGTGACTTCCCCTACCATGATGGACTATAACCTTGAGCCATGAGCTGAAACAAACCCTTTGCCTCTCAGTTACTTTTGCTAGAGTATGACATCACAGCAACAGAAAGGGGATAAAGACACTGGGAATGGTGGGACATGAGCGCATTCCCAGCCCATATGAGGGTGAGAGAGGAGGACTGACACAAGTTCGAGTACAACCTGGACTACACAAGGTGTTAGACTCTGGTGTGGGCTGCTCAAAGACTTTGAGGCCTGCCTTGACTACACGGTTAAAATCCTGCCTAAGAAAAATTTTTTTAAAAATCTACAATTGTACAGTGTTATCGACAAGGGCCATTTTTAAATAAAATGTTCCATCTGTTTTTTGGCACCTGGAAGTACTCACTGTCATCAGATGAGCTTCCAACTGTTTCAGGGAAGACAGAACCTAGGAAGCATGAATTCCCTCAACTTCCTCTCCTCATTTCATCTTATCTATATCCAATTCATCTACATTCAAACTCATTAAAGCCTGCTTCCTTCTGTTTAAGGTTATTTATCTACTTGAGCTAGTGATTACACCCATCTGTCTCTGGCTCCTCTGAGACCTGTTGGCTTTCTGGATGTATTGTTTTATTTGCATTCTTTCTGTCTTTCTTTCAAGCATTCACACAGCAGTCTCCCCCTCCCCAGTTGGCTAGTGTCCATTCAATCTTTAGAAAGGTTTATTCTATGGATGCTACTCTATCCCTAGTTTACTTTCTTCAAGATCTTCAGCCAAGGTTTGAACGTCAGTGATACTTTTTTTTTTTTAATTACATAGTTAAGAATGAGGCCCCTCATGAACAGTGGAAACAGATATGACTTTTTAAAGCAAACTCAACTTCATTCATAATAGCAGAAGTAGCACACAATACTATGCCAGAATACAATTTTGTAAATTTATGATATCAGAAAAGGTGGAGCACACTGTCGGGTGCTGTCCTCCTATCCCTGCAGAAGCTGAGGCAGCCAGAGGTATTCTCCATGCTGCTTCAACTGTCACTCTAACGAAGTGTGGATAGAGGCTCAAAAAGTGACAAGAATATGAAGAATAGTTTAGCGCCACTACTAAAATTAATTTGTCTTACAGATGTATTTCTAAGAATTCATTCTATACATATATTTTCAAAATAATTACACAGAAATTCATTGCCCCATAGAAAATTTAAAATGATGAACATTATGACTCTTACAGTAAAATCCTGATTCAATGTAATAAATTCATATGGAATACTAAACAGTTGTTAAAAAAACAGTATCATATAATTTATTTTTATCATGAAAATGTTCCCAATATTCACTGCTAAAGTAAAAAATCAAAATTGGAGAAGTGTGTAAAGTTATGCCTCAGAGGAAGCACACACATATGAACATACATAAATATATACTTTTTACAGGAAGAACCCAAGGAGTATAAATCAGTATGAAAATGGTTGGTTGAAGTCAGAGTGAATAAGGTAGACAGAAAGATGAATGTGAGAAGGATTGTCTCCAAAAATCTCCTTTATGTGTAATCACCCCATCAAATCACCTAAGTACTTCCAGTAAAAGAAAAAAAAAAGTCTTTTGAAGTTCAGCCTGGGCAAGAGCCTTGGGTACCTGGGCAAGGAAGCAAGTGCCTGTCTGGAAGGATTGTGCCTTTCACTGAGTTCAGGCTGTCTGCAAATTCCAAGGAGCACTGCATTCAACAGTGAGGAAAATTGAAGAAGCAGACTGATGCTCATGTGACAAAACCCATTCCACGCCAGTGTGCAATCTCAGGAATGGACGATGCCACTCACAGCTGCTGTACAAATCTGGATCTCTAAGGTGCAGCCTGCTCAGCAGGTGCATGCCCTGACGACCCTGGCATTCTTCAGCCTTACCTTGCATTACATTACTTTTCAGCAGACCTGGACTGGACATTTCATTCCTGCTTTGAGATTCTCTGCCTTTGCCCATGTTTTCCTAATTTAATACATTTGATCCTGCTCTTTGGAATAAATTTGTTTCTGAAACCCACCATAAGCCTGTCTCACAATTTTTCTGAATTATCTTACAAGACAGATCAAATGGTGTACTATTCACCAAGTTTCTATAGTTGGTGGCCTGCCAAACAACAATAACAGCAAAATTTTGAATGGGTTTCTGAATCCAGAGAGAACATCCTTTGTATGTTTTGTGATACATACAATTAATATACTTTATTTGCATTGTAATAAGATAACTTTTTTTCTATGGAGCACTGGCTGCTCTTGCAGGAGACCTGGGTTTAATTCCCTGGATCCATATGGCAGATCACAACTGCCTGTAACTCTAGTTCCTGGGGATCTGACACCTTCTTTTGGCTCTGTGGTACTACTCTCACATGATGTGAGACATATATACAGCCTATATACTTGTACACATAAAATAGAAGTAAACAAGTCTTTCAAAGTAAGTTAACTTTTGTCCTAGATTACAAACTTTAGATTTTTCAAAGGATGTTTGCATAAATAGTTATTGAAAATATTTTCAATTCAGTTTCATGGAAATTCTTACTTTACTCAACCCTGCTTTAATGTATTTCTGTGTAATCACATGATTGGAGAAGGTGGGAGCAATACTTTCAAATCCAACCATTTGTAACTCTGGAGAGGAGTCCTGTGGTTTTGTCTGAAGAAGCACAATAACTCTTCTGGGAAAGTGCCTCCCTTCCCAATTCAGCAGAATCTTCATGTCAGAGAAAGCCCATGTGCTACAGGTATGGAATCATTAGATGGACCTGAACCTGTATCTAAATTTTGAGACTCCTGTGTCTGACCTAGTTAGACACACATCTTAGGTCTTACTGTGGTGATGGGAAAAGCATTCTTTTGCCACCAAGTTTTCAGAAAGGATGAGACACAGCCTGAAGCTCTGTTAACTCAATGAGAACGTCTGCATACTACTTATGGAAGGTATAAAGACCCCACCCTGAGAGTCTCAAAGGAGATGCTGGATCCAACTCTTCCTGACCTTGTATTCTGTGGAGCTGTCATGAATCAAGCATTGTCATGGCTACCACTGCTAGGTTTGTATAATTAGCAGCAAAATGATTTTGTTTGCTGTAAGTTAGGAGTCATAAAAATTATAAATTCATTTCTAACTTTTGTCATCTAACTCATGTTTCACATTATAAAAGTATCATATCCACTTTAATTTGGAACATTAAAAACTTTTAAATAATTTGGAACATTAAAAACTTTTAAAAACTGCATCTCTGGTGAGGGGAGATGGTTAGGTGGGTAACGTGTTCACTGCACAAGCATGTAGAGCAGAGTTCGGATCCCCAGCTCCCACATGAGAAGTCAGGGACTGTGGCCTGGGCTTGTAATCCTGGTACTGGAAAGGCAGAAACAGGAGGATGCCTGGAGCTCTCTGAGGATCCGGTCTAGCTTACTAGGTGAACGACATGGTCGCTGAGATGCTGTCTCAAAAAGTATTGTTGAAAACAAATAAGGGGAAACTTGACATTGACTTTTGGTCTATACACTAACACAAACACGAGTGAGCATGCATACGCACATGCACACGCACACGCGCACACACACACACACACACACACACACACACACACACACACCATTGCAAACACACATACATGCACACATACATCACACACATTCACTCACAAAAATCTACACATGTTAAGTATTTTGTGTATTGAAACATCAAAATTGTCTGAAGATACATCACAGTAGTTTTTCACTTGTGTGAAAAAGAAGTGTACTTTTGTAGAAATAGTTTATAAAGGTGAGTACATCCCTGAGGTGCTTCCTTATTAGACACTCTCAGAACTTTGGTCTTTCAGTACTACAGATTGGACTGGGGGTAGCAAGACACCCTGCCTTGGACTATTTACAACCATTTACCACACACCATTTTCTTTAAGCAAGACTGGAATCTTCAACATGTAAATGGTCATTTGGATCCTGTTGTCTGAGAGACCATATTAGAGGTCTGTTAGTGGAACAGGGATGCCCTGGCAAGGACATTAAGACCATGTAGCCTTCCCTGTAAAGCACAAGGCTGCTTGCATTAAAGTCCCTATGTTCTGCATCATAAGTAAACTGTAGGATTTTAAGTTAGAGGCTGTGTGAGGTACCCCATGAAGAGAGTCAAAGATTAGCAAAAGGGGGTGAGGGTATGCAGGAAAGATTTTTCTCCTTTCTGAATTTGACTGAATGCTGGCCCCAAGTGAAAAAAATCATAGTGTTTGTTTATCAGGTCTGCTGTGCAGTGACTTTGAAAATGAAATTCTCTGCTTGTTTTAGTTCACTAAAACTTACTTAACTATTCAGCATGCACTAAAGCAGACTGATCTGGAATAACTCAACTGTAATCAAGCCCTTTAAGAATTAGTCTGAATAGTCCAGAATCTGCACCACTGTTTGGCAAAACAGGGTTGAAATCATCAATATACCTGTCTTTACTTGCTGCCTTGCCTACATCCATCCCAAACTGTCTGAACTTTTCATATGTACTCTGTAAAATACCTGAATCTAACAGAAGCTGCAGAAACATTTTTTAAACAAAGAATTTGATTTCCAATCATATTAATGCTTTAAACCTTTATGGTCTTTTCCTTACTTCAGATGTTCATCTGAACATTCATTCTTGCTAATGTGTGGATTCTGCCACCTCTATTCATGGGGATGCTCTTTTATAATACAATGAAATTAGCAATAACATATCAACCAAAATTATCTGAAAGATATAGCTTCTCAGGATACAGGGTTTCAGCAGCATAATATTGAAAACAGATTTAAATACTACTTTCCATGGTAAGGAAATACAACAAATTGAAATTCTAATCAGAATATCAAAGCAAGTATATGTTACCAGATCTTCTGACATGCTAACAATAAAAAGTATTGGATACCACATCCTAATCTCCATTTTTCCATAATCATTTTAATAGTCATCAAGTAGCTAGCTTCAGTGTGGACAATTGAAGAGAGCTTAAAATGCAGTGTGCCAGGAGTGTGTCAGCATGCTGAATAATTTCCTACAAAATTGACCATGCCACACACACACACACACACACACACACACACACACACACACACACACACAAAACCATTTATAAGTGTCTTTCACTAGACCACAATAAAAGAAAATAAAATTGTTGGCACTTACTGACCCTGCAACCATTTTTAATAACCCCAAATATCTGCATTGTAGGGTATCGCTTCCTTATCCAACAGCACAATAAAATAATATTAGGGGCAAAGGGATCATATCTTGCATTTTTATTAAATTTTCTCAAAACTCTTCCGTTAGATTTATTTAGGTATTTGTCTCTAAGATCAGCAACATTTCGATGATTTCTGCACATAAGTTAGAATGCACAGAGGCATCAGCATATCAATGGCTAAGGAAAGTTCTTGCTGCTTTGCAGTTAACAAGTCCTTTTCATCTCCATGGTTTATTATTTCAGAATATTTCAAAATACAGTTATCTTAAGCACCGGAAGATGTCTTCAAGTGAGCCCTCTTCCCAGAAATAACAGTCAGTGAAATCAGGTGAAATTTTTGTTTTGAACATAAAGGTCTGTTTATGACTTAGAAAACCAGCCTGATTTTATCCATTCTGATACATAAAATTTAGGGGAAATGCTCCATTGCTGTGACAGAGATTATCTTTTTATATGCTAAACTTCCCTGCTTCTTAGTGGCTGTTTTATCAGGTTGTGTGAGAACCTTCTCATGGCTCTTTACTCAATGCCTTAGAGTATTTTCTCACGGAAATTTAAGAGGCTATTTCCTATCATTGTAGTGGCCTTTTTCTCTGATTAGCTGAATTTTGAATAATGCTTATTTTTATGTAGCTATCAGTTACAGGTGCATGGTCCCACGGTTACTTTTAAAAGTACGCATTTTACTCAGAGTTACTTTTAAAAGCACTTTCAAGCTAGAATTTTGCCATACTCGGTCTTTAACAGTTTAGTCTCAAATGAGAACCAAAGATACTAGCATAATATTTCCATAACAGACTTTTGAATTTTTCAGTCGCAAATATAAAAGAGCAGCAGCAGCAACAACAACAACAAGAAAAGCCACTTTTCTCCACCAAAGGAAACAAGCTGTTTGAGCTATAGGTAAGAGCAGCACATATGCTAGAAATGATTATACATGCCAAACAGCAAGACTTTCCAGTTGTTAATATACAGTAGGAAGTTAAAATTACATACCTTTTCTCCATGACGACTTGCTATTAAAACTGATATCAACTCCTGTTAATGACTTTTCAACAAAACGGGAAAGAGCAAAGTCACATGTCCTAGGAGGAGGCCTGTGCTAGCTGCTGCTTAATTTCAGTACTGAAGGGAAAAAAAAAAAAAGGCGGGGGCAAAGGGTGAGCATAGACCTTAAAAAACAACCCACTTCCTGGGTACATGCAGCTAACCACACATTATTTGACTTAGAGCTAATCTTGCGTAGTCAGTTAACAATATCATTATTTACCAATATAATAGTCAGTTTTCCAGTATTGTATATTTGTATGGGCTGCACAAGAGGGGAAAAATGTAATAAAATTTTAGCCACCGGGTTGGGTGGGGTCAGAGAAGGAGATGGTTGTAAGACCAGTGGAAACTTCCTCTTTCTCTGTCTTCTAGTAAGGCCCTAAAAACAGTCTCTCCCGGGCTAACTTATGCATGTTCGTGCTAACAGAAGGCACTGAATATCTACTGGGAAGCCAAGAGGTCACCTCTGACATAGTGCTGGTGCTTGTCTCTCTGGTGGCTAAACATGCAGGAACCTATTTGGGTTAACAAGTGCACAGTGCTGTGGGCAGATGGCATCAGAACTTTAGAGCACACAGCCCAGGTCCTGCAGGCACTCCAGGAGAGCATGTAGTGCAGGGCACTTGCTTCAGTACTACACATGAATGAGGTTCCACCCTAGCCTGTTCTGTTTCCTAAGCTGTTTGAAACGTGCTGAAGAGCATTTGCTCAAGCTGCGCAATCCTTTGGTCTAACAGAAAGGAAAAGACAAAATAAATGGTTCAAGAGCTGTCCTTTGGGCAAGCTGCTGTGCCTCAGCTGGACCAGAGCATACAGTTCCAGGTCTCAGTAACAGCTGTAATATGTGCATATACGTTAAGCTCCAAAGTTCAGAAAATCGGACCCTGGGTTACCAGGCTTGGTTTGCTCCATGAGATTTGCAGGATAGTCCCAAAAGGGAACCTGTGCCTTCCAAATATGTGAGGAAATAAATCGCAGACTCTTATCTGCAGATTAATTGGATGAGACTTCCATAGAGGACAGTAGTATGGATAGCTTTATGATGCCATTCAATCCACTGCCAGACCTCCTTCCTGGATGGATCTTCTTAGGTACATGGGTCCTAAGGGACTTTGATGAGTGTTTGCTATTGGCATCAAAGAGAAAGTAGGAAGAATGATGAAAGAAGTGAGGAAAGCTGAATTCAGGGACCAATTTTGATACTGCTGCTTAACCTTGTCCAAGCCATTTACATTCTCTAAAATTCAGTTACTCATCCATATAGTGGAACGCACAGACATGAAAACTGTATTTTAGGGAGAATAATAAATAGATTTAACTAATCTTTATATCTTGAAGAATTGTAGGTATCTTAGTTACTGTTTGATTGCTGTGAAGAGACATCATAACCAAGGCAACTCTTAATAAGAGGAAGAATTTAATTGGAGGCTTGCTTACAGTTTCAGAGGGTTAGTCCATTATCATTGTGGAAGGAAGCAGGTGGGCATGGTACAGGAGCAGTAGCTGAGATCTATACATCCTGACCTACAACCACCACCACCAGCAGCAAACACACAGAGACACAAAGAGAGAGACACACAGAGAGAACAGAGACAGAGACAGAGAGACTGGGCTTAGTGTGGGCTTTGAAATGTCAAAGCCAGTTCTCAATGACACACTTCATCCAACAAGGCCATGCCTCCCAATCCTCTTCAAATAGTTCTACCAACTAAGGACCAAACATTCAAGCATATGAGCCTATGGGGCCAGGAAGAATCCCAGAAATTTAAGACAGTTAATATGAAGCCTTGGTAAAATCTCGTTGGACTCAGAAATCAAGGATGAGCAGTATAACTTAGATGTCTCTTTAAAAGCAAGTATTAATAAAATACATTAACTGGAGTCAAAGGTGCATTTTCTTTTCACAAGGCTTTGTCTTGGTTTGGTCTATGAGAAGTGATGGATACTCATCACAATTAAGGCTCTCTGTCCCGTGTTGTCACTCATTGGTAGACAGGTTCATTCATTCACAGAGGGAGTACTTAGTGAGTACTTGCAGTGAGCTACACATTAGGGCAAGCAGTTTCTTCTACCCTTGGTTTGAATCCTCAAAATGCCTTTATGAATCAGACAATATTAGTATACTATTTTTATACCTAAGGAAAATGAGATTTATTTGTAGGCCAAATTAGTACAGAGGAACCAGGAGTCAAACTCTGAGGCTCTGACCTTGGAGCCCCTATTATAACTGAACAGGCCATCTTGGAACCACTCACTCTACAGCATAGCTCTGAGTGAGTGATACTGAATCCTGAAGTCCCACTTTTAGAATTTCATTTAGTCTCTCTACTGCTGAGGACAATAGACTTTGAAGTTAGGAGTCATTTCCAGAAGGAGCATTGAAGCCAATTTCCCAGAATGTTCTCTAAAATTTAAATGCATATCAAATAAATGAAATGAAGTTCACTATAAGCAGAAATACACTGTGTTCATAGATGCAAAGGCCTGGCTTGGCATCAGCCTGCCCAGGTCAGTCTACAAATAGATTCAAGACAGTCCTAACTAGAATTATAATGGGAACTTTTGAAGAAAGCCACTAACAACTTCCAGAATTTCTGTAGAAGTATGAATATCTAAAGAATTTGAGCTCATTTGGGAATAATAACAAAAAGTCAGCTGACTTGCTCTGCTAGATATTAACATAGTACAAAAACATAGCAATAAATATATAGATTAAAATTAGACACGGTGGTGTTGGCCCACAATCTCCATACTTAGGAGTTAGAGGCAAGGAAAACTGGCAGTTAAAATTTGGCCTCAGCTACATATTGAGTTCAAGGACAGCCTGAGTTTCACAAGACCCTCTTTCAAAGAATTATCAATCAATGTTTTAATACTTGAATCAATGTTATTAGTATATTATAACATTGTATACAATAGTTAATATAAAAGACTAATTATTTGAAAATTAAATATGTGATGAAAACATCATCCTAAGGTAAATCAGAAGGAATCATTTGTTTTGTAGATAGTGTTGGCAGGACACACCCACTAAGCAGATGTAAATGGACAGATGTACAGGGGTCTAACCCTACATTAGATTACATGTAGTGGTAGATGTGGTGATGTATTGTGTACCCCAATAAAGCTTACCTGGGGATCAGAGGACAGAGCCAGCCACTAAATCAGACATAAAGGTCAGGCAGTGGTGGCACACACATTTAATCCTATCACTTGGGAGGCAGAGATTCGTCTGGATCTCTGTGAGTTCAAGGCCACACAGGGCTACCTGAGAGAAACAGAACCAGGCAGTGGTGACACATACTTTTAATTCCAAGAAGTAATATGGCAGGACACAGAAAGGTATATAAGGTGTGAGGAAACAGGAACTTGCTCTCTTGAGGCTGAGGATTTTGTAGAGGTAAGCTAGTAGCTGGCTGTTCTGCTCCTCTGATCTTTCAGCTTTCACCCCAATATCTGGCTCTGTTTTTTTTTTTTTTATTATAAGACCTTTTAAGATTTGTGTTACATAAACCACCTCTAATGAGTTAAACCTATACTTGAGGTTAAATCCTGATTCTGATACAGTGAAGTGAATAAATATGCTTTATTTTCATAAAGGCTATCTTTCCATTACCATGGAAAAGAGCAAATATATGTAGATTGGGCTACAAAATAATTAACCATTTCTATTACAGATATAACAGGCATAGATGACCAAAAAAAAAAGCCTGGTAGAAAATGCACATATTTCCAAAAGATGTACATAAACCAATTTTAAAAACCTCTAGGTAGGCTAATTTGGGTAAAAAAAAACAATGGAGTTGGATGAAATATTCATGAAAATGTTCTAATATCCAACCAGTGCATGAAGGGAAGTACCAAGAGTAATCACAATAAAACTAGTTACCACAGCTTCCACTGAAGTGTTAAAGCTCTGGATGTGAATGTGTCGAAGAGAAAATGACCAACATTGATGAGACTATGAACAAGGCATTCTAATAAGCAATCTCAGAAAAAAAAAAAAAACAAACAAAATAAAATACACTCAGTTTCTCAGTTTTCTCCAGTACCCTGACTGTAGTGTCCATAATGGTCTAGAGAATTCTTCCAACAGAGTATTTTCACCCCTTCATATGTCAATGGGTCTTGATCCTGGCTTTTATGTCTCAGGTAGTAGCTGTGTTAGTGGTGGTTGGGGGAAAGTCTATGGGACCTCTGAATGGATGCTGTGAGCTGAACACTCCAGGAACACAGAATAGGTCAATAGGTGTTGCTAGGATGAGGAGTACTGAGAGTCCGTGTGAGAGAGAGGAGAAGCAGTTACCTCTCTTGGAGGACAGTGCTTATTGAGCACTTTCCACATGCCATGCATACAGCTTTGGGATTTGCCTCTGGATTTATGGATGCTGTGGATAAGAAGTTGGAGTCTTTCCAAACTTCTCATGTTGAAACCCCAACCCCTAGAAGTTACGTTTAGGGTTATGGTTTGAAAAGAGCTCCTATAAAAGGGACTCTATGAGAATAGCTCACTTTTTCTACCATATGAGGTCAAAATCAGAAGGCATCATCCATGTGGAATAATCCTCGTCAGATTTTGAATCTACTGACATCAGAGTTGATCTTCCCAGCCTGTTTTCTTTAAGCTGCTGAATTTATACCGAAACAGACAAAAATAATGGCATATTATACTCTAGATTAAAAAGAAATAAGTCTCTGGGACATACTTAGATATTAAATATGAATAAGGAGAGAGAAAGGAAGGTGTGGTGGTGAGGAATCACATTACTAGCTGGATAAGAGATGTCAGAGAACATGGAGAAGTAACGAAAGCAGCGTCCTTGGTGGTGAGACAGAGATATGGCAGGCTGGGAGGAACACTCCGTCTGGCACTCCTGAGAAACTGCATGGAGTTCTGTGCAACTCCAGTGAGCACTGAAGGATAGACCAAGCTGTCAAAATTACCCACAGGAGAGATGACTGGGTCATGTACCAAGCTGGACCATCAGCAGAGGACAATAGTTCAGTTCTGGAGGAGTTTGAGAATAGACTGCATTTTGTCTTGAGCAGCAAAGAATACATCAAATGTAGATAAGACAGAATGGCTTCAGAAGAGCAGCACCAAGGCTGTACATCGTGCTATTGACATTGACCTCTGAGAAACTGGCTGTGCTCACAGTGTGCTTATCCAATGTGAAGCTGGATATGAAGGTGAGAGACAAGGGAAAGGGCTGAGCTAACGGTGTCTATTTGGAAGTCAGCAACATTTAGCATTTACTTGTGTGAGACTGGGTGTGAAAGCCTAAAGTGATTGTGGAACAGAGAAAGGTCAAGGCAGGACTCTCGGTGCCCAGTTGAAAGACTGTGAAAGAAGAAGAAAAAACAGCCACAGCCAAAAAGACTAAAACAGTCTAAGGAAGAGGAGGAGGTCCTTGAAGCGTTTGGTGTCTCAAAAAATCAAATTAAAATGTTTCTTTGAGAGATTTATAAATTGTCAAATGCTGCTAATGGCTCAAGAATTAAATGGAAGTGGTCAAATTGCCTTTAGATAGGGGATGGTAGAGGTCACTGTGACTTTGATAAAAACAGTTCTTGTCGGATATGCAGGGAAGAAATCTTGTTATACAGGGCTGGTGTGGTGGCTCAGGAAGTAAAGGAGCTTACTGCCAATTCTGATGACCTGTGCTTGACCCCTGGGACCTATATGATGAAAAGAGAGAATTACATCTTAGAAGATATTATTTGACAATGACACATGCATCTTAGTGCAAACACACACACACACACACACACACACACACACACACACACACACACACACACACACATAATTTGGAAAAGAAAGACTTTATTTTAATAGACTAGTAACAGAGGTGTCGCCATGTTTAAGGAGCTCTTATGTGACAGGAAAGGGCAGAAGTGGGAGGGATTGTATGGTACCCAAGAGAGAAATAGAGCCACAGAGACTTATTTTATATGTTTTTGCTTTATTGGGATGGGAAAAAGAAGACATGAATTTGGAGGATGAGTCTTTAAAGGGAAAAAGCGACGATGGTACATGCATGGAAAGAAAAAAGCAGAGAGGATTGTGGAAAATGTCCTGAGAGGGGAGAGATGCACTGGAATCAGGAATGACTGCAAGCCTTGGCTTTGACTAGGAGTCTGAGGCACAGTCTGGGAAGCAGAGATCCTGCCTGAATTCCTGGGCAAGGTGCAGGAATATAGAGATTCCTGTGTTCAGAGTCACTAAAAGTTCCCTTCTGGTTGTCAGCAACAGGAAAACAGTAAGGATTAGGGAACTAGGATTAGGGAAAGTGGGACAAAGATTTGGAGGTTTTAGGAAATAGGAGGCGATCCAACAGTACAGCAATGTGAGCTTCTGTACTTCAGGAGCATCGTAACCAAGTTGCATCCTTGAGCTTGGACAGAGAGCCCTGAAGAATGTTCATATTGGCCTGGGGAACTTCTCTGAGTACCACAGAAGTACCAGGGAATTCTGTGTGGTTTTAAGGACTGATGAGGTTGGGAAAGATGGGTGCAAAATATGATAAAAGTTTTAAAACCTCATACAAGAATGGATAGTACACATCAGAATCAGATATTTGTAGGGGGAAGAATATGACAATTCTCACAAACAAGTATTACATTATCCTAGGGGAAAGAAACTGGATTGTGGTGATATTGTGTTCCCCAATATATTGTACATCCTAATAAATTTATCTGGGGTCAGAGAACAGAACAGCCACTAGATATAGAGGCCAGAAAATGGTGGCACACATGCATGCATGCATGCACACACACACACCCCTTTAATCTTAGCATTCCCAAGGCAGAGATTTGTCTGGATCTCTGTGAGTTCAAAGCCATACTAGAAACAGCCAAGCATGGTGACACATGCTTTTAATCCCAGGAAGTGATGGCAAGAAGCAGAAAGGTATATAAGGTATGAGGAACAGGGACTAGAGGCCTGTTAAACTTTTAGGCTTTTGAGCAGCAGTTCAGCTGAGATCCATTAGGATGAGGACACAGAGGCTTCCAGTTTGAGGAAAGGAGATCCGTGAGGAATTGGCGAGATGAGGTGACTGTGGCTTGTTCTGCTTCTCTGATCTTCCAGCATTCACCCCAATACCTAGCTTCAGGTTTGATTTTGTTGATAGTGAGGTAAGGCAGAGAGTAAACATATTATTAGTTAATATATTCAAAGTAGAACAACTACAGAGAATGTAAAGCAAAGACAGCAGGCAGCAAGTATACACAGCTCTTTGAAGAGAGATATGAATTTGATATGGACTACTTGAGGTTGAAGAGAAGAGAAGATTTTGTTCTTTTCAGGTCTCCAGTAAAACCCACGTGAACTTGAATGAAGCAGTAAAAGAGGAATTTTGTTGATATAACACAAAACAGAAAACTTACTGGAGCAATGACTCTCGGAGGAGGTGAAAAAGTGTCATTAGCTACAGTTTAGACATTGACACTTCACCATGAGGTGAGAAAAGGAAACAGATGACCTTTCTGATAAGATAACACTTGGTGCAAGACTTGAAAGGACTCAGGAGCACAACCAGAGAACTAAGATCCAAGACAGGGAAAAGTAGAGGCAAAGTTGAGTTTGCTTAGCAATTTGAATTATAACTGGAATGTTGGTTTGTCTGGCAGCAAAGAACAAGTGGGAGCGGGGTTTGGGATGTCAAGGTGAGAAAAGGGTTTCGTGCATATTGTACAAGTTACTAAGGGGGGGCAGTGGCAATTTAAAGATAAGGGCATGCAATTTCTTCATGCACCCCCTCACCTCCATCAAAGCACGGTAATTGCACCTTGATATAGTATATTCATTTTACGTGTTTGGGTTTTATATCAAGAAGGGCCACACCCCTGTGATTTGTTTAAATGTCTACAAAGTGAAGTCTCCAGAGGCTTCACTGGGTTCGGGGATGGACTTCTGGGCTAGGGGATGGACTTCTGAGGTACAGGGCTGTGGGTAACGCAGGTGGGCCTGACCTCTGGGCCTCGGGCTCCATTTTGAGAATCCTAAATCTTTCTCTCTCTGATGAGAGAAGCAGAAGGAGCAAGAGGTGTATTTACGAGAGGCTGTTGTTTCCGGCAGTGGCGAAGTAAGCTGTGGTGGAAACTTCCTGTTGCAGCAACACGGCCTGCTGAGATGATGTGCTCTGCCTGCACAGGCAACACTGTAAATGCACAAATTAAAGCTGAGCACACAGCCAAGCCACCTTCTCTGAAAGGAAGCCGACGCTCAGAAGGATGACCTGCATGGAAATCTCCAGATAACTGAGCAAAGTTAAACGCAACCCCCTGGCCAGGAAGCTTCTAATCCAGAGGGAAGGAGGAGATGGCACCAAGGCTGTCTGAAGCCGTGAGTTAGAAAAACCATTGCTGCTTGGAATCCAGACCATCGACTGTCTACGACTGCAACATAAGAGGAACTTGAAAAAAAAAAAAAAAAAAAAACAGGAAAGCTTATGAAAGCAAGGCACAAGGCAGAGCAAAAGTTGAAGAGAAACTGAAAATGAGTTCATGCTGAGGCGCTAAACTTATAATCACAGCTCTCGTATTTGAAACCCAAAGGTAGAATTCCGTGTTAAACTGCTGTTCGGACAGTGAAACCTCCCTGCCCTTTTCAAGAAGCAAATTGGAAATTTCCATGCAGCAAGTGCTTTACTGAAACTAAAGTGCTCACCAGCTCAGCAGTCTACCCCCGAGCCCAGCATTAGCAGAAGGTGTTTGCACACAATATAAAAATGCACCCTTATCAAGAAGCTGTCAGTCTTTGCCAAAGCTAGTAGTAAAAATGAAGAACACAACGAAGAGGTTCCTCAGAGACAGATGTCAAACAAAACCTGGGGTTTGGTCAGCACCTGTCTAAAAGGACTGACAAAAGCCTGTGTTGCTTAGGCGGCCTCTGGGGCCTCTCTGACCAACAATTTCTAAGAAGGAATCTCTCTCCCAGGGACCTTTTTTCCTCACTGCTTCCGGAAGCAGTGGTGTTTAGTCGTGCAGAGGGTGTCTTGGGCTTACAAGACAGTAAGTTTCCATGTGGTTTCTTCCTACAGCCTTCATTTTGGTCAGCCCTCCTTAGCTCCTCCCCCGCCCCGCCCCCACCCCCCTTATGCTTTCCCACATCCAGTACCCTCCCTACTTTCCTTTGGCCTGTGCTCTACTCGGCATCTCCTAAAAGGAACACTTCCCCTCAAGGTCCCCTTCCCAGTTTCCACAGGAAATCCAGGTTAAATAAACAACACTGACGCCCCTAGCCAGGGTGCACATTTGGAGAGAATGGGCATCATTTGTCTGTCCTGCCTGGGTTACCTCACTACCTCACTCAACATAAGTTTCCCAACCTCCTCCATTGACCTGAAATTTTTATGACCTTATTTTTCTTCACAGTTTTAAAATAAACTTTTTTGTGTGTATATATAACATTTTCATTATACATTCTTCTGTTGGTGGACATCTTGCCTTCTTCCATTTTCTAGCTATTGTGAATAGAGCAGCGATGCACATGGGTGTGTAAAAGCACACTAGTATGATATAACGTCTTTCATGTATGTGTAAAAGAGTGCTATAGCTGGGTCAGATGGCAGCTAGACTTCTAGTTCTCTGAGAAGCCTACAGACAGGTTTCCGAAGTGTCTACACTAATTTACATTTTTACCAACTCTAAAGGTCCCCTTTTCCATATCCCCACCAACATTTATAGTCATTTGTGTTCCTGATGTTCCATTTGGATGGAAGTTGGATAGAATTTTAAAGTACCTTTGAACGATGTTTCCTGATGACTGAGAATGCTGAACTCCTTTTTAAATGTTAATTTTCCACTCATATTTTTTCATTTTGACAACTTTATTTAGTTCCAAAACCCATTTTTTCTGTTTATTTCTTTTTGTTTTTCACATCTGGACCACTGTTTGCCAGTTTGCCTCCCTTCCTCTCCTCCCAGGAACCTCTCCCCCCACCCCACCTCCATCCACTCCTGTCTTTCTCTTCAGAAAAGGGCAGACCTCCCATGGATATCACCCAGCCACAGTATATCAAGTTGCAGTGAGACTAGGCATCTCCTCCTCTATTAAGGTTGGATGAGGCAATCTGGTAGGAAGAATGGTCCCCAAATCAGGCAGCAGAGTCAGAGACATCACCTGCTCTCATTGTTAGGAGTCCCACAAGAAGACCAAGCTACACAACTGTCACATATATGCAGAGGGCCTAGGTCAATCCCAGGCAGGCTCTCTGGATATTAGTCCAGTCTCCGTGAGCCCCTATGAGCCCAGTTTGGTTGATTCTGTGGGTTTTCTTGTGGTGCTCTTGACCCACTGGCTTCTACAATCCTTCCTCTCCCTCTTCAGCAGGATTCCCTGAGCCCTGTCTAATGTTTGGCTATGGGTCTCTGAATCTGTTTTCATCGATTGCTGGGTGAGGCTTCTCTGAGAGCAGTTGGACTAGGCACCCATCTGTTCTTCTGGCTGGTGTGGCCTGTCTCACAGCCCATTTTTAATATACTATTTTTATTAATTTCTGAGAATGTCTGTATTTTGATCATTTATGCTGACTCCTCCTAGAGCCATACCTACCTTCCTATACACCCAATTTACCCTCAACTTATCCTCTCCCTTTTCTTTGTATCAAACAAATCTAAGCTTTACTATCAATAATTCAATGGGTCTGGAGCCATCCGCTGGTGCATGCTCAACCTAACAGGGTCCACACCTTTCAAGAGACTAATTTTATGTACCACATTTTATTTATCCATTCTTCAGTTGAAGGGCATCTAGGTTGTTTCCAGGTTCTGGCTATTACAAACAATGCTGATATGAACATAGCTGAGCAAGTGCCCTTGTGGTATGATTGAGCATTCCTTGGGTATGTGCCCAAGAGTGTTATAGCTGGATCTTGGGGGAGATTGATTCCCAATTTTCTAAGAAAGTGCCATATTGATTTCCAAAGTGGTTGTACAAGCTTGCATTCCCACCAGCAGTGGAGGAGAGTTCCCCTAGCTCCACATCCTCTCCAGCATAAGGTGTCTTCAGTGTTTTTGATCTTAGCTATTCTGACAGGCATAAGGTGGTATCTCAGAGTTGTTTTGATTTGCATTTCCCTGATGATTAGGGATGTTGAGCAATTCCTTAAATGTCTTTCAGCCATTTGAGTTTCCAACTGAATACTACTCAGCAGAGAAAAACAATGACATCATGAGGTTTGCAGGCAAATGGATGGATCTAGAAAAAATCATCCTGAGTGAGGTAACCCAGACTCAGAAAAACATGGTATGTACTCACTCATAGGAGGATACTAGATGTGGAACAAGGATGACTGGACTGCTACTCACAACACCAGGGAAGCTACCTGGAAAACAGGACCCCAAGAAAGACACAGGGATCGCCCAATGATGGAGAAATGGATGAGATCTACATGAACAGCCTGGATGTGAGTGGGGGTAATGAAGGGCGAGGGTCAAGGGAAAGAGAACTTGGGGGAGTGGGAGATCCCAGCTGGATCAAGAACAGAGAGGGAGAACAAGGGATAGGAGACCATGGTAAATGAAGACCACATGAGAATAGGAAGAAGCAAAGTGCTAGAGAGGCCCACAGAAATCCACAAAGATGCCCCCACAATAGACTGCTGGCAATGGTTGAGAGACAGCCCGAACTGACCTACTCTGGTGATAGGATGGCCAAACATCCTAATTGTCGTGCTAGAAACCCCATCCAATGACTGAGGGAACTGGATGCAGAGATCCACGGCCAGGCCCCGGGTGGAGCTCCGGGAGTCCAATTGGCAAGAAAGAGGGTTTATATGAGCGAGAATTGTTGAGATCAAGGGACAAATAGCCAAATGAATGGAAACACATGAACTATGAACCAATGGCTGAGGGGCCCCCAAGTGGATCAGGCCCTCTGAATTGGTGAGACAGTTGATTGGCTTGATCTGTTTGGGAGGCATCCAGGCAGTGGGACCAGGTCCTATGCTCAGTGCATGAGTTGGCTGTTTGAAACCTGGGCCTTATGCAGGGACACTTGGCTCAGCCTGGGAGGAGGGGACTGGACCTACCTGGACTGAGTCTACCAGGTTGATCTCAGTCCGCGAGGGAGACTTTGCCCTGGAGGAGGTGGGAAAGGGGGGTGGGCTGGGGGGAAGGTGAGGGGGCAGAAGGGGGAGAACAAGGGAATCCGTGGCTGATATGTAGAATTAAATTATATTGTAAAATAAAATAAAATTAAATTTAAAAAGTAACAAAAGCTCGACAACAAAAAAAAGAAGGAGAAAGGGATTAATTTTGAGTCCCTCAACTTAATTTGTCGCTTACCTCAGACAAAGTTTTGGTGGACTCTGTGGGGTTTTTCTTCACCAGATTATATAATCTGAAGAAACCATTTAAATACTTTCTTATCTGAGTGTCCTCCCTCTCTCTCTTCATCCCCCTCTCCCTCCTTCCCTGCCTGTCTCTCTCATTTTCTTTCTTTCTCTCTCTCTCTTGCCACCTGCTGTAGCTAGGATTTCCCATAACACATAGAAGAGAAGTGGTAAGGGGGCACCTTTCCCTTTCTAATCTTCAGGAAACATCTTTAAAGTCTTCTCTGTTGAAGCCAGCAATGAGCTTGCTTCACATGGCCTTCCTGCTCGTGAGAAAAGTTCCTTCTGTATGTAACTTGTTGAGGGTTTTTTTTTGTTTCTTCATCAAAATACTTATCATTTATTACATGTATTTAAAAGTCAATGTAAATCCATCTCAGGCACTTCTTGAGTATACACTAAGATATTTCTGCCAGAGAACAGCATGTATATTGGTCAATATCATGATATCCTGCATTTTGATTTTTAAAATAATATGCATGGAAAGCCTTTTAGCATTAACTTTTATACTCTAAGCTGAAACCCTCTCAGACACAGGGGTTGTTAAACTTTTTATAAGTAAAGTTTGCATTACTATTTCAATATTTTATGTTATAATTTCTACTCAGTGTGTTCAACATAGAAACACAACATAAGCTTGTCTGGTGTGTTAGGTTCAAATGTAATGCCAAGATCCCTGTGAAAGAACAAAATAACAAAGCTAAAGAAACTTGATTTTCACCTCTAGGCCTGTCTGAAGGAACCCACAAGCACCCCCCACCACCACCACCTGCTGTGGAATAATCCTCTTGTACACTGTAAAGATTTGTTATTTGAATTGTTTTAATAAAATGCTGATTGGCCAGTAGTCAGGCAGGAAGTATAGTCGGGGCAATCAGACTAAGGATGACAGGAAGGAGAAGGGTGGAGTCAGGAGTTGCCAGCCAGATGCAGAGAGAGCAGGAGATGAATGCATGTGCCATGTTGGTAAAGGTACTGTCATATGGCAGAGCATAAATAAGGAATATGGGTTCATTTAAAATGTAAAAGTTAGCTACTAACAAGCCTGAGCTATCTGCTGAGTATTTATAAGTAAAATTAAGCCTCTGAGTCAGTTATTTGGGACATGGCAGCTGAAACAGGAAACATCTGTTTACACACACCATGATGATAATGATAATGGACTGAACCTCTGAAACTGTAAGTCAGTCCCAATTAAATGTTTTCCTTTATAAGAGTTGCTATGGTCATGGTTTCTCTTCAAAACAATAGAGATCCTAAGACAGAAGTTGGTACCAGAAACTGGGGTATTGTTGTGATAGGCTTGACTATGCTTTTACTTGGAGGAATGTGGACGCTGGGACTTTGGATTAGAAAAGCTGTTGAATGCTTTAAGTGGGGGTTTAATGGGTCATCCTAGTAAGAATATGGAAGACAGTGGTGCTGAGAGTGATTTGAATTGTTGGGGCCTGGCTCAAAAGGTTTTAGAGGAGAATATTCATATGTGGTCTAGAGACTGCCCTTTTGATATTTTGGTGAAGAATGTGGCTGCTTTTTGCCCTTGTCTGAAAAGTCTGCCAAAGGCTAAATTAAAGAGTTTTGAATTAGTTTTATTGGCAGAGGAAATTTCAAAACAGCTTAGTATTGACTCTTTCATGTGGTTATTGTTGTATTTTGAAAATGGTGGGAAGGAGTCACACTATACAACAGGGCCCACGTAGGAGGTTTATTGAGGGGAAGGGGTGAGAGAAGGGGGCAGGGACCATTCCCTGGGGACAAGGAAGGGAAAGAGAAAGAGATGAAAGGTGAGCAAGGCCCACCTTTTATAAAGAAAGGTAGTGAATGCGCACAGGAGGTGCTCTTAGTGGCTGCAGTTGAGGTGTATCCTGTCAGGACCCTAAGGGCAGGCCAGTACAGATGCCTAAATGCTAACATTCCTCCCTTTTGTTTATGATAAAAAGGTGAGGAGTTACAAAGGGGTAGTAGGTGAGGCAGGGTTGAGGGTGCCTTGTTCTTGAGACTGCTTCCTACTGGCATGGGGAGTGTCGATCATCTTTGGGGACCTGAGAAAACTAGGGTGCTGGCCATGTCCTGGGATAGCTGGCTGTTTCACTTCCCTGTCCAGGCTCTGTGAAACTGTCCAGCAACACTTGGACCTGGCAAGATGCTGTTCAGACAGATTCAAGTCAACTTCTTGGAGCTCATAAAAAATTACAATGAGATCACCAGGCAAGATGGAGGAAAGCCACATGGCTGCTGTTAGTAGTTACATGCACTAACATGCACATACACACAGAATTAAACAGGAGTTGAGTAAATAGAAATGGAGAATCAGTGTGTGCTATGCAAGACAAAGCTGGCTTCTCCATCTCTGATTTGCACGTTGCAGCAAACAGAACATTTAGAGAGGAAGAACAGACAGACACAAGCAGATCTCGGAGCAAAGAAAAGGGAAGAAAACAGAGAATTCTTTCTCAGTTCCCCAACTGTCTGGTCCAAAGAATGGTCAGTGGGTCACCAAAAGACGTCCCAATGGGAGCAAGGGGGTGTATGACATAGTTCCCAAGGATGAAGCAGAGAGAAGATGATCCAAAGGCCTGAATGTTCTGGCATCCCAGGGATCCAGGGAGGATCAGATTAAGTGGGCATAAGCTGTTCAGTAAGCTGTCACATAAGAGTAGGGACTGAGGGCTGAGAGCCCGAGAGAGGCACAGTCGCCTGGTACCAGGACTTCAAGAAAAGCTAGAAGGTGAAGAGAGGACTGTGTTCAAGAAATGGAGCCTCACATCTAGGGGAATGGTCAGAGGCCTGTGGCCCCACCAGAGACCCAATTGTTGGTATTGAATGGAAGCCAAAGCGATTGATAAATGAAAAAGCAGATTCATTGCAGGTGGAAGAGAGCAGATCAGAAAACAGATTTGTTGCAGGTGTGGGGGTGGGGAGAACAAAAGAGTGAAAAAGTGAAAAGCTGAATAAGAGAAAGTTTGAAAGTAGGGTACTCCCATCTATCCGATCACTGGCAGATGTTGCAAAGGTCCTGTGGAGTGCTGGTGAGCAGCCATTTTTGATATGGTGGTAAGCACATTTTCCATGAGTGAGGTAGCAAAGGTCCAAGGGCTGGAATCTCTAGCATCCCAGAAATTCAGGGAGGACCCGAGAAGGCACAAGCTGCTCAGTGGACCATTGTCCAAAAAGCGGGGGCTGATGGGTTAGGAGCTGGAGTGAGACACAATTGCCTAGTACCAGGACTTTGAGAAAAGCCAGAAGGCAAGGACTGTACTCGAGAAATGAAGCCTCATTTGTGGAAAATGGTCAGAAGTGGGAGGCTTACCTATTGTCGGTGTTAGATGGAGAATCTCAGTGATCTGATCAGTTAGGTGGTGTAGCAGGAATCTTAACAGGTCTTATTAATAAAAACAAATCTGGGAGCCAGGTATTGGAGTGAATGCTGGAAGATCAAAGAAGCAGAACCACAGCCATCTCACCTTGCCAATTCCTCAGCTGATTCTGTTTCCTCTGAGTCCTCATCCAGAATGAATCTCAGCTGAACTGTTGCTAAGAGCTTAACCAGCCCTAGTTCCTGGTCCTCACGCCTTAAATATCTTTCTGCTTCCTGCCATCACTTCCTGGGATTAAAGGCTCTTGTTACCATGCCTGGCTGTTTCTACTGTGGCTTTGAACTCACAGAGATCCAGATGGATCTCTGCCTTTGGAATGCTAGGATTAAGGGCATGTGCTACCACTGCCTGAACTCTGTGTTTAATATTATGGCTGTTCTGTTCTCTGACCCCAGATAAGTTTATTAGGGTGCACAATATTTTGGGGAACACAATATCACCACAAGGTGGAAAAGTAGGACTGTTGCAGTGGACCAGGTTCCAGGGTCCCAGCACATTTCAAACTGCAGGAGAGCCTTCCCAGTCAGGGAACCAATACTGTATTTTAAAAAACAGCGGGACAGAGTCACACCATACAACAGGGCCCACATAGGTTTATTGAGGGGAAGGGGTAGGACAAGGGGCAGAGAAGTGGGCAGGGATTAGTCCCTGGGGACGGGAAAGAAAAAGGAGAAAGAGAGAAAAGCTGTTTTGGAGTAGGGACTTAATAAGAGAAAGCTTAGGGTACCCCCTTCCATCTATTGGATCGTTAATGAACCCCTGTCTTTCCGACTTCCCACTACTTCTCCAGCGGCTTCCTCCTCTCCGGTATTGGACCGCTCCAACTACCCAACTCTGGCTCTCACCTTTACTCCTCCTGTCACGAGTTCTGGAGTCGCTAAGGAATCCTGCCCCAGTCAAACCAACCAGGTGGCCATCCTCCCTTTGCAAGAGGTAGCCGGGGTGGATGGACTGGTTAAGGTACATGTCCCTTTCTCACTGGCAGAACTCTCTCAGATAGAAAAGAAACTGGTCAGTTCAGGCTGTCTCTCGACCATTGCCAGCAGTCTGTTGTGTGGGTATCTTTTTGGATTTCTGTGGGCCTCTCTAGCACTTTGCTTCTTCCTATTCTCATGTGGTCTTCATTTACCATGGTCTCCTATCCCTTGTTCTCCCTCTCTGTTCTTGATCCAGCTGAGATCTCCCGCTCCCCCAAGCTCTCTTTCTCTTGACCCTCGCCCTTCATTAACCCACTCATGTCCAGGCTGTTCATGTAGATCTCTTCCATTTCTCCGTCATTGGGCGATCCCCATGTCTTTCTTTGGGTCCTGTTTTCCAGGTAGCCTCCCTGGTGATGTGAGTAGCAGTCCAGTCATCCTTGTTCCACATCTAGTATCCTCCTATGAGTACATACCATGTTTGTCTTTCTGAGTCTGGGTGACCTACTCTGGCGATGGGATGGCCAAATACCCTAATTGTTGTGCTAGAAACCCCATCCAACGACTGAGGGATCTGGATGCAGAGATCCATGGCTAGGCCCCGGGTGGAGCTCTGGGAGTCCAATTAGCGAGAAAGAGGAGGGTTTATATGAGCGAGAATTGTTGAGACCAAGATTGGATAAAGCACAGGGACAAATAGCCAAACGAATGGAAACACATGAACTATGAACCAATAGCTGAGGGGTCACCACTGGATCAGGCCCTCTGAATGGGTGAGACAGTTGATTGGCTTGATCTGTTTGGGAGGCATCCAGGCAGTGGGACCAGGTCCTGTGCTCATTGCATGAGTTGGCTGTTTGAAACCTGGGGCCTATGCAGGGTCGCTTGGCTCAGCCTGGGAGGAGGGGACTGGACCTGCCTGGACTGAGTCTACCAGGTTGATCTCAGTCTGCGGGGGAGGCTTTGCCCTGGAGGAGGTGGGAATATGGGGTGGACTGGAGGGAAGGTGAGGGGGGCAGGAAGGGGGAGAACAAGGGAATCCGTGGCTGATATGTAGAACTGAACTGTATTGCAAAAAAAAGAATGAAAAAAAAGAAAAGAAACTGGGTTCTTATACTTCTAACTCTACCTTTTTTATTAAACAATTCCAATATATCACTCAATCCTTTCATGATAAATACATGATCCTAACTAATCACCTACTTCCTGAGGAGCACAGATGAGTCTGGGAACAGGCTAGGATACAGGCAGATGAGGGCCACCAGACTAATGCATCACATCCTCCTGGAACTGGGGCAGTTTCCGGTTGGGATCCACGGTGGGATTATAACACCCCAGGTAGCTCCCTAGCTAGGGATCAGTTTATGACCTGTCTCCTAGCAGGTCTTCGTAAGGCTGCCCTCAAACCAGTAAACTGAAAAGCTTCAAGACACAGTTTAGGACAGACAAGAGAATTTGTCTCAATTTCTAAAACAACTTACAAAGTCCCTCTTACAATATACTAATCTAGATCCTGAGAGACCAGAGGGCAGGCAGCTCCTTATGACCCATTTTGTTTAGCAGAGTTTCCCTGACATTAGGGCCAAACTTAAGCATCTGGAGAGAGGGCCCCTGACCCCACAGACAGAAGTCTTAGTGCTGGCATTTAAGGTGTACTATGGGAGAGATGAGAAAGCCAATAAACAGGAATACCAAATGCTGGCCAAAGCCATCCAACTGGCCATCTGATGGCCCCCGGGTCTTTGTTTTAAATGTGGTCAAGAAGGGCATTGGGATCATACTGGCCACCAGGGCCATGTCCAACATGCCACCAAGAGGGACATTGGCCCCCTGTGTACCTTGTGGCATGGGGACATCAAACACAGACCACCCTCCAGCCAAACTTCTGGGTTTGGCCATGAATGATTGAAGGTGCCCAGGCTCTGGCTTGACAGCAGTCATCTCCTACAGGGAGCCTCAGGTAGCCATTACAGTATCGAGGTGACCCATTTCCTTCCTGGTGGACACCAGAGTCACTTACTCAGTCCCACTTGGGAGTTTTGGGGACCCACCCCTCCTTCTAATCTTCTTATTGTTGGGGTAGGGGGAGAGCCTTATCTACTTCATCAGACCCCACCACTTAATAGTATTTTCAGGGGTATTCCTCTTACCCACACATTTTTTGGTCCTGCCAACTTGCCTTGTGCCTTTAACAGGAAGAGATTTTTTTAGCCAAGGTAGGAGCTTTCATTTTGTTTGCTCCCCCCATTCGCCTGACCCCAGACTCCCCAGCAACTCCTCTCCTCCTCCTAGCCTTTTATGCCATTCCTGTTCACTCGCCACCCCTAACCCCTTACTTTTCATAATTACACAAAGGGTAGAATGTTATTAATTTTAGCCCCTTCTGGAGTCACATGACTGCACATGTGCTGTCAGTAGTCAGGCAAAATGTTTAGTCACTTCTAGGGCCTTATGTCCTACGCAATCCATTGCACAACATAATCTGCATGCAGTGTGATCACGTAATTTATGCGTACGCATAGCATAGCTACGTAAACCCATATACGCATGTGTGAGGTGACCTATAAAAGCAGGCTCTACCTGCTCCCTGCTCTTTCTCCCTCTTGCCAGAGGTAGTGTGCACCTCCCTCCTTCCCCCACGCCCCCTGTGCACCTTTCCTTTTGGTAGGTCTACCCACCTCCATCCTTTGCTTTCCCTAATAAAAACTCTTACAGTGGGTTCTGTTGTAACTCTTGTTTTCTTGTGCCTGGTAGATAACGTCGACAAATAAATAACAGTTATTAGTGTTAACTCTTATGAAGCTCTGTGAGGAAAAGGAACAAGCTGAACAAGGAAAAAAAAATGTACAGTTCAAGAAGAAAGGGGCACCAGGAAGTGGAATGGAGCTAAATCCTGTGTTCAAGGAGATAAACAGATTAAAGAAAAGCCTGATGGTAGATGGAATAAAGGGAGTGGTGACCTCAGGGCAAGATCCCACCCAGCTAAGTTTCCAACTTGTAAAATAAAAATTAAAGAAAATTTGGGGCAGAATGTGGTGGTGCACACCTTTAATCCCAGTAATCCAGAGGCAGAACCAGGCAGTTGTCTGAGTTTGAGGCCAGCCTGGTCTACAGACAAGTTTCAGGGAATCCAACCTTATACAGTGAAGGAAAACAGAAAGCTGGTAAAGACATAATTGAATGTTACATCTCTAGCAAACAACAGAACTTGGCCTCTTTGACCACATGGCTCTGGCTTTAGTGTCAAGGGTAGAAGAAAGGGTTTCAGGAATCTTCCTCTCACTAAGGAAAGCCCTTGAGGTCAGGAATGTGTCAAGGGTGTCCCTGAATGGAGGCCTAGAAAGGCCATTGTGTGAAGCCATGAAGCCTGCATTTTCTTGGATACCCCAAGATGTTAGAGATGCCAGAACTGTGGGATACCAGCTGAGGACAGCTGCTAACAGGGAGTGGAACCAGCCCAAGAGAAAGAAGTTGGAGATCTGAAGAGAACTTTGACACCAGATGTGAAGATACAGTTCGGAGTTTGCCCAGCAAGTTTTCAGACTTGCTTTGGACCAATAATTCCTGACTTTGCTCCCTTTTGGAATGATAATGTGTATCCTGTGTCATTGTATGTTGGAAGTATGTGATCTGCTCTTTTATTTTACAGAAGATTACAGTTAAGAGATTGCACAAGTCTCAGATGAGACTTTGAACTTTAGACTTTTAAACAGTGTTGAGACTATAATAGACTATGGGGACTTTTGAAGTTGGACTAAATATATTTTGCATTATGATATAGCTATAATCCTATGGGAGCCAGGGAGTAGAATTTGGTCATTTGAATGAAAACTGCCTGGCGGGCTCAGAGGACACGCACAGCTCTGCCCAAGGTCTCTAGACCTGGGGTGGGAAGAATTCGCCTGAGAGCCTGCCTAGGGCCTTTGGCGATGGGCAGTCAGGCACCACTATGGTGAGTGAGTACAGGGTGGTGAAATGGGGGAGAGAAAGAGACAGATCTGAAAAGGTGAGGACAATGTGGAATGGTTGAGGTAGATACGCTGCTTGCCACCCAGAGCCATGGTGATGTCTGGGCCTGGACTGCTGCCAAGGGCCATGATTTGGTCTGTGGCCTTGATGCAGCTGTGGAGGTCTGTGTCGATGTTCATAACTCCTGTTACCAATGAGGGCCCTGTGGGCACCTGGAGTCTGGGCCGTTATCTGTGACCAAGTTGATGTCCAAGGGATGTGCTCCCACAGGGGCCATGCCATCCTGCGTTACCACCCAGGACCATGGTGTCATCCAACTCAGATTACTGCCGAGAGGCATGTTTAGGTCTGTGACCCTGTGACATTTGACATTCATGGTTCCTATTGCTACCAAGGGCTGTGCAAAGGCCTGCACTCTGGGCTAATACCTGAGGCCACATTGATCTTAGAGGATCAAACTGCCTCCAGGGCCATACAGACCTGGTGGCCCATGCTGCCACCCAGGGCCATGGTGTTGTCTGTTCCCAAAATGTGGCCCTACCACAGCTAGGGTCTGTGTTGATGTCAGTGGCTCCTGTTACCATCAAAGGCTGAACAGATACCCGGGGGCAGGGCTGCTACCTGGGGACACATTGGCATTTGGGGGCCATGCTGCCACTGGGGTCATGGTACTGAGCAATCTGCAGTGTGAACTAGGGCTGCAATGACATTCAGGCTGGGCTGTTGCCAAGGATCGTGTCTGGGTCCATGGTCCTACCTACTATAGCCTGAGTCTGTGCTGATGTCCATGGCCTGTGTTGCCACCAAAGGCCACATTGATGCTCAGGATCTGGGCCTCTACCTCTGGCTGTCTTGGTGCCTGAGGGCCTGAGGGCTGTGTGGCTGCTGGGCCCACACAGACATGAGAGACCAGAGTGGTGTTGGGGTCAGGGCCATGTCAGGGTCCATGGCTCACTGGCAAGCCAAGACCTGCGCTGATGTCTGAGGTTCCTGTTGCCATTGAAGCCAGTGTGGATGCCTGGGATCTGGACCCACACCTGGGGCCATGTGGGGGTTCGAGGGCCACACTGCCATTGGGTCCCTGCTGATCTAAGTGACCTGCACTGCTAACCAGGACCATGGTGACATCTGAGCCCTGGCTGCTGCCAAGGATCATGTCTGGATCTGTGGTCCAATCACAGCTGGGGGCTGTATTGACGCCCATGGCCTATAGCATCACTAAGGGCCACACAGACATCAGGGTTCTGGGCTGCACCCAGGACCAGGTTAGTATCCGAGGGTTGAGCCTTTGCCAGGCTCATGGAGATCGGAGTAGCCTGCTCATCCACCACAGAACATGGTGTCTTCCTGGCCAGGGCTGCTGCTGGGGGTCATGTCTGGGTTTGTGGCCCCATGGCAGCCTCGGTCTCTGTGTTGATGTTTTGATGTCTGTGGCTCCTGTTACCACTGGAAGCAGTGAGGACAGGGCTGCACAGAGTCCGCCCTGCCCCTTACTGTTTTAGTAGCACTGAGTTCTCTTAGTAGCACTAAGGAGAACTGGCCCTGCCCTTCCAGCACAGCACCCTGCCTAGGCAGCACACTAGAGCTGGAGGTGCAGGTAAGCCGGGCCTGCGGGTGTGAAAGCAGAAGAGCTGCACCCCCAACCCCGCCCCTTCCCTTGAATACCATGGGGTGGCAAGGGTAAGGGAAATACGTCCTCCCCTCACCACCCCTTGCCACCCATGGCAGGCTGAAGAGCCAGCCTCAGCGGCATGAGAATGGAAGAGCTGGTCCTGCCCCTCACCAAGTGCAGCAATCTGGAGAGTAGAGCCTACACCTTGCCTGAGCAAAGCAGTAGAGCTAGCCCTGGTGGTGTGTGTGTGTGCAGGTGAGCCTGACTTGATGATGTGAGAGCAGGAGAACAGGCCCCTCTCCTTGCTGTCTGCTGCACTGGGTGAACTAGCTGGGGTCGTGCTGAACACCTTGTCTGGGTGGTGACTATGAGGGAAAGCTGGCAGGCTGACCATCCCAGCTACTACCCAGGCTTAGAACGGAGTCTATGAGATAGCCCACCCCAACATCCACCTCATCTATGAACTTCTGGAATGTGTAAAGGGGCTGGTCCTGCAGATCCAAAGCTACTGGATCTCCTTGACACAAGACAACAACAGGGTATTCAAGAGGAGCCCCAGTGAGGGCCCAGTATTGAAAGTGTAGCAGAAGCCAGAGGCCTTGAACCAGACCAATGACTCATTGCAACGAACCCTTACAAGTGCAGATGTATATACTAAAGGTTATACTGTGTAACTCACTGGGCCACACTATAGCTTCCATGCCTAAATTTTTTATTTGTTTGTTTTAATTTTAAATTTTTTTTTTGTGGGGAGGTTGCAAGGGCAGAAGGCAGAAGGCAGAAGGGAGGGGACAGGGAGATAAGTGAGATTGGGATGCATGATGTGAAGTCCACAAAGAATCAATAAAAAGCTTTAAAGAGAGAGAGAGAGAGAGAGAGAGAGAGAGAGAGAGAGAGAGAGAGAAAAAGAGAGAGAAGAGAAAGTCAAGAGAAATGATATTATTAAAAAATCCTACGATACATGTAAGTCTGTATATAAATATACATTTATAGAATATATGAAATTTTGTCATCTGAACTGACCCTGCTCCCTTTAAGAGCAAGAGATCATCTAAGAAAACCCCAATGCCAGACACAAGAATTCCTCCTTTGAGTTGTTGGTCAAGGTTTTCCAAGAGACTCCAAAAACATTACAGGCTATTGTTGTTGCCTTTGGATATCCCCCACCAGAGGTGGGAGGTAAGTCCATCCGGCTGAAAACACCATACACTTCAGAAACAGGGTCCAGAAGCTCCTGAGCTAGAATTGATCTGAATGTCTCCTCCCTAAGGGCCAGCTTTCTTAGGCTCAGAAGGCACCATGAAAGCTTCTAAAGGAGATGTAGTGGTTTGAATAAGAAATGCCCCCCATAGCCTCATGTATTTGAATGTTTCATCATCAGGGAGTGGTACTACTTAGAAGGATTAGGAAGTGTGGCCTTGTTGGAGGAAGTATGCCACAAGGGGTGGGCTTTGGGGTTTCAGAAACCCAAGGAAGGACCAGTGGCTCACTACTCTTCCTGTTTCCTATGGATCTCAATGTAGAATTCTCAGCTATTTCTCCAGTACTGTGTCTGCCTGCATGCTATCATGCTTCCCACAATGATGATAATGGACCAAACTTCAGAAACTGTAAGCAAGCCCCAGTTAAATGCTTTTCTTTTACAAGAGTTGCCATGGTCATGTTGTCTCTTTACAGCAATAGCCTACTGACTGAAACAGGAGAGGAGACAAAAGTCCTATGGAACTATGATGCCTATGAACCAGAACAATGACCAGTATGGCCCAATAACCTTAATGGTGCAGTAATAGTATGTATGCTCAGACGTAACCAACAGTTCTTTAACTGGACTTCAGACATGTTCAACATTCCTAGATAGAAATCATTCCTAGTTTTGGAAACCTACCCAACTACCAAGGGCTAGTGAAGTCATGAAATCTTGGAGAATCTACAACTACCACTTTACTAAAGCAGCATAATCCCTTACTACATTGTAAATATTTGCCTTTATACCCCAAGAAAAGTGTAGTCCTTAGCCCCATCAAGAAAACTTACCTTTGAAACAGACAGAGACCATTACAAAAACTCACAGCCAATCAAAATGCAGAGTTGAGGAGCTCGGTCTCAATGAATACATCTACAAAATGATTCTGCACCGATGGCTCAGGGAACATTTTAGAACAGAGGGTGGAAAGACTGTCAAAAAAGGAGGGACAGAGAGTTTACTGTGAGACTGTGTCTCTAAAGTGGATCAGTGAAAGCCTGGGAGATCTTAACCCTGTACAAAGAACCACAGGCAGCAAAGGCATGCTGAGAGCAGAAAAAACAGTCTTCCCAGAAGAGCACACCAATTATTTATTTGATGTGAAATTGTCAGCCCTGAAAGCATACACACAAGTAACATTATACAGACTGATCGGGCTGTATTTATCTATTTGAAAATATGTATGTATATACTATTTATATATTTAGGCATATATATGTAACAGCAATTAATTAAGAATAGAGGCCATGAGTTTGAAAGAGAGATTGGGAGGAAGGTTATGGGAGGGTTTGGAAGGAGAAAAGGAAAGGGAGAAACCATGTCATTATATTATAATCTCAAAAATAAAAGAAATAATTTAAAAGAAAGAGGCATTTTTTTTCACTAAAAGAAATGATAATAACTAGGACATGGAGAAAATATAAATATCAACCTCAAACTGCTAGGCTTATCAAATATCATGAAGTATTTTCTATAAAATAATAATAATGCAAATAAAGAGAAATGAATTAATAAAGTGTTTGATAAGTTTTCTGTGTCTAGTATATGTCTCCACATGCACAGTATGTGTTTGTATGCACGTGAGTGCATGTGTATATGTATATGCATGTATTTCTAGGCCAGAATTTGATGTCAGCAGGCTTCCACTATGATGCTCCACTCTTTCTTTTGAGTCAGGGTTCTCACTGTCCCAGAGTTCAGTGATTAGCTACCCTGGCAGACTAGAGAGCTAAGTAAGGGGCTTGTTGATCTCTGTTGGTTCCAAGCAGGTCACACATGAGGCCACTATGCTTGCCTTTTGCACAGGTGCTACAGATCTGAACTTCGGTCCCCATACTGATGGGACAGGCACACCGACTGAGGCATCCCCCTTGTATTTTAATCACATTTGATTAAATCACGCATGATAAAAGTATCATGATATGGTTCCTCCAAACCATGTCATTTAATTCATTGTGCATCTTCTATACATGTATTTCTAGACAAGGCATAGCTGTTTGCTTTATTTAAGAACGACTCAGGTAAGCAGATTTTTATAAGATTATGTAGAAGAATGATTTGGGCCCATCATATTTTGGACTTGGGGAGGGAAAGAACCATGAAGATATGAAATGGCAGAATGTCACATGAATCCTAAGAGAAATGGTTTTGATGTCTATATCCTACAGCAAACAATCCTTCCTGCCTGTCTGTAAGACAAAGGCCTCAGTAGCTTTGTTCTGGGACAGCTTCCAAGAACTTCCTGTGGACAATAGCCTTGAAGGACATAGTGTCTTACTCTGCAGCAGACATGAGATTTCTTCCTCTCTGAGGAGGATGAAGATTGTGCCTCCCATTGCATCAGCGGTTTCCTTGCATGTTTACCTCCACACACTATAGAAGTTTTGCAATCTCAACGGCTCACAGAAATCCCTTACGAAAACAGTGTTCCTATGACTCCATCCTTGGTGTCTTGGGGGACTAGCAAACAAGAGAAGCAGAAGTGAACAATTGTCACTTGCTCTGGGGGTTCTGACCGGGATTTTCCTGTCTTCTACTGCCATTTTTGAAGCTTGCAGAGACATGCTAACTTGTCAGCACAGCCAAACCTGAGGTCCTGATCCTTCACATTTCCAGTCCTTCCAATCTCAGCTTTTCATCTTTATTAATTTCATCATGACTGTCAGAGGCCAACAATCCTCCCTCCTTCATTTCTAATTGGCGTCACCTTTTTCTGCTACTGTTTTATTCCCGATTATGCTTGGGTACCTGGGTACCATGAAACACAGATGCTTATTAGCAAATAGTATATATTTGGTGGAATGTCCAAAGGTTCAAAGAAGTTTCTGTCTCTAATGAACATTTCTCCCTGAGTTCATTGTTGACAAGCTGAATGAAGTGTGTGTGTGTTAGCTGGCTCTGGGTTTGAGCGGCCTATTTACTTTGGACTGGTAAGATAGAAAACTGGTCACAGGAGTTTTATGAGCTAGAGTTTTTCAGGGTTTGTTCTAACATTCCCTTCTTTCTGGGGATTTTATTTTCTCTCTCTGTCACTCTTTTTCTTCTTTTTGATGTGCAAGGCCAGTTAAGTCCTCCATGCATTTCTGGAAAACTAAAACTCCATATCTAAGCCTGTTGAACCTCTTGTCACACAAGTATTTGAAAGAATGATACTTAAGGGAACTAGAAAATGACACTTTCCCCCTCATCTTTTGAAGCCAGAATGATCCAACCCCCCTTCAATTCTACCAAGAGATTCCCAGCTCATTTTCCCTAGCAAGAGCTTTAAAGTGTAAAAAACTCATCAAACATCTTTCCCTCTGAGACAATGTCATCGGAGTTCAAAGGATGCAACAGCCCCGCAAACTGCTGTCTTGTTCCAGCGATAAGGGCTTGGCTTTCATTTTACGTTTGATTCCAAGAAAATCAAATCTGTTTTTATGTACACTATGACTATAACTAAATCAGGAAATTAGGAGAAATAATCTATTTTTGCAGACAGCTGTGGAGGGGGGCTCCCTTTTTTCATCTTACATTGACTCTTCAGCTCAGTTGTATGTCACTCTCTGGCAGGCTTGAATATTCAAAATGAAAACATCCTTTCGCCT
Source organism: Peromyscus californicus insignis (assembly GCF_007827085.1). Taxonomy (NCBI): domain Eukaryota; kingdom Metazoa; phylum Chordata; class Mammalia; order Rodentia; family Cricetidae; genus Peromyscus; species Peromyscus californicus. The sequence continues at coordinate 21,905,985 of NW_026294595.1, read as the reverse complement.
CCATGTAATGAGGAAAACCACCGCAGCTCTGGGAAATAATGTTGTCTCCATTCTGTAGTGAGCTCTTTTCAAACCTCCCCTGGCTGAAAAATAGAAAGCAACTCTTATTTGTTTGTACATTTCTCCTCGAATCTAGTCAAAACTCAGCACCAAAATGAGCAGAACTTAAAAACACAGGCTCGAATTCCAGTGCCACTGACCTACTGAATTAGGAATCTTGTGGACTCACTATGTAAACAAGATCTCTTAGGCTCAGCAGCTTTCCTCTCACATATGCTAATCCATTAGGTAGATTCTAGCCCATTCACAGGTAATCTTCCGGTTTTCAGCGATGAATTGCGGACATGGAAGCTCGCTAACCCTTGTAGTCAAGTGCACATGGCCACTCAGGCATGAACATTGGGTGGATTCTTTTAGTTCTTCCGGAGTGAAGTATGAAGTGATTGCCAATAGTTTTTCATGCTAAAATACTGTTCTTTTTTTTTTTTTTTTTGGTTCTGTGTGTGTGTGTGTGTGTGTGTGTGTGCGTGTGTTTGTCCATTTGCTTTTGCAACATGACAAGATGTCTGAAATGGCAGAGGAAAGACTGACTGAGGCTCAGGGTTTCTGAAGTTTTGGTCTGTGGTCCTGTGGCTCAGTTGCAGAATTCTGGTCATGATGAGATGGAGAGCCGTGGTAGAAGCACATGGAGGACACAGCCACTCACCCTGGTGAGTAGCAGTCGAGGAAAGAGGGACTAAGGACAAACTCTGGCTTTGCAGTCACCAAATTCAAGGCCATCACAGTAGCTATAGGAACACAGAATGCATGTGGCACTCCTCTAAGACACCAAGGTCCGCAAGGTTCCAGCATTTCTTGAAAACTTGAGTCTGAACTCTTTTGAAATTGAAGGCAAACATGTATTTTGAAGTAAACTAAAACTAAGGGGCCAATTTTAAACCTACAAGTAAAAACATTTACTAAGTTGATGTGTTAACAATAATTTCATATTTGATCAAGTACTTTCTAGATGTTCAACTTCAAATACCTTACTTTTATGTTTTGAAACATTTGTTCTCTAAATGTCTTAATCAAATATTGGTGGGTAGAGCCACAAGGAAGAAACTTGACTCTTCCTCTCTCGCATGCCTGCCTTACTGGATAAATCATATTAAAACTCTCGGTTAGTGACTGGGACCACACAGAAAGAATTTAGACAACCGGGGCGTTTCTTCTCTTGTGACTTCTGTTAGTCTCTTGCCTTTCAGCCTCCTCTACAGAAGCAGGTGTTTGCAACATTGTAACAAATGAGCTAAAAATACAAAAGGGAAGTTAACTCTAAAAACACCACAAGTTTCAGAATCTATTAGAATCCTCATCTAGATCTGCCAGCTCTATCCGGCCAGGGTACTTAATTTCATAACAAGCAGAACATCATCAGTAAACTGTTACAGATGAAGTCTGAAGAGTCAAGTTGCCCTTTCCTGTGGTATTTTAAGTTCTCCCTCCCATCCGAGCGCTCATGGATTAACCACACTGACCCAATTATTTCACTGGGTTCCGATGGTTCGCTTTTAGCAGACATTTCTTGAGGTTTACAGCGTATCTAGCAACACTCTCTCTGAGGTTCTCTCTTGGCAGTGTGACCTTTGCCCTCTGGGGGCCTGCATGCTGACAAGGGTCCCCTCAGTTGCTCCACACCTCTCCTTTTCCTCTGTCCAGCATCCGGAGCCTCCACTGACAATGAAGCGCCCCCCCCCCCCACGCCCCCGCTGCACACTGTGCGCAGCCCAGGCTGGCCCGTCTTCTGCTTTGTTAACCTCCTTTTCCCCCAGGTTCTACGTCATTTCACCTGCTTTTCTATTTCTTTATTTCACCTTTACTCTGCTTACAACGTACGTCTGCAGACCCTTCCTGTCTGTGTGTAGTAAATCCACAGTGAGTACGTCAGTCCCAGTTTTGAGCTGTTCAAATGGAAGAATGAATCAGAGCTCATGATAAAAAGAACAGAGAACATAGAAAAACATCAGTTCAGTTTACTTTCATGACCCATAGTGGGTATCACGTGTGGACAGAACTGTAGGCAAGTTCAAGAGAAGCATATAAGGACGGTGCCCAGTTATTCTCTATCATAGGTAGGATTCTACTTGTGTGAAAGAAAACCCAAATTACCAGTGGGCTTGATATATGCATGGCTATGTAGAGAGAAACATAGATCTGGGCTGTGGCTGACATAGACAATGAATTCAATGTCTCCAAATGGCAAAGGTCTAGTTAGCTAGGAACCTTTTGTCTTGGCCCTCATGGTCTCAAAATGGTTGCTATACCTCCTGCCTTCATGTATGAGTTCCTCACAGAATACCAGGCACATGAACAAAAAGCACTCTTCCAAATGTTCCACATTGACAGTTTTGCTTTTTATCTTTGTGGGTCTCAAAATGAGTCACTTCAGGATGGGCCCATTGACAGCCCAAGTGAAAACATAGATCTTCTTACCTAAGAAGGGGAGAATAATGATGACGTCCCTGTTTGGGAATTTCCAGAATAAAAGACTAGGTAAGAAATGACCTTTCTAATGCATTAATTAACTTACATTACTCTTAAATAATGTAAGTGTTTTACTTTACAGGTCACAAAATCCAGGAAGATTACACAAAATCTATTTTCAATGACAGACAAGTAAAACTTAGGTAATTAGTAAGAACTTAACTCTGTGTCTAGTGTATACAAATTTACGCTTATAGACACGTAGATATATTGGTATCTGTGCAGGGAGTCACACATGTGCATGTGTGTGTGCTTGTACACACACACACACACACACACACACACACACACACACACAAGTTGTGAAAGTAAAGTGAAGTCAAGTGCTTCTACAAAGACGTGTGTAAGCTCAGGCCTTCCAGATACCAGACTCCCATGCTGACAGGGGTGTGTGGCAGTCTATGTTGACAAGCCCTTCTAGTACATAAGTGGCAGGTGCCTTCACTGTGTCACCTAATTCTGGGACATATACCCGGAGTTTCAGACAACACAGCATGATATGACGTGGTGAGAAAGACTGCACATGAAGTCATACTAGAGTCCTTCAGAATAGGGAGCTGCAGGCAGGTGTCGCCACGGTGCGGGCCTTCTTTTGAGGAAACTCCACTTATCTCTTAAACTTAACTGTACGACTTTATGGATTATCTGCAACCTCCAAGCCCTCCCTCGGTTTCATTGATTTCTTGGTTCCTAGAGTAAAATCCTTCAAACGTAAGAAAGACTGGATGCAAACATTAATGCATTAGGGAAATCGAGGAACGATGCCCATTGGGAGGCTAGTGAAATGGCAGGGCCATGGTTGTTTGCTGTCCGGCTGCAAGGTCTGCAAATCTGAGACTAGCCACGCTCCTGTCAGTTTTCTTTGTGATTTGGCGCCACCTTGTGGCAGCCATAGGAGTCAGCGTAAATACTAATGGGGACCTTTTCTGGGTGTTCCTAACTGGAACTTCCTATCCAGTGACAGCCCGCTGAGAAGCCTCAGTCAGGTGACTTTGTAGATGGTTGACACCTAGGTCAGCTAGATCAGCCACATATGGTGATGTTTGAAGGGCAAGAGTACAGGAATTGAAAAAAGTAGATAGTGCGCTTATGCAGCAGCCAACCCCTGCGACAGTTTAGGGGATGGGGACAATCCCAACAGCCCACCATGCCCCAGATTCGCTGACAGGACATAGACTCTTTTAAAGTCACTCTTCTTGTATCATATGGTCCCCAAGTTAAGGGGATTCTAAGTAGAGCGGTCACAGACTGAAGGAATGTCACCAGATGAAAAAGAAAATAGTGTTCAAGCTTTATGAGGAATTAGAGAAAATGAGCAGATATCTGTGACGTCCGTCCTTTAATGTTTCCATACGTAATTTAATTACCTCCTGTGTACGATTGGTGTCATCTCTCTATGGATTTTAAGTTGTCCCCCGTTGTGCTTGGTGCTTGGTCCCTGGTGCTGTGATGTTCAGAGGTGTGGCTTTGGGGAAGGGATGGGGAGCATGCGGGTTAAGTCGCGCATTTCATGGGCTATTGAAAGAGGGTAGAAACTTAGTTTACGTGGGCCGTGACTGAAAACAGCGGGTTGTTGGGGAAGTTGGCCTTTGTGACTTTTGCCTTTATAGACATTTTCAGGGGTTGGGTATTTGACTGTTTACTGCCCAGTGATTTCTGTGTCTGCTTGGGATCTCATTTAAACCTCCCCCCTCCATCGATCTTGCCGAGGGCAGGCCATACTGCCAGCTGTGTGCTCCCCTAATCCTCAAGGTTGGCTAGAGAGAGATGTTCAGGGGAGGCTGGGTGAAGCATTGGGGCGTAAAGCTGTGGTATGGAAAGCAGAGTGGAAACTCAATATTCAAGGACAGAGCCAGGGTCTCCCACACTCCAAACTGCACAAGAATCCAGGTCACACTGCGGGAATGTGCCATGTGGGGAGACAGGGGTGTGTTGGATATCATAGCTTAGCTGTTTTGCAACTTTTATTTAGTAGTGTGGCTTAAGCAATTTTTCTTTTCCTTCTGTACTGGGCTCTGGAAATATTGGGGTGATTTTGAAAATAAGTGGGGGGAAAGAAACATTATTTTTCCAGGTATATGATAGTCTCTTAGGCATTTATGAAGAGAAAGGCAAACAAACAAACAAACAAAAGCCCCCCAAACAAAACAACAACAACAAATGATGTATTTTTGCTGAGGTAGTTTTCAGCTGTCTTCTTTTCCAAGACTGAACTCCACCGGTTTCTGCCAGTGTCTCCACTGAATGCTGGCTTCTTTTTAAAGAAAAGAGCACAAGAAAGAGACATTGGCAAATCAAAGTTTGAGTCACAGGAAATGGGGATAAGAACTTTGGAACTAATTAGTTTGGTGAATTGAGCAAACTAAACCTGAAGATAAAATTGTGTCAAATAGGGCCTGGAGAGATGGCTTAGCAGTTAAGAGCACTTGATGCTTTCCAAAGGACTGGGGTTCAGTTCCCACCACCCATGTGGTAGTTCACTACTATCCATAACTTCAGTTCTAGGAGATCTTACAGCTTCCTTCTGATCTCCTTAGGCAGGAGACACACATGTGGTACACACACATGTATGCACACAAAACATTCATACACATAAAATAAATTAAATCTTAAAAAAGGTACCAAGCAAATCTCTCCTTAACGAGGGCCAGAATCTAGAACTAGCTCAGCAGAACAAGATGGGAAGAGATGGAATTAAACATCAGGCTATCTTTGAAAATGATAGAGACTGAGCATCTGTGGATTAGAGGGACAGTTCCCCCACAAGCTCTGAAATGCTCCATTCATAGTGTGGGATGATGCTTTATAGGAATGCTGACTTATGTTCGAGTATTAGGTCATAAACTAATGTTTACTGGCTTTTCTTTACTGAGAAACTCAGAAAGAAAGCCACTAACATGATCTCTTCAGGATGCTCTTATCATTGGCTAGAGACTACCCCGTCCCTGGAGTATGCTTCATTTTCACCATGTCTCCAGTCACTCCTTAGAAACATCCCCTCACAACTACCCTATTCTGTGCCACCTGAGTGCTTTTCACCTTTTTGTGCATTCCAGCTACTTTCCATCACACTCCACTTTGTAGTGTGGACCTGAACCCTTAATAATACAATGGCAGAAAAAATGGTTTAATATTGCAGAAATGAAAGTGCTTTGTGCATAGATCAGTCAACACCAAAAGCACTAGATCTATATATGAAGTTTTAAATGTCAAATCTGCTTTTACTTTTAGCATTTGCTTATAGTTTAGGTCATTAATTGAAACCGAATTCAAAAACAAAGATAACTTTAAATATATACCTTGGAGCACGATAACAAGTACTCAACTCTTGATATATATGCCAGAGGAAAAAAGAAATCCAATGAGTTCTCTATTGATGAAATAATGAATTGTTATTACATGATACTGAGATCATGTTTTATCTTTTCCTTAGCAGTGCTGGGGACTGAACCCAGGGTCTTGTACATGCTAGGAGAGCACTGTGCTGTTGAGCTACCTACTAGCCCAAATGTTTCATCATAAAACAAAATAATTATGATGTCACTTGTTCGTTGTGTGAATTTTGGTTTAATAGTTATAGTGTTCTAGAAGTCATTGGGAAAAGTGGGACCCCATGTACCTCTCTAGTTCATTCATATGTCAGAATGCCTTAGGCTAGAAACTGTCCTGGAGATAATGTGTTTTAGCCACTGGAGTTTCTTTTCTCCCCTCCAGCAAATTATCACACCATAAGTTTCCATTTTCCCCAGTGTCGTTTCTGCTGTAATAATGGCTTGAGGATTTAAGTCCTGTGATGTTATTGTGACTTCAAAGCCTTAAAAGTACAATTGAATGAGGCAGTTCATCTGTCATTATTCAAATATGAAGCAATTATGATGAAATAAAGATAAAATTCCATTGAGAAATACTCCAATCAATTTTCACTTATATTTAACCAGAAACATAAAACAATGCTTAGAAGAGGAAGCTTAGGTAATAAAATTGAAGAATAAAAGGCACAAATTACAGATCTATAACGGAGACATTGTGATGGCTTCAGGGTGTGTAAATAAAATATGTCACCAATATTGAACACAAGTTTGTCTGCTTCACAAAAATAAAAGAAAAATAAAAACCCTTGACACGGAGCAAAATCTACTCATACCTGGTCAAAACAGTGCTCAAACGGGTTGGCCACTTGAAGAGTTTTACAGAAATCTGTGCTCATGGGGTATGCCATCCAAGGGGAACTGCAAGGAGCTTACTTGACTTTTCTTCTTCTAAGTGAGGATATTAAATGTCACGAAAGACATGCGCTACATCAGAAAGTTGAACTTCTTTATTTTGGCTGAGAGTTTTACATTTTCTCTTTTGTGCCAACTCACTTTTTATAACTTTATCTATTATCCTCAACTTGAGCATTTCCCCCTTAATCTACACTTCAATACTCACTTGTTTAAATTAATTCAGTTGACCCAAAATGCCATGCAATAAAACATCAAAGCTCAGAAAGAATCTAGAGATGGGAGAGCAATATACGACATAATGTCAGATAAGAATTCCATAAGTGTGATTTTTACACACTGGTCCTCCATTCATTTTGCACAGCTTTGTCACCAAGATTTCTCATTAATCATATTGTGTTCTCATGATGTCCAAACTCACATAAGCATACTGTCACGCTTTTAGGTATGATGATTTATATTTTGCTCATATTTCTTTACATAAATAATTTCAAAAATAGAAAGAACCCATTTGAATTTGTGATTCAGCTACCTGAGGTTTGCTACTTTGGATGAGCAATATAGGTGATGAATGAGTGTGCTACTGTAGGGGCATGACTGTGCTGGGGATGCCAGGCATGTTCCAGGTCTTTGTATAACACTTAGTTGGTGGGGGCTCCATGCATGACTGAAGATGAAGGCAAAGCACAAAATGGCAATGGAAACCCAAATGAGGGCTCCTCAGTTTTGCCATGAGTATATTTAGATATCTCATACAAGCCTGTCAGAGGAGATGAAGTCTACACTCAACAGAAAGGCTCTCTTTATTTAGGTAGACTTGAGGAATGATTGGAAAATAAGCAGGGGACAAAGTATGAGAGACCCCATGTAAGCAGAGCGTGGCTGGTGCTGCAAAGCAAGAGAAAATCGTTCTAAGTTTTGCTGCAGAACAAATGGGAGGAAGAAATCGGTGCTAAAGCATGAGGCTTCAGAGGGTATCAGAGTAGATATGCACTCTGTCCCCAGGTTCCTGGAAATGAGGAGAGTTACCACAAGGAACCGGCTGAACATAATTGTCTTTTAAAGATACCATCGCATATTGTAATGTAAGGAACTCAAAGGATAGGCGAGCATCCATGAAAGAAATACACACAAGATGCACTGTTAGCAATCCAAACAATTCTAAGAGCAACAGGCTCTACTACGTGAGGCAGCTGATCCATTGTTCTTTTTCTATGGGACTATAATTTGAACAGTGGGAATGGAGAAAAGTGAATCAAATTTGAAGTCAATGTGAGATAAAAATGCAATGTAATAATTGCTTGCAAGTAGGTGCTTGAAGGGAGGGTTCAGTTAGTGAGTGGTTATATGTATTACACCATGGATAGAGAGTGAAGTAAATGAGAGAATGGAGGAGGAAGGTGGGGGGGTCAGGGTTTGTTTAGGGTGGTGGGGAAGGCAGTGAGTTCCATTTTAAACGTGTGGAGAATGGGATGGGAGCAAAGATCCTCTATGGCTCTGTTCAGAGAGGAGGTGAGTGGCATCCCAGATCGGTTCCGAAGACTTCCTGGGTAGCAGGTGTTTGGAGGGAGAAGCACACACACCCAAAGTGGGCTGAAGCATGCTGAAATGAAAGCACATTTTAATTTCCTAAAATCTTCGCTGGGATATGAGGATATTACACTTAAATCAACCTAGAGGAGAGCTGTAGGCGTTTTGTTAAAGGGACCTATCGAGAATATGCAGCAGAGCACAGGAAATAATTTCAATAATGAGTGACTTTCAGTACCCCCTCCATGATCAAGGATAAGCCTCTTTATTAGTGAAATCAGACACACTAGGCTCCAAAGTCCGTCCTGGTACTTATTTGATCTTTTTCCTTTGACAAGCCCTTTAACTTCTTCAGTGTTTCAACAAGAGTAATAGATGGTGGCAATATGACCTGTCTTGCTGGGTTATTGAAAAGCTTGAATAAATAAAGTGGACTGAAGGCTGGGTGAATTGAAGAGCTGTTGTCTGGTGCTAGACGGCACTAAAACAACATCCATTGTGTAGCAGAGCTAAAATCAGCCAATACAAAAATGTTAAAGGTTTTATTTTTCTCCTTTTATAGAATACCACTTGTGTGTAAGTACTAAATGGCATAAACCTGTTTTCCACATTAACTTAACAGCAATTTTCTTACTGCCGATCTCACGAATGGAGTGACATTGGATGGATGTCACCCAGAAACCACAACAGTGTAAACACAAGTCATACCTTCCAACAGTCTAGTAATGTAAGCCTTACAAGAGTAAAACAGCAAATATAAATAAAAGGCAATTTGTGGGTAGGAGAAATGTTTTTAAAGGGGATGGGGAAACAAATAGGGGACCACCTCTACATGAAGATGTGGATGTGGCAGTTTAGACAGATCACTGCTCTCTGGTTGCCTGGAGCACTTAGGGTATAAGATTCCTTCTTTATTAAGCCATTGCTCATACAGAAGAGGTTAAGAGCCAGCCATGTAGTGCTGCAGACTGCCTTCAAATTTCGACTCTATCAGTAGCTGCAGCACAACCCTGGACATATTACTTACGCTCTGAAACTCTGGCTGTGAAGTGAGATTTCTATTGTTGTCACACGGCATTGGTTCATGGTGTAAAAGATGATGTGGCAGCCCTAACATGGTTTCTGACCTGCAACAAAAAACTCAGCAGAGAGTAGATGGCGTGCTAAATAAAAATAATCCATTTACCGCACACAGATTTTATAAACATCGAGTTAAGTGTTCACAACATAGCCATGGGTTGGATAATACCATGTGGTTAAAAAAAATGTAGTTGATGGTATTGTTTCCTGGCAATATTGGAAAAATATGATTAGTCTTAAGAAAATGATCCAAATGACAATGCTTTTAAGTGGGAGGGTTCTGTTGGGTCCTCTGTACAGACATGGTTTCCCATTAGTTCTTCAAGAGCCAAAAGGCTGAAAAGCAATCCCCAAAGCATTTGGGGAAGAAAATTCAGGAACAGTGTTTGAAGTCATAATTAATTTCTTATGTGTGACTTTTCTTTCTAACTATTTGAAAGATTTAGAATTACATATCCAAATGTTGAAAGACTCCTACTGTAGGAGCACACACACGCAATTCCAGCATTTGGGGAGGCTGATGAAGCAGAAATCTGAGTTCATATTCAGTCCGGGATACATAGTGAGACCACGTTTCAAAATCTTAAAAAAAAATGTGTAAGAGAGTTTAAGCAATATTATTAGTATGCTGATACTGTTGTCTAGTAAAATGTGCATGCTTAGTGTTTTAAATACTTGGGTGTGTCTTGAAAGATTTGGTGCATTAGAATATTAGGTCAGGCCTGTAATCATACCTCAGAAAGTACAATTACATTATTGATTGACGTTGAGATCAGAACTAAAATATTAGCATTATAGCATTTGTTGATGTTGTTATGTTTCACATTTTAATTTAGTACATTTTACAATAATTATGTTAGTGCTCAGAGAATCTTTGTGATAATGTAAATATTTAATAAGTCAAGTAAGTTTTTAGAATTTGTATGTATATTTTAAAATATTTAAAGGAGATTTCTAAATGTCTCCAAATATTAATGAAATATTCCCTACTTCAAAAGGTTCTTGCTTTGAGAAAACAAAATTAGGTATATTGATTGAATTTTACTTTTAAACTTTTGCAAAAGAAAAAAATCATAAATTGGACAATTTGAGTCTCTTACATAATATGCATGTATATAGGTCTATATGAATATTTACATATATGTATATGTCAATCCCTTTAAAATTACAAATGGAAAGGAAAGCATCTGGCTAAGGGTCGCTGAGTGTCTGATTGTCACTAAATTGAGTGTGATGACAACTGGTTTCCCAGAAGAGGTCTTAACACCATTAGGAGTTCTTGTGCAAACTGCTGGGACAGTTTATCAGGAATGCTAATTTCTTCCCAGAAGGAGGGGGTGATTTAACAGCTCTGTCTCAGGCCAGGTTAAGGGCAATTTTCCTCTTTTCACATCTTTAATTATTAAAATTTCCAGTCTTACACATGGAAGTGTATGCATTATTTCTAATTTTTATGGTTACTAAAGAATTAATACTTTTTCTTTAAAAAATAAAAAAAGCAACTTCATATTAGACTTTTAGGTACCCCAAATCTTCTACAGGTGTACTTACCCACAAAGATCTCAAAATTCTCACTCTGAATGAGCACTTTACAAAGGTTTCTATGGATGTGTTATATACATTGAACATCTATGTTTGCATGTATGTGTATAGGATAACTCGATTAGAATATTACTATATGAAGCATGGACTTGTGATGACATAGCATAAAGGATGTGTTCATGGATACTAGGCTCATTAGACTAAAGTCAGGCCATCAGAAACCCCCAAGAGGAAGGGGAAGTAGCAAGACAAGGCCATTGCCTCTGTTTCCAGGTGGTTGGGTCTGAGATCTTGCACAGGCCTGTGCATTAATCAAGATATGGCTGGTATAGGAAATTACATTCTATACTTTCATTGCCTTTCATCTTATTTTCCTGGTCACAGTCTTTTGCCTTCACCTAAAACATTCATTCTTCCAATCATGCAGTGCTAAGGTTTGGGTTCTGAACCTTGCCAATGATTTATCTATTTATTTATTTTTGCATCTTTCTGGAAGTCATGACCACTTCCCCGAGAGTTTCCTGTGGAGAAGAGGTGGGCTTCCCCACATAAGAGACTCATTTACTGAAAGACCATCTCACCTTAGAGCTCTTTGTGTGCTTGGCTACAAACTGCTATATCAGCCTTAAAATTCTTCAGCAGCTGTCTGCACACAAATCTTTATGTCTACAAACTCCAGAACAAATGTGAATAAAAAGTGGAAGCTTGCCTCCCAAACAAAAACCTGCCTTTAGTGAGTGATGGGGAATAAAAGATAGAAATGAAGTATTTCATGTGAAAAGTAATCCAGTACTCTACAAGGCAGTCGTGCACAAGTAAGGGACAAGAAAGGGATTACCCAGTAGGTAACTCATAGGTAATATATAACCTCAAAATGGCTCATATTTTAATTGCAGAATGTCCAAGTATGTTGCTTTACTAGCAGTAGAGACTTGGCAGGGATAATTAAGAAGCCTTGATAAGTCTCACCTTGGATTGTCCAGTAGGCCAACCTAATTATATAGCCCTTTAAAAGCTGAGAACTTTCCCAGCTATATCTAGAGCCTTTGGAGCAATGATCATCCAAATACAAATTCTTGACTCTGAAGATTGTAGAACTGCCAGGAGAAAAGGATTTGGAAAGTCTTTGGAATCTGAAAAAGTCCAGAAAGGCGGTTCTCTCCAGAAATGAACACAGACCTGTTAGCACCCTGACAGTGCCCCCAAGAGATGCTCAGTTTGTAGTGGTTTGTCATCTCAGTGGTAGTAAGCCCATGCTTCAAACTGGGGAGAACTTGGGGGAAATGTAAGGCTGATGGAGTAGGTGGTGAGCTGTTGCAGATGCAGAGGACAGCCAGGAAGGAGGAGAAAGTCTGTAGGGAAGGAGCAGATGGGAGCTCTTGGGAAACTTCTGTCCCAGAGGGTGAGGAACACAGTGATTGCTAGCTTTCCCCCCCTCCTTTGCTATTTCTTATGATGATTTTAAGATTCTTCTCTATCTCTGATCCAGGCAGGATATTAAGATATGATCCAAATGCCTGTTGTTGCCGTTGGTAGAGAGACCTATGTATGAACTTGACAAGCAAGCCTGTTAACAGAAGGTGTTAAATGATGAGCATGTGAAAAACATGGTTTCACAGTCAAAGAACAAATGATCCTAGGCTATTAAACAGGTGACGTGTGTGTGTGTGTGTGTGTGTGTGTGTGTGTGTGTGTGTGTGTGTGTGTGTGAGTGTGTGTGCAAGTGCATATGTGTGTAGCTATGGAGGTCAGAGATCAATGTTGAGTGTCTTCATTTTTATTCACCTGATGCTTTGAGACAGCTTCTTTCGCTGCACCTGAAGCTCATTGGTTTGGGTTGACTAACAAGTTCCAGGAATCTACCTGTCTATGACTTTCCAAGCGCTGGGATTATAGGCACATGTCATCACCCTTAGCTTTTTAAATGGTTCTGGTGAAACCAAACCAAAGTCAGTTTTTCATTCTTCTGCAGCGAGCACTTTTCTGACTGAGTGCCTCCCTGGCCCGAAGTGACTATTTAAAAGCAATTATTCTCAATTGGTATAGAAAATGCTGGCCTATTAATTACTTGATCATTTCATTATTAACTATGTGATATTAAAATTATATCAGTTTTGAGGATAAAGCAATAGTCCAGTGATTGTTGTCAAGAGACTCCTGTGGGACTCTTGGTTATGGGAGAAGGATTTTCTATTTTAATATTGGCTAAATGTATTAATTCCTTGTTGTGGTCTGGATTAGATTTATGTAGAAAAAAGTTACCATCACCTCCAGTTTCTCATACCATTTTCAAAAGTTACTGATTGAGTAGGAAAAAGAAACCTAAATTAAAAGGGTAAAAATAAAATCTATCCTTTGTATTCCCTGGGATGAAGGACTGTTGTCTTGGCTGAGATGGAGCATCAAGGCTGTCTCCCATTCCCTGTGGTTTGGGGAGATGAGCTTTGGCTAGTGCCATAAATCTCAAATGGCACTATGCCTGTGCTATCACTTTGTTCTATTCAAAGTTAACATGCTAACATGTTTTTTTGGGAGGGTCTCCCTTCCTTGCTGTGATGGAGACTGGCAAGTGACAGGGTTCTTATGTGCTGCCTGAAAACCAATGGCTCATTCCCTCTCTTGGTGCTAAATCTCTGACATCTCAAATGAGTGTGTAGTGCTCTCCAGGGAGCTGTCCTGTTTTCTTTCAGAAAAGAAGTGGGTTTTGTGAAGACACTCAAGCAGCTAAATAAGAAAATGACTAAAGGAACTGCTTGCAATTTCGTTATTTCTCCTGAGAGTGATGGCAGAGCAATCGAGAACTGTGGATCCTCACAAAAGTATAGTGTGGAAAGGGATGGAAAATTGTCAGAGTAAGAAATTGAAGGGACCTACACTGGACTGTGTGTCCCTTAATTTCAGCATCCGTAAGAGGCAGGGGCAGGGATTTCTTGGTCACAATGAGCCCAAGTACACTGAGTATCTTCAGTGGTGGAAATTTTCAAGACCAACATCGCCCCCCTCCCTTCTTTTTAAAATGAGTTAGGTGTGCTCAGTTCTCATATATTGTTGGAAAACAGGGTACTTTGGTTCCTTCCAGGAACAGCAACTACTTTGGATTCTAGAAAACACTGTGATCCCATTTAGTATGACAAGGCTTGCTCTTGCAAGTCATTGAGACAATGAGGGGAATTTGTGTTCACTTTGTTACATTCAACCTCAACTCATGAAGAAGGGAGACTATTACACACACAATTTATCCTCTTCTTTAATTTGGATCTTTTTGTCTGTGCACATTTAGTTTAAATGTTTGATGGTGAATCCTGCTGTATGGGATGACTCCACTATATTTGGATGGCACTCTTTCCTCCCTGACTCATTCCTTCCTCCTTGAAAGACTTCCTGTGAAGTTGAGTCATCTGAAGATTTTCAGAAAAGAAGAGGAGTGGCCTTCTTCATTACACCCTCAGCTGGAATCGAAACTCTCAGTTTACTTGAATAAAACTTGGTAATGCACTCTTACTCAGTTTTTTCCAATTTAGATTTAAAAATGTAAAGATTCTTTTCACACAGGAATCATTTTCCTTTATTTTTATGTTTATGTTCTATGTTGGATGTAGAGAATCATAAAATGTTCAAACATGGCAAACATGGTATTTTTAATGATGGACTAATTAACTTAACAGTGTCTGGTTAGGCTTTACATTGATTCCCACTTTCCATCCATATAAGAATTGCTTGGAAAAGCTTGCCTGACTTGATTTCCTGCGAGTATATTTATATTTGATTCTTTTTAGAGAGACAGCCCAGACACTCGACCTCACACTTGCTTCTGCATTGTGGCTCTTCTGCTTCATCAAGCAGTGGCATCCACTTCCACATTGCTGTCTCTGGACCGTATCTGAGGCAAAGCACAGATTCGTGTGTGAAGCCATTTGGATATTTAGCCCCTACCTGTCATCTGAATGAGAGGGAACCTTAGAAGCCATCCTAAACTATGCTGCAAACACAGAAGAACCAAGTAACTGAGACTGATCAAATTTTCAGAACTGCAGAATTTTGGGCGAATAAAATCAAAGTTTTCATCTAGCCACTGAATGTTAGAGTTGATCTTCATTCAGAAATAATGGAAATTTCTATTTAAGAGAAATGTCTACAGATGCATTTGTTGTGCTGGTTAAAATGATGATAACATACCTGGAAAATTCTGCTCAGTTATGTTTGATGTTCTTAAATCAGTATCCCTGCATGTCCTCACAGCGGATGCTGGGGGGCTAAAGAGAGAAAGCTGGTCATCTCTGCATGTTTTCCCAACATGATCTTGACATCCTCAGCCCACAGGCAGGGGGATTGGAAGCTGTCCCTGGTGCATGGGCAGGCTTTTTAGAGCCCAGTGCCTAGAGTGTGACATCTTGAACAGCCTTGGTTCAGGGGGGAGGGCCTTGAACCTGCCTCAACTGAGTGTGCCAGGCTCTGCTGACACCCCATGGGAGAACTTGATTTGGAAAATGTGGGGATGGAGAGTGGATTGGGAGGGAAAGCTGGGGGGTGGGAAGAGGGGGATCTGTGGTTGTTATGTAAAGTGAATAGAAAATTTCTTAATAAAAAAATGAAAAACAAAACAAAACAAAATGAAAAGACAATAACAGAAGAAAGAGAGAGAGAGAGAGAGAGAGAGAGAGAG
This sequence comes from Peromyscus californicus insignis, assembly GCF_007827085.1. Classification (NCBI taxonomy): domain Eukaryota; kingdom Metazoa; phylum Chordata; class Mammalia; order Rodentia; family Cricetidae; genus Peromyscus; species Peromyscus californicus. The sequence goes on along the minus strand of NW_026294595.1, from coordinate 21,890,421 downwards.
AGAGAGAGAGAGAGAGAGAGAGAGAGAGGAAGTTATTGTCTATTGAGCTTTTGGTGAAGCTGTGGTCTTGAAAATCAGGGACTTTTAAAAAATATTGATTTATTTATTTTACATCCAGACTGAAGTTTTCCCTCCCTCCCCTCCTCTTAGTCCCCCTCCTCTCCTCTGCCTCTCCCCTCTATCCACTCTTTTACTGTTTCTATTCAGAAAAGGGCAGACTTCCCATGGATATCAGCAAAACATGGCATATCAAGTTGCAGTAAGAGTAGGCACCTCCTCATGTACTAAGACTGGGCAAGGCAACCCAGTATGAGGAACAGGGTCTCAAAGACTAGCAAAAGAGTCAAAGACAGCCCCTGCTCCACTGTTAGGAGTCCCACAAGAAGACCAAGCTCCACAACTGTCACATATATGCAGAGGGTCACTCCCATGCAGGCTCCCTGGTTGTTGGTCCAGTCACTGTCAGCTCCTGTGAGCCTAGGTTAGTTGATTCTGTGGGTTTTCTTGTGATGTCCTTGACCCCTCTGACTCCTACAATCCTTTCTCCCTCTCTTCAGCAGGATTTACCAAACCTAGCCTAATGTTTGGCTGTGGGTCTCTGCATCTGTTTCCACTAGTTGCTTGATGAAGCCTCTCTGATGACCATTAGGCTAGTCATCAATCTATGAGTATAACAGATTATCACTAGGCATCATTATATTGACATTTTTTTAAAATCATGGACTTTTAAAAAATTATTTATTTTTATGTGCATTGACATTTTTGCTTGCATATATGTCTGGAGTTACAAATAGTCAGGAGCTGCCATGTTTGTGCTGGGAATTGAACCCAGGTCCTCTGGAAGAGAAGCTAGTGTTCTTAACCACTGAGTCATCTCTCCAGTCCCAGGAAAATCAAGGGCTTTTTAATAAGAAGATTTTTCTTTTCTTTTTCCCTTTCTTTCATATCTTCTAAAACTTACCCAACCTTGTAAGGAGTGTAAGAAACAGTTTTGGCTGTCCATACAATTATTCTTGACACTAACAGATTATAAATTTTGCCATGCATGAGAATAACTGAAAATTGTTTAAAGCGGGCCCCCATCCTCCTCATAATACCTGAAAAAGCATGTCTGAGTAAGTGCCAAAGAATTTGTCTTTTAGCAAGTACCAAGCTCCTGATACTGCTGTTGGCCTGGAGGCAATGCTCAGGGAACCATCTAACCAAGTCAACAAAGTAAGGCAAGGCATATTCTGAGTATAGACTGGAAGCAAAGTATCAGTCTCAGGGATACCTACATGATTTAAAAAAAAAAAGTCATGAAAGGTAAATAAAGTAGTGAGAAAAGTGAGTGCAGAACATTGCTAGTTTGGTTTCTACATCAAAAAAAAAAAAAAAAAGGAGGACATTTGCTTATACTTAGAAAGAAGTCTAGGTGAAGAAAACATTCCAAACTAGTATTAGTACAGACGAACAGGAACAGTGGTGTGAAATGTTCCAGGGAGAAGGAGAGGGTCAGCCTAGTCCTGGTTTTTCTTATGAGCAATTGTTGGCAAAAAAAAAAAAAAAAAAAGATTTGCATTGCAAAAATCCAGGTTGGTTGCATAATTTACCATATGTAAATAGTGTTGCAATAAATACTGGTATGCAAGTGTATCTCTGATATATTGACTAGAGGTCTTTGAGTAAATACCCAGAAGTAACTTTCCTCTCCTTCATGGTTTCTAGATTTATATAGCTACGTACAGTCATGTATGCATATATGACATGAAAGCAGAAGCAAAAGTGCTCGGGGAATAGGGGGTCTTACAGGGGGTGGATGGGTAGAGAGGGCTATGGAGTAAGAATTTTCACAGCATGTAATTTCCTTTTATGAAAATGACCTTATGTAACATGGTAGCATGCATAATAAACATATACTAGTGCAGGGAAGATATTTGAATATTAACATGTCTCCCTGGGAGAAAACAGAAGATGGGTGAAGGCTGATGTGAGTTAAAAGTGCTGCATGGCTGTCCAAGAGTATTCCTCAGTTGTATCTAGCAAGAAAGATGTCTAGGTAAGAAAAGAGACAACTTCGCAAATTCATTCAAGGACAGATGCAGAGTTAAGAAATATTTCTCTCTAGATATCATTGTGCCATTTAAGTCCTCACTATCACCTAGTCCTTAGTTGTAGGTATGCCTGGGAAAAGAACAAAAAAAAAAGAGCTAGAAATCAGTTCTTAACCATTTATTGTGATCTAGATTTCTAAATTGATCTAGATGTAACTATTCACTCAGTCTTCACAGTAGTCCTGAATGACAGACACCATTGCTATCTTCTTTACGCAGAGGGCAAAATCAAAACAAATTCAAATCTATCTTTTGTTATATATTGGAAAGTGACAGAGTAGACAATTAAACCCAACAGCCTGGTTTTTGATGTGAAACAATGAATGTACAATCTAGACTCTCAATTCTTTACTTGAAGATTCTGAATCTATTTGTGTTTAAAAATTAGACTTTTTCTGAGTTTACAGCTATATATATATATAATATTATACAATATATATATACATATATATATATATATATATATATATATATAAAGCACTCCCAATGGAATCATTGCAGCACCACTTAAAGTTATTAATATTTATATAGTAGTTATATGAATACTCACAGTAAAGATAATAAATAAAAACAGTGAGCAGCCTCATATGAGTCCACATCATGCCCATTTGAGCCATGTTGTGTTTATTTAAATGTAATATTTTTATCACTTGAGAATTTCATAGCTGCAAACAATGCATTTTGATCATATTCACCTCCTAACTCCATCCAAATCCACCCCCACCCAACTTTGTATCCTCTTCTATTAAATTTTTTGGTACACTGAGTGCAAGTTCTGCTGCTCAGAAGCCCATGGGTTTGGAACCATCCACTGGTGCATAATTGACTTATTAGGAACCACTCCTCTAAAGAAGCCTGAGTCTCCCTTCCTCAGAAGTTATCAGCTAGAAATAGCTCCTCAGCTAGCCATGGAGCTCATGTCCCTCCATCTTAGTTCTATTGTTGTGAAGAGACACCATGGCCAAGGCAACTTATAAAAGAAAGCAATTATTGCAGGGTTACTTACAGCTTCACAGAGTGAGTCAATGATCATCATGATGGGAAGCATGGCCACAGACAGGCAAGTTTGTCACTGGAACAGTAAGTGAGAGCTTACATTTGATCTACAAGCACATGGACACATGGAAGACACACACACACACACACACACACACACACACACACACACACACACACACACGAGACCGAGACAGAGACAGAGACAAAGACAAAGGCAGACATTGACACACCTCCTTCAACAAAGCCTTATTTCCTAATCCTTCTTAAAAACTCTTCCAACCTGAAACCTAGCATTCCAATATATGAGCCAATGGGGACCATTACCATTCAAACCACATTCCCTCCATCATACTGGAATGTTGACTAATTTGACTTGCATAGGTCTTATGAAGATGCTTGAGTTCATGAGTGCAGTGGTCCTTTCATGTCCAGAAGACACTGTTTTTCTTCAGTCTCTCATGATCTCTTTGGCTTGTACAATCTTTCTACCCCCTTATCCTTGATGAATGCTGAGCTTTGGGAAGATGTTAGGTAATAGAAATATCCCATTAGTGACTGAGCACTCCATTGACAATTACCTTCTACAGTTACCCTCCATATGTTGATCAGTTGCCAGTTTCTGTACTAACCCCTGCCATTGAAAAAAAAGAAACATTTCTGAAGTGGTACGACAGTGGTGCTAACCTATGGGTATACAGATACAGATATAGAGACTAGTTTGATAACAAAATAATAGTTGTAGCTTCATCTCTTAGAGCCTTTGACCTCTCCAACCTCAAGTTGTTAGCCAGATATCAGGCACCAGGCAAGAACTTTCTCCTATGGAGCAAGCCTTAACAAGAAGCAGTTACTTACCCCCATAGCATCCATGATACTATTGCACTCGTGGGCATGACTTATCAAGCTAGTTATTATAGCTCATGTGATTCATAGCTGGGTGAGACTTTTTATGACTGTTCCCTCACTGTAGCTAAAAGTTTTCCTGTGTCCTGCCCAGTCCCATGGCTGCTCAGATCCAAAACAAACGCACAGGGGCTTATATTAATTATAACTGCTTGGCCATTAGCTCAGGCTTATTACTGACTAGCTCTTATACTTAAATTAACACATACTTCTTATTTATGTTTAGCCACATGGCTTGGTACCTTTTGTCAGTTCTGCCTTCACATCTTGCTTCCTCTGTGTCTGGCTGGCGACTCCTGACTCAGCCTTCCTCTTCCCAGAATTCTCCTTGTCTGCTTATCTCACCTATACTTCCTGCCTGGCTACTGGCCAATCAGAATTTCATTTATCAACACACATTCACAGCATACAGAACAACATTCCATAGCACCTCACAGAAACCTACATGGCACCTTCTGGTACTTCAAAATCTAGTCAACAAGAAGGAAGCTTCCTTCTTAGTACCAACTTGATTTCTTCATGTTCTATAATCAAAGTATGTGCTGTTTTCAGCAATGAGGTCATTACAGTAAGTTCTAGTGAGAAACTGAGAACAATGACAAGGGTTTAGATTTTGGAGATTTATAATAGTTTTGGAGGTTCTAGGATACTCCTGACTAGTAACTCAAGGTGAAGTTACTAGTTCAGTTCCCACACCTGACACTGGGCTTTTGATTTTGACTTCTTGGAGAAGCAATATCCCCTGTACACAAACTCCTATTAAATGCTTTTATGTGAATAGACATATGCTGGAAGCTAACAGACCAATAGGTTTACATATGGATTTTCCCCAACATCCTTTGTATTAAGCTATCCTTACTTTCACACTCTCACCTGTTTGAGGTTAGGAGGAAGCCCTGAGTTAGTGAAGTCCAGAGTGAATGTGTGCTGTTGTTAGGACCATGGCTATTTCATGCTGAGTTCTTATGTTCAGTATAAAAATAGCTAAGATTACTTAGTTTCATTCAACTGGCATAAGTTCTGGTCTTCAGGAGCCATAACATTTGTCCTCATCTCTCTGAGACTATAATGGAGATGGCTAGATGGCTGGGTCTTATTGGGTCTGCTAATGGCATGCTTCTATACACCTTCCTCAGCATGAAGGCTATAGGGCAATGGAACTTCTGACATGGTAGCCATCTTCCCCTGGAGGCACATGCTAAGAGATGAGTACACATTACTAGGCTCCTATGAGAGCTACTGTTGACCTACATTCTGTTGGTGAAGGAAGCTCAGATTCAAGAAGAGGGTTAGAGTTTTCTGCTTAATGAGAAGAACCAGAACCTTTAGCTACTTTGAATGTAACACACTCACTCAGAAGCAGGACAAAGTTAGTCATCAGAGTATGTCAATTATATTTCTAACCTTAATCTTTCCATTCTTACTGTAGTCTTTAAATGTCAGGTTAAACTTTATATTGAGCATTCATATGTACTATGTGTTTCTATAAGCATGTGGTCCATTTATGTGCTTTTCTCTTCATTTTATTTAGGTTTATTTTTGTTTATTGACTCATTAGGGTTGAATATACTTTCACACTTTCAGGTATCTTCTTTTGTTTTGATTATATATTCTAAAAACATAAAATAACTAAATACTAGGTGAGTTAAGACTTATCAGTTTCTGAGAAAGAGTAACATAGGATAGTTTTTTCTCATTTAATCTCTGATTCTTTGACAAATTTTTCACATCCTGGTAATACAGACAAATACAAAAGGTTTTTGAGACACATCCAATACTACATACTTACATGATTGTTGTATGTGATTAAATAATAAAATATAAAAAATCTAACATTTTAAAAATATGATTTCTGAGGTTTGGGCGGTTTCATCTTACTAAAGTATAATTTTTCCTCCAGACCTAAGGGCTTGGCTTCATCACAGGCTTCTCTCTCTCTCTCTCTCTCTCTCTCTCTCTCTCTCTCTTTCTGTTTTTTTTTTTTTTTTGAGACAGGTTTCTCTGTGTGACTTTAGAGCCTATCCTGGAACTCACTCTGTAGACCAGGCTGGCCTCGAACTCACAGAGATCTGCCTGCCTCTGCCTCCTGAGTGCTGGGAATAAAGGAGTGCACCACCACCTCCCGGCCTTCACAGGCTTCTCAAATGGTCATGCAGACAGCACAGCCTTTATGAAATGGGGTAGGGAAAGGCAGTCCTTTCAGGATTCACAAGATCCAGTCCTAATCTTGTAAAAGCCTCTGTTCCTTAAAGGTCATATACTGAGTGTTTCTCATATGAGATTTGTTCACAACAATTTCAAGATAAAGGAAAACCGGGACATAGCAGGGCAGAGGTGCTAACGCATGTGTAGTGCACAATGAGCCAGCCAATTGGCCAGGTGGCTTATGAAAACCAGATTATCTAATCTTCACAGAAACTCAGAGGAGTATGAACTAGATGGTTCCTCATCCTGCCCATGACACAAATTAGAAAATTAAAACAGAGATAAGGTTAAGGAAGCTGCCCTGAATCAGACAGCTATTGTACCTTGGAAATAGAGTTTTAACTCAGGGTCTTTCCCACTTTCCTATAATGTGTTGCTTCTATTTTCAGTTTACGATCTTCTACTAAATCTAGAGTCTACTAAATGAACTAGAAATAAGACTCAGCCATCAAACGGTCTCTGTTCTGAAGCTTCATTCACATTATAGTGCAGACAACTTGAGTGTGTTTGTTGTTACTCTCTTAAGTTCTATTCTTGCTCATGTATATGACAAAACATATCAGCAGACATTCTAAAATAGTGAAGTTTCATTCTGTAGAAAATGTAAAGGCCATTTTAATTATATAGGTACCCAAAATATGGCAGGACAAGCAATATGATGAATTGTGATTTTCCTGTGGAACCATTGTCTTCAAAAATAATATGTATGTCTTCATTGATATACACATGAAATAATACATAAAATACTGACATCTAATGTTAACTTTTTATATTGTAATTTTAGAGGATTTTCTAACCTCCTGAAACAAAATTGAGGAAGTGTTAAGACGTAAAGCAAAAATATTTATATGGTCTTATTCAAATTAAATTGTTCTATATATCAATGGGAAGAATGTAGCTGGAGAATTTCTCTCCAGGTCCCGCCAAGTCCCGCAGTCCCACAACCCACATATAAAATAATCACTCAGACGTTTATATTACTTATAAACTGTATGGCCATGGCAGGCTTCTTGTTATCTACTTCTTCTATCTTAAATTAACCCATTTCTATTAATCTATAAGTTGCCACGTGGCTTGTGGCTTACCAGTACCTTACATCTTGCTTGTCCTGGCAGTGGCTGGAAGGTCTCTCCCTCTCAGCCTTCCACTTCCCAGAATTCTTCTCTCTCCTTGTCCCGCCTCTACTTGCTGCCTGGCCACTGGCCAATCAGTGTTTTATTTATATAGAGTGATATCCACAGCAGAAGAATATTTTAAATATTAAAATATTAAAAGTAGAAGTCTTTCATATATATGTAAAACTTGAAATGAATTGGGTACACAATAGAACTGAATATTACTATATGACTATATTACTGATAGTCCCTTTACAAACTAAGTTTTTAATTTAGGGGTTAGTATCTCTTTTTAACAAAGGAGCAGGGAGTGTATTATTTAGGCATTATGGGTAATACTATAGGAGTCTGGCGCAATAGCATGGAAGGTGCCATAGACAGTACATGGGTGAATGAGCATGGCTGCACTCCAATGGATAATAAATAACTGAATTATGAAAGGTTCTTACAGTTTTGTGAGTAATCATTTGAACATGTGAACACTATTATTGGCCTGGGAGTGTGGCTCAGTAATCAGCTTAGCACATGAGAGACCTTAAGTTCAATCCCTGGACTAAGGGAAATACTCTTAGCTTGAAGCTAAACAAGAACAGACGGTATATCGCAGGGTCCACAGTTTGCTGACACCATTGTAATGAATTTTAGTTAAACAGTCAGTATAAGACCAAGTAGGGGAGAATTTCTCTCCCCTCTGGGTAAGAATATGTTAAATTCAATGAATATTTAAAGATCAGACAAATATTTTGGTTGATGGTTACTTCTGACCTTTTTGGTGTTATTCTCTAGGCCTTTGTTAACTGAATCAGCTATAAAAACCAATTTGATGTCATTTAAAACCATGTTTGACAGAATATTGTAGCTGACTAAGGAAGATCATTCCAAAGGTTAAAAATAGAAGCCACATATTTCTTTAACATAAAGCATTGGGGTTATAGAATGTCACTTCTGCTATGTTCCATTGATCAAAGTAGGTTAAAGTTTCAGGAACCCTTCTCCATAGGAAGGAACTATGTAGATAGACCTAATCACGTGCAAGTATGATTCATTAGGGATATAGTTGGAATCCAGTTCTCAAAAAAATTGTGTTATCTGTGCTCTGAAATTGTGGATCTGAAAGAGGTGATAGTGAAGGCAGAGAGAATGGGAATCCATGCGAAGGCATGTCCAAGTAGGTGGAGCAGAAACAGATGAAGAATGCCTTGTGAAGGCCATCCATAAATTTAGGGTTTGAAAGAACCCTGGGACAATTTTGAAATGTTGGTAGGGAATATTTTTTAAGTTTAGTGGCCTCATTTAACAAGTAGGATGTGAAAACATTTATTGAGAGGCTTAAGCCAATCTAGACTTATCTCTTGAAACTCTTAATGATAGAACTTTAGACTATTGATGAGACTCAGGAAAATGCATATGCAGACCCCTCACCTAAAATACAGAGGTGGCCAAAGTCAAAGGAGCTGCCCATAGTTTTGTTCCTGAATCATTCTGTTCTTGCATTGCTAACTGTTGAATTCGCAGCACACTCTAACAGTGAGATCAGGGTCCTGTCATTATTCACATCTGTCTAGCTGAGAGCTCTTTCAGGATCAAAACCATCACAGTAAATGGTAAGCATCTGGCGAATGTTTGGGAACCAGTAATCTGGGTATACATCCTAAGGGATTGTTGGTTGATTATTTCTGTACAATAATGTAATGTGCCAGCTGAAAACGAAATAATAATAAATGAAGTGACATTATATAAAACAGATAATCATGTTTAACACTAGAAGAATATGTCCTCAATTTTTATTTTGTTATTCAAAGTAGCAGCTATAGGTAAGGCATTTATATGTTTTATCTAAATTTTTAATAGTTCTCTTTAGAGAATCACTAGAACAATGAATCAATTCTTGGCTTGTAGTGTTTGCCAATTTCCATGTATAAATGCTTCTACTCTACCTGATGTCAAGCTACTGAAGGAACATTAATGAATGCAGAATTTGGAAGAAATATTAAATAGTGTGTTCTACTCAGATAAAGTTGATGTAAAGCATTCAAAAGTATCTGTAAGAGTGAAATGAGAAACTCAAAAGTAACAGATATTTGTTATGATCCTTTAAGGAAGCCTTCAAGAGCCTGGTGATAGAATTCAGTGGTAAAGTACTTACCTAGCATATGCAAGACTCTGGGTTCAGCTCAGCACTGATGGCATAGCATTTTAGACATAATTATAGATTCAGAGATCACCAAGAAACATGGAGAGAGATTAGGTGGCATCCCCTCAACACCATAGTGCAGTAACAAAATTATAATTGGTATTGGTATACTATAGACAGCTTTTTCATACACTACCAGTTTACAATGTTCTTGTTTATGCCTGTGTGTAATTCTATGCAACTTATATGTGTAATATCATAAAAATGATCCAAATAGGCTACAGAAAACTTACTAAAAGGTTACTTTATGCTATCCATTTCTAGCTATTTCTTCCCGAATCCCTAATTCTTAGCTGCTGGCAACCACATAGCTGCTATACAGACCTTAAAATACAATTTTTAAAATGTTGTAAAATTGAGCCATATGACATAGCACCTTTTACTGTAACTGTTTTCTTTTCCAAAATTCCTCTGAGTTCTGTTTAAGTGGCTAAAAGTATTAAAAGTCTGTTGTATTATATTTAGAAGTAGGATTTTATGATATGGCTGTAGCAAATTCTAACTATCCATCCCCTGAAATACATGCTGTTGCTCTTAATTTTTGTCTATTATAAACAGGACTGCTATGCACATTTGTAAATATTTTTGTGTTAACATGGGTTTCCATTTCTCTGGCATAAATCCCCAAGAGGACAGTTAGCAACTGCAAATACAAACATGTTTGGATTTCAGAAGGAATTCCAAAAGTACTTTGCAGATTTTTCTGGTCATTATTCATTGTAGCCATCAGTGTGTGAGTAATGTGCTTCTCTGCATCATCACAAACAGATGATGTAATTATTATTTTTAATTTTGTGCATTCCCTCTCCCAGCACCTTCCAGATCAACTCCACTTCCCTACAAACTCAACTTTTTGTCCTTTTGTTTATTTATTCAGCCACCAAGTCCAATATGTGCTTCCAAATACTCTTGGACATGTGGTCTTTCAGTGAAGCATTGTCAACTTACCTGGACCACACTCTAAAAAGAAAAGGGGAAGTGCTGTGGATATTGCTCTGTATGCTGTGAATATGTTGCTCTGATTGGTTAATAAATAAAGTGCTGATTGGCCAGTAGCCAGGCAGGAAGTATAGGCAGGACAAAGAGAGAAGAGAATTCTGGGAACAGAAAGGCTGAGTCAGGAGTCACCAGCCAGACACAGAGGAAGCAAGATGCAAAAGTACCTGTAAGCCACAAGGCAAGGTATAGATTTATACAAATGGGTTAATTTAAGATATAAGAACTAGATAGCAAGAAGCCTGCCACGGCCATACAGTTTATAAGTAATATAAGTCATTGGGTGTTTACTTGGGTCTGAGAGGCTGCAGGAGCCAAGTGGACATAGGAAAACTTCAGCTACAACTGATACTCCCTGTTCCAGCAGCAATCAATTGCAAATAGCTCATTAGCCAGGAGAAAGACTTCATGTTTTCCTCCCTTCTTCATGCTGGGGTTTGGTCTGGTTTGACTTCCATGGGACTTGTGCATATTGTCATAATGGTTGCGAGTTCATATGAGCAGCTGCCAAATTGTATTCAGAGGATGCCATGTCCCTGTATTCACTCAACAACTCTGGCTCTCACAGTCTTCTGTTCTTCCAAAATGATCTTTGAGCCCCAGAAGGAGGGGATGTGATAGAGACGTCCCACTTACAGATGAGCATCCCACATGCTCTTATTCACTACACCTTGACCTGTTGTGGATCTCTGTGTTAATCACCATGTATTTTAGAAAGAAGCTTCCCTGATAAAGGTTGTACTGCAGCTACTGATGGAGTCGAAATTTGAAGGCGGTCTGCAGCACTGCAAGGCTGGCTCTTAACCTCTTCTGTATGAGCAATGGCTTAATAAAGAGGGAATCTTGTACGTCAAGTGCTCCAGGCAAACAACAGTGATCAGTCTAAACTGTCACATCCACATCTTTGTGTAGAAGGGGTCCCCTATTTATTTCCCCATCCCTTTAAAAACATTTTTCGTAGCCACAAATTGCTTTTCATTTTTTGTTTGCTTTGTCACTCTTGTAGGACTTAGTATTACTAGATTGTTTAAAGGTAGGGCATGTGTTTGCATTGTTTGTGACTTCTGGGAGACATCCAATATCACTCTATACATGAGATCTGCAGTAAGAAAATAATGATATAGGATTAATCACTGACCTGGCAAGCCATGACCACTAGTGCAATAGAGACATGAGCACCATGGGACCAACTAGCTTTCTGATTACTGTAGCTCACAGATTCCCAGCTGGATAAGGTTGATGATTACTTTTCTCCCCTGGTAATATGCATAGCACCTTCCAGCACTAAAGAAGCTCATCTGAAGGGATGAAACTTTCAGGTCGGTACTAGTTTGATATCTCCCATGACTCAAGTACATGATGTCTTCTGTGATTAGGATCTTAACACCCTATTCTGTAGGGTAACCAACAGCACTGACAAGAGCTTTTAATTCTGGGGGAACTTCACTAGTCAACAATTCCAAATGAGATAACCCACTGATGGAACTGAGCTTTGTATTTGGTAGCATGTGGGTTTTAGTGAGGGCTTTGTCAACCTATTAACAGGTTAATTCATTTTTAAATCTTTTAATCTATGTGTGTGCTCATATTCAAAAGGTCTTTAGTATTATTTATCTTTTCCTATATTCCCTCTTTACTCTGCCCCACTCCTTTCCTCAATAAACTTTTCTTGTACAATTTTTTTCCTTTTTAATCCTTTATATGACTGCTTTCTATATCCCTTCCTATGAAAGATCCCTGCCCATGGTCCCTTACTAATTTCCTGACCTCTATGGGTATTCCAAATGAAACATACATATCTGGAGATTCAAGGCTAATATCCAAAAATTAGAGTAAATTGGCATGTTTGCTTTTGGAGGTCTTGGCTATCTCATTCAGAATACTTGTTTCCACCTTCATCCATTTAATGCTAATTTTATAAGCATGTTTTTTAAGAGCTGAATAATATTCCCTTGTGTAATGTGCCACATTTCATTATCAATAGTTGACAGACTGCTTTTATTTCCTGGATATTGTGAATAGAGTAGCAATGAGCATGGATGAGCAGCTATCTCCATAGTGAGATATAGAGCCTTGTAAATTTATTCCCAAAAGTGGTATTGCTCAGTCATGTGGTAGATCTATTTTTAGTTTTGTGAGGAACCCCCACAATAGTTTCCATAGTAGATGTACCATTTTACACTCCTATCAGCACTGAATAACTGTTCTCATTTCCCCACATCCATACCATCATGGAAGGTTTTTGTTTTGTTTTGTTTTTATCTTAGACATTCTGTGTAGGGTAAGACAAAAGCTCCAAGTAAATGTAATTGCATGTCCCTGGGACCTAAGATTGTTGAACATTTTTATCGTGTTTCTCAGCTATTTGTATTTTATCTTTTTAGAATACTCTTTAGTTTCATGTCCCATGTGTTCATTGATGTTAGAATTTGGAGTTCTTTGTATATAGTAGATACTAACCATCTGTCAGATATACAGCTGGAATTTTTTTTTCTCATCCTGCAGGCTGTTTTTTCACTAAAATGATAATGAGTTTCCTTATCCTGAAGCTTTTATTTTCTTCAAATACTACTTGCAAATTGTTGGTCTTAATACCTATATCAGGGTCTTGTTCAGCAAGTCTTTTCCTATGCCAGTAAGTTCAAGAGTACTCCATGCCTTCTCAGGATAGCAGGTCTTATGTTGAGCTCCCTCATCCATTTGGAGCTGAGTTTTGTAGAGGGTGAAGGATAAAGGTATAGTTTCATTCTTTTAAACTTAGCTCTCTGGTTTGGTGAACATCATTTATTGAAGATGCTGTCTTTTCTCTTTTGTATAATGTTGACCTCTTTATGAAAAATCAGGTGCACATACAGGTGTGAGCTTGTATGTGTATCCTCAGTTTTATTTCATTGATAAATGACTGTGTTTTTATGTCAGTACCACACTGTATTTATTACCGTAACTGAGTAGGATAAGTTGAAATCTGGGATATTGATGGCTTCAGAAGATTTTCGTTGTTGTTCATGGTCACTTTGGCTATCCTGGGTTGTTTTTATTTCCGTATGCAATTTATGATTATTTTTCAATTTCTGTAAAGAATTGGGTTGGAATTTTGATGGGGATTACACTGAACCTGTAGATTGCTTTTGGTAGAATGGCCATCTTCATAATATTAATCCAATTAATTCATGAGCACAGGAGTCCTTCAATCTTCTGGCGTTCTGTTCACTTTATTATTTTTTTTTAATGTCTTAAATTTTCCATCATGTAATTGTTTCACTTGCTTGGCTAAGTTTATCCCAAGGTATTTTTGAGGCTATTTTGAAAAGTGTTATTTCCCTGATTTCTTTCTCAGTGCTTGTCTTTTGTTTTTGAGAAGTGTACTGGTTTTTATGTGTTAATTTTGTATCCTACTACTTTTGTGAGGGTGTTTTTTGGCTGGAATTTTCTGGTGTCATCTTTATGTTCTGTTATGTAGAGAGTCATGTCACCTACAAATAGGGATACTTTGACTCCTTCCACTTCTACTTGTACCCTTTATCTCCTTCAGTTGTCTCATTGCTCTAGCTAAGACTTCAACAACTGTATTGAACATGTATGAAGACATGTTCTTCTTGTCTTCTTTGGGACTTTATTGCAAATTCTTTGAATCATTTTACATTTGGAGTTTGATGTAGGCTTGATGTTCATTACCTTTATTATGTTGAGATATGTTCCTTGTATTCCTATTCTCTCCAGGACTTTTATCATGAAGGGATTGGATGTTTGTCAAAGACCTTTTGCGGATATAATGGGGTGATCAGGTGGTTTCTACCCTTGAGTCTGTTTCTGTGGTAAACTGCATTTACTGATTTACTTATGCTGAAACATTCCTGTATCTCTGCAGTGAAACTAACTTTATTATAGTGGGTAATTTTTTGATATAGTCTTTAATTCACTTTTCAAGTATTATACTGGGAAGTTTTGCCTCTATGTTCATCAAAGATATAGGCCTATAATTTTTTCTTTCATTTTTTTGGGGGGGAGGGCATGGTCTTTGTCAGGTTTTGACATTGGGTAATAATGACTTCACAAAAATAATTTTAAAATCTTGCTTCCCTTTATATTGTGTTGAATTTTTTGAGATGCATTGGTATTCTTCTTTGAAAATGGGATAGGATTCTGTGCTAAGTTTTTTTTGGGGGGTGGGAGATTTTTAAATACTTATTCTATCTCTTTGGATGATATGAGTCTATTTAAATTATTTATTTTGTCTTGGTTTAACTTTGGTAAGTTGTATATATCTGGGAATTCATTTATTTCTTTTAGGTTTTTCAGTTTGGTGGAATATGGATTTTTAAACACTGATTCCTTGAATTTCTTCATTGTCTGTTTCAATGTCTCCCTTTCTATCTCTAATTTTGTCAGTTTGGAACCTGTCTTATACTATAACTTGTGGCAGTTAGTTTTCTTCTTTCACCATGTGGGGTCCAGAAGTCAAATTCCAGTCATCAGGCTTGGGGTTATCAGGCATGCCTTTACTGGCTGAGCCATCTCAATAGACCCATAGTAAATATTTTTAAAACACTGTATTCAGGATCCTGTAATATCAAATACATTATATTTAATTCCTAAAGTTTATAGATAAAATTACTTTTCTGTTGTCTATGTAACAATGTTGGAATTTATTAAGAAAAGTTTTAAATAAATAAATATGGAAATTTTAAAAGGGTGAGAGACATGTAAGGAAAGGACATGAGTATAAAACAGAGTGGCTGCAGAATTCTCAAGAGTGGGAGGTATTGACAGGAGTTTCCTTTATGACAACTGTTTCAAAATAGGAAAAAAATGGTACTGTCCATCCTGCTGACGATCCCTTCTCACTTCTTTCCTTTTTCTCCACTTTTCTTTCTTATTAATGAGCTATTACTATGATTTTAAACTCTTATGAAGAACTAAAATTACAATATGAGTTGGGTTAATGAACAACTATACATTTTTCTTTATCATTTGTTTTCCATATTTATCTTGACTAGCAATGTCTTTAGGCGATATGTATCTGGGAAGGATGATGGGATTAGCCTGTGTCCATTGGAAAACTTCATTCCTTCCATTGTCTCATATGCACATACTCACTAAATTTTTAGTTCTCATTGATTCATATTGTTTTCGTAGAGTTTATATTTTTTCAAAATTAGAATGATGTACTTAATCATGTAAGTAGACCTCATGTGAGTCTTCTTTACAATTATTGATTAAATTTGTTCTTTGACAATTCCTTGCATATATTGTCTTACTCTTACTCTACCTTCTCTTGTCTTTTTGGTTGTGAGCCTAGTCTTCAATGGCTAAGGCCTCTTTCCAGTCCGTCCCCATCCTGTCTTGTCTATGCTCTACCTCTGTCATCTACCTTCTACTTTATAGGCATCTTTCCCACATTTGTGTCTTTTTGTTTTGTTTTGTAACCTGCTAATTTTAACTGAGAATGTCTGTTTGGCCACAGCTTTAAAACTATGCACTGGAGGCAGGTAACAGTGAGTGTTCCTCACTCAGAGACAACAGGAAGGAATACAGCCCCACATTCCTTCCCAGGGCCATGGCCAGGTGTTGAGAAGCCCACTGCAGCTGTGAGAACATGGTTGCAGTGGTTACATCATAGCCAGATGATAGTATTTCTCATCCTTCTTCCTACCTTCAATCCCTCACAGTCTTTGTTTCCCCACTTGCGTGATAGTCACTGATTTGACCTCCTTTGTAGAAGAGCTTAGGTCATGTGCTAAGCTTTCTTCTTGTATTAATTTGAACAAATCGGAATGCAGGCTAACATTCTAAGTCAAAAATATCAGAAGTTAGGAAAATGCACTAAAATATACCCCAAGTATAAAAAAAATCTCATTGTAGTTCAGCTGTATCAATTGCTTATCCTGGAGGTCATATGACCAACTGTGAGCTGTGGTTCATGGCTACTATGTTGTATTGTAAGAATATACCAGAATACACATCATCTTTAGCCCAGAAAACAAATAGAAATTCAATATTGAAGTGTGGTTTCTACCAAATGCTTATCACTTCCACAGTATTGTAAAGTACAAATAATGTCTACACAATACATTAGCAACCAACATTGCAAATTAGGGACCATCTGTAACATTCTTTATACACAATTCCACTTCCCTGGCTTCAATTATTGAGACCAAACATAATTTGAAAGTAGTAGGTAGATGACTCCAGAAATAAAACACTCAAACCGTTTAAATAATGTGTATATATATAATATATACACATATACATTATATATACATATGCATTATATAGATAAATTATTACATATTTCCTATTTGTTACACTTGCTAATATTGAATATTTCTTTATATCTAATTTATAAATTAAAATTTATCATAGGTAGTATGTGTGGTGGTTTGAATAAGAATGGCTTTCATGGGCACATATTTTTGAATTTTTAGTCATCAGAGAGTGGCACTGTTTGAGAAGGATTAGGAGGCTGGCCTTGTTGAAGTAGGTATGGCCTTCTTGGAGGAAGTGTGTCACTAGTAGTGGGTGGTGCCAGGCCTAGATTCTATTCTTCTACTCCTGCTGCCTGAAGATCAAGATGTAGCTCTCAGCTACTGCTCCAGCACCTGCCTGCCTGCCACCATGCTTCCAGCCATGATGACAGTGGGTAACTCTCTGAAACTGCAAACATATCACAATTAAATTATTTTCTTTGTAAGAATAGCCACAGCTATAGACTAAGATAGAAATTGATATGAGGGACTGGAGTGTAGCAGGAATCTTAGAGTCTTATTAATAAAATCAAACCTGAGGCCAGTTATTGGGGTGAATACTGGAAGATTAGAGAGACAGAACAGGCCACAGCTACCTCACCTTGCCGGATCCTCAGCTGACCCTGTTTCCTCAGACTGGAAGCTTCTGAGTCCTCATCCAAATGGATCTCAGCTGAAACTGTGCTGCTCGAAAGCCTGAAAGCTTAACCAGCCAAATGCTTCTAGTTTCTGGTCCTCATGCCTTATATACCTTTCTGCTTTCTACCACCACTCCCTGGGATTAAAGACTCGCTTTCTGGGATTAAAGGCATGAGTCACCATGCTTGGCTGTATCCTTGAACACATGGATTTCTGCCTTGGAATGTTAGGATTAAAGGCGTGTGTGCCACCATTTTATAGCCTTTGTATCTAGTGGCGGTTCTGTCTCTGACCCCAAATAAGCTTATTAGGGTGCACAATATTTTGGGGAATACAATACCACCACACTGGAGTACTGCTCTGACAAGCCTGACCATGCTGTTGTTTGGAGGAATGGAAGGTTTTGGGACTTTGGACTAGAAAGGTGGTTGAATGCATCAAGGGGGTGCTTAATGGGCCTTCACAGAAGGATCTTAGAAGACAGAAGTGCTGAGAGCAAGAGGACCCAGCTCAAGAGGTTTCAGAGCTGAAGAATATTAGTAAATAGCCGAGAGACCATTCTTATGGTATCTTGACAAAGAATGTGGCTGCTTTCTGACCTTGTCCTAAAAATCTGCCCAAGGCTAAATTAAAGAGTTTGGGATTAATGGTGTTGGCAGAGGAGAGTTCAAGAGTGTCAATATTTACTGTGTCCTGTGGTGATTAGCTATCACTGTTATATAGATCTATAATGAAAAGATGCAAGCTGGATAAAGAGGAATAGAAAAATGTACAGTTTGAGCAGAAAGTGAGTAGCAGGAAGTTTAATGGGGCTTAATTCAATGCTCAAGAAAATAAAAAAAAAATTCAAAGAAAAGCCTGATGCTAAATGGAATAAAGGGAGTGGGAGAGGTTTGAATAAGAATGGCCCCCATAGACAGATAAATTTGACTGCTTAGTCACCAAGGAGTGGCACTATTAGGGGATGTGGCCTTGCTGGAGGAAGTGTGTCACTAGGGGTGGGCTTTGAGGCTTCAAACCCCATGCCAGGCCCAGTTTCTATTTCTCTTATCCTACTTCCTGCAGATCAAGATATAGCTCTCAGTTACTGCTCCAGCACCTGCCTACACGCCACCATGTTCCCTACCATAATGATAAAGGACTAAACCTCTGAAACTGTGAGCAAGCCCCCAGTTCAATGTTTTCCTTTACAAGAGTTGCTGTGGTCATAGAGTCTTTTCACAGCAGTAGAACAGTGACTAAGACAGTATGTGTTAGGAAAATACGTATGGCTTCGATGCCCCCCATAGTTTCAGACATCTCCTGGGGGTTTTGAATAAGACAAGGTAGACTACCTAGATATGGTTGTCATGGCACTAGAACTTTAATGAATCAACCAAAACATGGTTGGTTTTACACTTTTAATCTTGAAGCTCATTGGTGAAGTTCTTACTTAACTGAAAATGAAAAGATAACTTGCCATGACAGATAAAATCTTTGAAATAATTTCAAATAATGGATTGATTTCATTCTTAAGTATCAACATGTAGCTTCAACTTTAGATATATTATGTAAATTATTAATCAGATGACTTAAGGTTTCAGACATGACATTCTGATTGTGATTGAATTGTATATGCATTTGTGAGTCTGTGAGGGCAGGTGCATGCTCTCCCACGACATTCTTTGTGCACTGTGTTTTGTTCAGTTACCTTGTCCCTCAGTGCTGTCTGCATTTAGCAGGAGGTCTTGAAGCATAGAATTGGCCCACGTGTGGAGGAGCAGGTGTCTATTTATACGGCAGCATTCTTCTCGGCTCATTCAGCCTGGGCTGCAGTATGTTGTCTAGCTTCTCCACAAATCTTCCTTGTGCGTTTACAATAATAAAAATTCATTTTTTTTGCCCACATGTTTAAAATGTTTTGAAGCTGCCATTCACTAACAGCCTTAGTTTAGTTACACACAAACTGTTTGAATGCCATCAGAACTTCTGAAGTTACAGCTTTTTCCCTAATTATGAGCCATACATTATTGTCTATATCATCTGTTGAATAAACAGCTTTTGTGCCTGCCAAAAGAATATCTGGAGGTGTTCTTATTTACATTGTATTTTGAAAATACAAACAAAAACACAAACATGGCTTACTGTATGTTATAATTAATAAAACTACCACGATCAAAACATTACCTGATTTCCCCTTATTGAGCGGCATTTCTTTAAATAGAGTTGCTATTTGAAAAAAAAAAATTACTGTGTTCAACTTGTATTGACGAGAAATAAAAAACATTCAGTATCAGTTTTGTCTTAATAAATGAATAGAGATGGGTTAAAAACCTATTGAAATTGTAGGCTTTTCTTGATATGAAACGGAAGCCGGAGCACAGCTGCGGCCACATACAGGTGCAGTGTTAACTCTCCTCAGAAGAAATGCAAGCACCAGTGTTAAAGAGCCTCTGACAATTCAGGATTAGCGTGACACTCATTGCACTGGCTTCCTTTCTTTCACAAATACAATCTCTGTTTTCAAAAAATCATTTAAAATTCACATCCTAGGTGCTCCACACACTTAGTAATAATCAGCTCTTCCATAATCAAGCATAATTATCAAATTATTTAAATGTTAGGTTGTAAAATTGTACTTAAGTTAAAGCAGCTATGTTCCATTATTGGTTACTTATAAACTCTCAGCTTTTAAATATAAGACCCTCTTTGTATCTTGACTACTTTGTGTCATGCTACACATTGTTTTCCTTTCATTTTTATATCAGAGTAGTCCATGTAGATGATTAGCAGATGTACATAATTGATAACATTAGTAAATTGTGCCAGGTGTTATTTAAGTAATTCCTTGTATTAACTCAAAATTTAGACTAACCCTTTGAAGCAGTACTATTATTACTCAAATTCCCAAGCAGGGAAATAAAGGCAATAAGTATTCAAAACAGGAATTATAACTAGGAGAAGGTGGATACATCATTTTTACTCTGTTTTGGTTTCAGGATCCATATGCTTAATCTTTCTGGAGTATTTCTCTGTACCATTCCACTCTGTCAAAATCTGTGGGCTGTTCCACATACACTTACTGTTTACTCCTGCTAGCAACAAGATAACTGCTTTCAACCTTTTCTTTTGTTTTGGTTTTTATTCAGATCCATATTGCTTCTTTGATTTGAATTTTGAAGCAGGGTAAATCTCACTGGACACTGTACTGGCTAGTTTTATATCAACTTGGCACGAGATAGAGTCATCAGAGAGGAGGGAGCCTCAGTTGAGAAAATGTCTCCATAAGATCATTTTCTTAATTAGTGATTGATGGGGGAGGGCCAGCCCATTACGGGTGGTGACAACCTTGGGCTGATGATACAGTGTTCTCTAAGAAAGCAGACTGAGTAAGCTGTGAGGAGCAAGCCAGTAAGCAGCACTACTCCATGGTCTCTGCATCAGTTCCTGCCTCCAGGTTCCTGCTCTGAGTTCTTTCCCTGACTTCCTTCGATGATGAACAGTGACATGGAAGTGTAAGCCCAATAAACCCTTCCCTTGGCAAGTTGTTTTGGTTATGGTGTTTAGTTACAGCAATACTAACCGCGACTAAGACAGTAGCCCAGGCAAGCCAGAACTTGCAATCCCCCTGCCTTTGCTTCTAAAGTGCTGGTGTTACAGGTATGTATCACCACATCCAGCTTTCATATTTTAAAAATATTTTATTTAATGTTAGTAGATGCATATAATATGTTTGGATCAAATCTACCAGCATTTCTTCCTTCTAGTTGCTCTGCTGTCCCACCCCCATTTTCTTCCCGACTTCACTAGCTGCTCTTGTTTTACTTGATACCTGTTGTGTGTACTTAGTGTTATGTGTATGTGCACTGTGAAGTTCCATTGATTAGAGGAATGGTAGTCTCCCAGGCCCATGAAGAAAACTGACTCTGTTTCTCTCTCTCTCTGTTTCTCTCTCTCTCTCTCTCTCTCTCTCTCTCTCTCTCTCTCTCTCTCTCTCTCTCTCTCTCTCTCTCTCTCTCCTAGTATCCCTCAATTACCAGTAGCTCCTTAGTGACAAGCGGGATGTCATGTTGGCATTTTGGCTTCTCTGGTCTTGATCAGAAACTATTGTTTCAATGTAGACAGCCACTCCCTCAGGCTCTTCCAATATTTCTGCCCTCTTTTTCAAGCATTGGATAATAACGATCCCACTCCATATGTTTATTCATTTATTTTAGATTTATTTGATTATTTTATGTGTTTGAGTGTTTTGACTGTATGTCTGTATGTGTATCACACTCATGCCTGGTGCTTGCAGAGGTCAGAAGAGATCATCCTATTCCTGGAACTGGAGTTAGACATGATTGTGATCCACCATATGGGTGCTGGGAATTAGACCCAGGTCCTCTGGAAAAGCAGCCAGTGCTCTTAAGCACTGATTTAACTCTCCAGTCCCCACTCCACATTTTAAAATAACGTAATTTATTGCTATTTCAGTAAAATGACTACTCCAATATTTTTGTTTTTCTGATCATGGAAACAGTACCTTCAGCTATCATGGATTCCCCTCCCCATGCAGTGCACATGTGCAAACACATGAATACATGTGTTCTTCCTCATTATCTAAATACAATACAAATGTGATTTGATTATATCAATATTCATTCTTTTTGTTTGTGGCAAAACTAACATGTATAAATAAAAGAATGGCGATGTATCCTAAAATGTATTGAGAATGTAGCATTCTCAAATAGTGACTGTACAGTTGACTCTTGATGTTTTCTTATCCCATCATCTGTATCTCTGTGTTTTACAGATAACAATCGTCATCTTTTAAATTTTCTCAATATTATTGCTTATATTTATTTTCATATTCAAATTAGTTTTGACAGAAGTTAAAATTCTCAGAATAGTCAAATATTGCAGGCATTGAGTACCTCATGGGTTTGTGTTAGATGGCTGGGAGGTTGGGTAAGGGAACTGGGAGCCACAGATACAGAATGCATATTGAGAGTCCTTTAGTAGCCTGCTCCCAGCTGGCCTGGTTCCTCTTTTGGGCTGATGAACCCCTGTTAGCATTGGGTTTGTCTGCATGCTGTTTGGTAACTGCATGCCCTCCCACCAGGGTTTAGTTTTGAAGTAGCTCTCTTTGTTCTTTGAGAAGTACAAAGCACTGGAACATTCTAAGATCTCATCTGTAAGTGTCTTAGGCATTTTCTCAGTAACTGGTAGCTTTACTGATCATAGTAATGTTCTCACAATTATTTTTGTTTGTGTATGTGTAGGTGCATGTGCATGTATGCATACTTATGTGTCCCATGGCATGCTTGTGGAGGTCTGAAGATAACTTGCGGGAGTCAGGTTTTTCCTTCCACTCTGTGGGTCCTGGGATTTGAACTCTGGTCCTCAGGCTGGGCAGCAAGGGCCTTTTCTCCACTGGACTACCTCCTTGACTCTCACTATAGTATTTTAAACGGGAAATCATTTCCTAATACTGGCATCTTATATTGATCCTGTAATCAAAATGTGTTTTCTTTTTTGAGACATTTTTTCAACTGTATATTCAAAAATTTCCTTGAGCTATTTTTTAAAAAAATTTCATATTCCATTCTTAATTTTCAAGTGTGTTCTTTTCCATATTTTCTCTGTGTATCTCAATTTTTGATTCTGTATTTTTATTTGCTTCCTCTTGACTATTTTCTTTAATTGTTTCTTTTTAGTTTGTTCCTTGGACTTGGTCCTGCATTTTAAACATTGTAACTGATAATCTGTTGATACTTTAAATCCATTCATTTTTAAAAGTAGAGCTCAGAGAAACAGAGACAAGTTTTGGATAGGGATAGATTTTAACTGAACTGGTAGTTTTTCCAGAGCAACGTGTATATTCACCTCCTGTGTGGAGAAGATTGGGTGTAAACATAAACAATCCTTAGGATCCAAATGGGAAACCGAGGGCAAACTTTGATCATTTAGAATGCAAAACTTTTCCTTGAATCCCCATTTTTCAGCCCCAACTCCCATCTGTCTCTCAGGTGACACTCGTGTCCCTGAACCCAGAACTACCCAAGTTCCCTTTCTCTGGACAACATATTCCTGTCACTTCGAATGTTTTGGCTGCACCAACTGGAGAAGGGGATCTGGGCCCTGTCTTCTAATTCCAGCTTTTCAACCATCTGTCTCACATTGTGCCTGCAGTCTGGCCTTCAGAAATGACAGGCTACATTCAGAATAACTCAGACCTAAACTTGTCAATGGTTCTTTAACTTGAATCAGGTTTCTACAATTTGATTTCCACTCCAGGCAATTACAATTTTTCAACCTTCTTCAATGTTGATTTCATCTTTGCCAGCTTTGAGTATGTTAACCCAAACCCTCCTGCTTGCTCCTCACCATTTGGAGAAAGGGCCTTGCTGTGTTTGCTTCCTGTCTTTATTTATTCACTATGATTTTCATATGAATTAGATGACTAATACGTCTTGCTATTTGGTGATATAGATGATTATTATCCAGAAAATCTTCTCTCCTTAAGTGATTGTAAATTACCAATTTCACCAGAGGAATTATTTTAAAACATTATTTTTCTTGTTGTCTTATTTCATTTTTACTTTGAGAGAGGTGAGTTTGTGTGTTTAATATGTAGTGACACAGATCCCACATACTAAAGTACACAGACGTGCCTGCACAAATAACCCGGAACATGCCAGATTGGGCTGGACAGAAAGCCATTCAAAAGTCACACAGTCCTTAACTTTTACATAGCGTTGCTTCAGTCATACTGAGTATTGTTGAGACAAAGAAATGTAAGAAAGATAACAAATACAGTTTATAAAATACATACAATACATTTATATGAAAGAAACTAATATGGTCTTCAATACAACCAACTCATGGTTATAAAGTTGCAGTATTATTTAGCATTCAGTGAAAAACGAGACATTTGGAGTGATTTACCAGTTTCAAGCAGTCTGGATCTGTTGTTGTCACCTAAAAAAAGACTGTCTGTGATTCTTTCTCCCTGTGTGTTCTTTTTATTCCCTCTTAATTGCCATTTTTCCCCAGACCAGCTGTAGCATCTATGTCCTGACTTGGATCCAACTACTTACTTTAACCCACAGAAAATGTGTCCCACAGACACATGCATCATTACAATGCCTCGATTCTTGACAAGCTGGCTGTTTAACATGATGGAATGCAGGGAGATGGGCATGGAGTGATGCTCTTACACATGGGGAGAGAAAACGTTAAGACCTCTTCTTCACAAACATTGGCACAAAAGTACATTTCTTTTCACCTAAAATTATATGTAAATATGATACTGAAATTTCATTTGAGGCCAAGAAAGGAGCAAAATGTCAGGTCATTTGCCTTTTCTCTGAGTCTTGCATTGAAACAGTCCCATTTTAAAAACTATTTTATGTTAATATTTTATTGTAATCATAATTATATGTACTTGGGTAGGAGTATGTAAATGACTGTGAGCACAGGTACCCATTGAGTCCAGATGCATTGGATTTCCTGGAGCTGAATATTCAGGCAGTTATGAGTCCTCTGCCATAGGTGCTGGAAACTGAACTCAGGCCCTCTGCAAAAGTAACATACTCTCTTAACTGCTGAGCCATCTCTTTAGCTCCCCAAATTCTCATTTACGTAACATAATTGATACACATATACATTCTAAACTTTCATTGTAGGTGAGTCTCAAAAAGGGGGCATTTGTAAGAGGACAGTCAACTTCAGGAAGCAGTACATTAGATGCCCATGACTGTAGAAACTTTGCCTTCTAACAAAATAATAATATTATTAAACTTGTACATTTCCAAAACTGGAAGTTATCTCAGACAGCTCTTCTAAATGTTGATTACTTCTGAAATATTCTGGTAGACTTGGGTCTAAACCAATTCAACACAAGGTATTGATATCAGCTGTGCTTTTGAGACCCACTGAGGCAGCGTTATGTGTGATGCAGATAGACACATCTGTACTTTGTCCTTCAGAACCCAAGAGAATTGGACCTCTTCCTTGTGAGACAAGTATGTTTCTTGATGCTTTTATGCCAGTCAGGGATAATTAGAGAAAGTTTAGCCATGGTCATTGTCAAGAATTACATAACTGGTACCAATCCTCTCCCTCCTGGTTAACCACTCTCCTTACAGCCATGACTGAGTCATTAATCCTTTTGCTCCCTAGCCCTTACTTTGGGATCTTGCTTGCTTAACTTCTATGTACTTATCTATGTAAAGCAGAGAATAAATTATGTTAAACTACCAGTGCTAATGAGACAATATAACACCAATACTCCCTGCCTTCAGATGAGTCCACAACTTGACTCATGTCCACAAAACCAGTGGGAAATTTAACAGGACTTAAACCTTAGTAGACCCCAGATTTAGCACAACTTGTGCTGTGATGAAAGTAAGCAGGCCAGGCCTTGAAATCCAGCATGCAGATAGGATCACCTGCCAAAAGAAGAACAAAGACCTGATCTATTAAAGTCCATAGTTCTGAGAAAGTCCCTAAATGTACTAACCTTGCTTTTTGGCTTCTGTAGTCACCGTAGTTCCTGGCTCTTTTGGCACTTTTCCTCAGTACTCCCCAGTGGCCCACACACCACTCTTCAGTTGCTATAGGAGGCCCTGTAAGTGTCCCTGCTCAGGTTTCCATTGACCCTTCCATCTTGTGACTCAAAAAACCCTGGTTCTTGCTCTTCTTGATCATCCAGCTACTGCTCCAGGGTTGGTAACCACTTCTTATTGGCTCTTCCCATTCAGAATTCCACAAAGTCCCTCTCCACCCTCCTGTGACCTTCCAGCTATTGCACGAAGCCCTGGGTGTTCTAGCACTACTTCTTCTCTTGGCCTAAGTTCCCAAACTCCCAGGACCTTTCAGCTACTGCACTAGGCCAATATACGATGCATGCAATCCTACTGGATTAGTACAGTAGCTGAAATAAAATCTCCAATCAAATATAAATATAACCTAAGTGCAGACACTGAGGTCTAATTGTAAAACCACAAGCACTACAAAAATCAGGACAATCACTTCTGCATCAAGAATTGCACACCCTATTGAAATGGTCCCCAAAGAGAACAACTTTGATAAAATGTAAAGCATGAAATCAGAATCACTGTGACAAATACATTCAAAGAGTTAAGAGAATTCAGAGATGGTATGAAGTGAATAAATGTCTCAGTGAAATTACAGGGGGCGGAGGAACACACTGATGAAACCCAAGATAACACAAACATTGAGTGGAATAAATAGGCCAATCCATGATATGAAAACAGACTTCAATAAAAAATATTGAATAATATCCAAGGTTAAAAGAAGCTGAAAATGAAAAAATATAAAAATCTATGTGGAAAGGAACAGCAACAGAATGGATTGTGTGTACAATAGATTATTAGGGTTTGAAGACAAGACAGAGGAATTGGAACATTCAATTAAAGAAAAGAATAAACAAACAAACAGCAACAAATCCATAATTATAGGATCTTTGTAACACCATGAAAATACTAAATCTATTGATTATCCAAGAAAAAAGAAAATCTCAGATGAAAGACATAGAAAATATTTTCAACAGATATGATAAAAGAAAAATTTTCAGGTCTAGGGAAAGAGATGGCCAACCAGTTTAAAGAGGCACTGAGAACACCAAACTGACAAAACCAGGAAAGAGCCTCCATATACCACATTGTAGTTAAAATAAAAACTGTGCAGAACAAAGAAAGAATATTAAAAGCTACATGAGAAACTGCAAGTCACATATAAAGGCATGCCCCTCAGATCAACAAACTGTTTCTCTGTGGGAATAGTAAAAGCCAGAAGAGCTTAGAACAATGTGATTCGAATTTGGGACTAACACAGATGCCAAACCAGACTACTCTACCCAGCAAAACTATTCATCATGATTGAAGGATAATGAAAGAAAAACTATCCATGATGAAAGCAAACTAAAGACATTTGTGATCACAAAAAAAGCCATTCAAGGAGATACAGGGAAAAATAGGTGATGGTAGGATTACAGCTACTCAAAGTAGAACTGAGAAAACAAATCCCAGGAAATCAACAAAATGACAGAAATTAATGCACAGCCTTCAAAAATTACTGAGTATTAATGACCTCACTTGCCATTCAGAGGACCCAGACTAACCATGGGATTAGAAGAATAAAAAGGAATTTTTGTTGTTGTTGTCTACAAGAAACACACTTAACCTCTAAAGATAGAAATGACTTAGAGAGAAAGGACAGAAAAACTATCCCAAGCAAATGGAAGCAGAAAACAAGGGACCATCACTATTCTAATGTCAGACAAAATAGACTTCGTTCCAACGTAATTTGAAGAGCTAAAGACAGTCACTTCATTCTGATCAACAGAACAGCACAGTAAGAAGCCATTATAATTCTAAACGTTTACATATCAAACCCAGATATTTCCAATTTCATAAAAACAAATATGACTAGGTATTAAACCATGTATTAACCCAGTATAGTAATAGTTAATGACTTCAACATCCCACTTCCTCTAAGGGACAGGTAATTCATACAAAACATAAGCAATGAAATATTACACTTAAATTATGACATGGAACAACTGGCTTTAACAGACATCTACAGAATATTTTATCCAAACATTACAGAGTATACATTCTCAGAAAGCTGTGAAACTATTCTAAAGTAGATCATATACTAAGAAGAAGGAAAACCTCACTATATACAGAAAAATTGAAATAATTCCCTCTATCCTAGCTGACTGCAGTTGACTAAAACAAGAAATCAACAGCAAGAAAAACTACAGAAAACACACACATTTATGGATATTAAACAATACATTTTTTAATACTGAATGGCTTGCTGAGGAGATCAAGAAGGGAGTAAAAACATTCCTAGCGTTTAATGATAATGAAAATCACAATGTACCAAAACTTATGGAACACAAGGAAGGGAGTTGATAGAGGACAGTTTATATCTCTAAGCACCTACCTCACAAAATAAGAGAGATTTGAAGTGAGAGGCTGAAACAAGGATCTTTAAGTTTGCTAAGGAGTGGAGTGGAGAGCAGTAGATATTAGGGGAAGCAAAGCATGATCACAGGAGCAATTTGTTCCTGGTTTCACCGACAGCTCGGGCATGGTTTCTGAAGTATGCAGGACCCATTCATTCTGCATTAGCAAAATGTGGGTTTTCTTGTGCTTTGTATACTTTTCCAGGCATAATGCACATCCAGATTGTGAGGGTTTGAATGAGAATGCCCCTCATAGGCATAGTTGCATTTTTAGTCCCCAGTTGAACTATTGGAAAGATTTGGGAGTGTGGCCTTGTTGGAGTAACTGTAACCTTGGAGGAAGTAAACTGCAGGGAATGGACTTTGAGATTTCAAAATCTCACACCAGGCCCAGTTGTCTTTCTGTCTTTGCCTACAGATCAGGATGGAAAGCTCTCAGGTACTGCTCCAGCACCATGCCTCCCTGTCTGCCACCATGGTCCTCACCATGAGGATAGTGACAGAAGAAATATCAAGACAGCCGAGTATTAGCAGCATAGTGTGGTTATTAGTGATCACTCTTACACAAACATACAATGAAAAGGAGCAAGAAGAGCCAGGAAAAATACAAAATGTACAGCTTAAGGAGGAAAGGAGCACCAGAAAATATAACATTGAAGATGAAAGTTCCTGTGCTCAAGGAGATAAAAAAGTTTAAAGAAAAGCCTTATGATAACTAGAAGAGAGTGGTGACCGCAGGGAAAGACTCCATCCAGCTAAGCCTCCAACTTGTGAAAAGGAGTTAAAGGAAAGCTTACACAGTGAAGGAAACTACCAACAGCAGAAAGTTTATACAAATGTGAAATAAGAAGAGGAACAGCTTCCAGTCCTGGCAAGCAGAAGAACTTGTTAGCGTCAGCCATGTGGTTCTAACTGTAGAGTCAAAGGTATAGGAAAGGGGTTATTGAATCTTCCTCTAGGATTAAGAAAAACTAGTGGGGCCAGGAGTGTGGCAGGGGAATTTCTTCACGGAGGCCTAAAGAGGCCATTGCTTGAAGCTGGGAAGATGAAGCATGGATTGTGTTGGAGACCCCAAGATGTTAGAGTTGCCAGAGTTGTGGGATATTTGCCAGGGAGAGCTGCTAACAGGGTGTGGAACTTGTATAAAAAGGAGAAGTGTGTTGCAGTCAACAAAGAAAAAAGGAGTTGTCAATCTGTAGACTACTTTGACATCAGACACGGAGATGCAGAATTTAGAGTTTGCCCTGCTGGTTTTTGGTCTTGCTTTGGTCCAGTATTTCCTCACTATGCTCCCTTCTCTCCTTTTTGAAATGGTAATATATATTCTGTGCCATTGTATGTTGGAAGTATGTGATCTGCTTTTTGGTTTTGATTTTCTAAGGGGCTACTGTTGTGGGGTAGGTAGCCACCAGAGAAGACTGCTTGGCTGTGGATTTAAGCCAATAGAAAGTCTTTATTAGCTGGCTAGCAGCTACACTGGGTGTTCAGGGTCACAATGTGGCAATGAACCTTTCTCAGAGTGAGTTTTTAAGCACAAAAACAGATTTTGGTTGGCATACTTTAGTTAACAAGAACAGTTAGCCAGACGTGGAACTATAGAAGCCAAAAAGCAAGGTTGGTACATTTAGAGACTTTCCCAGAATACCAACTTGATGGATTAGGCCCTTGTTTTAGATTTGGCTGGTCATGTTGCTAACATGCTGAGTTTAATAGCCTGAATGGTACTTCCATTATGGAGTTAGTTGTGCTAAGATTTGGGACCCTGTTGCATTACAGTTAAGAGATTACCTTGAGTCTCAGAAGAAGCTTTTGACTTTTAAACAGTGTTGAGATTGTGAATGACTATGGGAACTTTTGAAGTTGGACTAAATGAATTGTACATTATGATATAGCTGCAAGTCTATGGGGGCCAAGAGTTGGAATGAAGTGGTTTAAATGAGAATGCCCTCCTCCTGTAGTCTCTGTCTTAGTTAAGGTTTCTATTGCTGTGAAGAGACTCCATGACCATGGCAACTCATAAGGAAAACATTTAATGGGGGTGGGTTTGTTTACAGTTTCAGAGGCTCAGTCCATTATCATCATGGTGGGGAGCATGGTGGTGTGCAGGCAGACGTGACACTGGAGAAGAGCTGAGAGTCCTACATCTTGAAGGTAACAGGAAATCTACTGTGACATTGAGCAAAGCTTAAGCAAAAGAGACCTCAAAGTCTGCTCCCACAGTGACACACCTCCTTCAGCAAGTCCATACCTCCCTCAACAAGGCCACACCTCCCAATAGTGCCACTCCCTATGAGCTTATAGAGACCAATTATACTCAGACTACCACAGGCTCATATATTTGAATGCTTAGTCATCAGTTGATGAACTGTTTGGAAGGGTTAAGAGGTATGTCCTTGTTAGAGAAAGTGTGCCACTGGAAATGGGCTTTGAGGTTTCAAAACCCACCCACTCCAGGCCCAGTCTCTCTCTCTCTCTCTCTCTCTCTCTCTCTCTCTCTCTCTCTCTCTCTCTCTCTCTCTCTCCCACCACCTGTCTATGGATCAGGATGTGAAGCTTTCAACTACTGCTTCAGCACCATGTCTTTCTGCCTGCTACCATGCTCCCAGCCATTATGATAGTGGACTGACCCTCTGGAATTGTAAGCAAGGCCCTAATTAAATGTCTTCCTTTGTAAGAGTTGTCTTGGTCATGATGTCTCTCCACAACACTAGAATAGTGACTGTATTGGATATTTTCATGGTAACTTGACTCACAAGTTAGAGTCATCAGAAAGGAGGGTCCTCAATTAAGAAATTGTTTCCATAAGATTGGACTGTAGGCAAGCCTGTAGAGCATTTTCTCAGTGATTGATGGGTGAGGACCCAGGTCATTTTGAGTAGGGCCTCCCTTGGGCTAGTAGTCCTGGATTTTATAAGAAAGCAGGCTGAGCAAACCGTGAAGAGAAAGCCAATAAGCAAGACTCCTCCATGACCACTGCATCAGCTCCTGCCTCCAGATTCCTGCCCTGTTTGAGT
Organism: Peromyscus californicus insignis; assembly: GCF_007827085.1. Taxonomy (NCBI): domain Eukaryota; kingdom Metazoa; phylum Chordata; class Mammalia; order Rodentia; family Cricetidae; genus Peromyscus; species Peromyscus californicus. Next base: position 21,859,058 of record NW_026294595.1, on the reverse strand, counting down.
TCTTGTCCTGACTTCTTTCAGTGATGGAGTATGATGTGGAATTGTAAACAGAATAAACCCTTTCCTCCCCAAGTTGCTTTGGGTATGGTGTTTTATCACAGTAGTAGTACTTCTAACTATGACAGGACTAAGCCACTGACCCAGTATAAACAAAGCAGCTATAGGCTGTGATCAGGCTCCATACAGGACAGCTGGTAAAGAGAACTGAGTTCGCATGCTAGAAGGCCCATGAAATGTAGTTTAAAAAAAATAAAAGGCATCAAAAGATCAAGAATGTCCAGGGGATTTTTAGAAAATAGAATAAAATGTATAAAAATTCAAAATATGTTTTAAAAGTTGTAATCAAGAGGCTTCAGCAGTGAAGAGCCCTGGATGCTATTCCATAGGACCCGGGTTCAATTTCCTTTACCCAGTTGGTGGCTTGCAGCCTGTAACTCCAGACCCATGGCATCTAATGCCCCTTTCTGGCCCTTTTCTGCACACATGTGGTGCACAGACATATATAGAGGTAAAACTTTCATACACATACTTTTTTTAAAGTTGTAATTGAGAATGTTATCTACAAACTCAGACAGAAAATATGAGAGGCATGTTAGTAATAAGAATGAGGGTGCAATGTCTTAACGGAGTTTCAAAAAAGTGGAGAACAGATAATGTTGGAACAAATGACACCAGAGCTAGGGTATTCATCCAAAATCTTAAAGGGTCATTCTCAGACTTTGGACATGTTTTCAGTTAAAGCAAAATTCCATGCAAATATTGCTTTAATTACAAATTGTTAAAGTAAAAAATGTAAGCAGTGGCTGAATGCTGACAGTGAATTAAGAGTGTCTGTTTCTTAAGAGAAAAATAATCCTCAATATAGAATTGTATAGCAAAGAAAATCACTTCTTTTAGGGTTGTGGGGAAATAACAGAGTATTTTTTTTCTGAAGTCTAGTAGAAAATTCCCATTAAAACAAAATCAAACTAACCCTAAATGCAATCCCTTGGTGTGATTCACACGAGATGAAGTGTGAGCAGACATCCCCAGTATACGATTTCGTTGGTGGAAAGCAGCCCAAGCATGAGCACCAAATGACCGGTGTGGAAGCCAGAGGCTCAGGGCACAGGAGGAGGGTGGAAGGAAAAGGGCTGATTTTCAGCTTTGTCAAGCACATGCATTAACATCAGCCGGGCAAGACAGGCATGGCTGTGCATCCATCTTAGGCAATAAGTGTGCAAGGCCAATGAGGCCAGACTGAACTGCACAGTGAGACACTCTCACAAAATCCAAATGCTGGGGTATAGCTCAGTGGTGAAGGGTTTGTCCAGTAGGGACAAGGTCCTGGGTTTGAACTCCAGCACCAGAGTGGGGGGAGCTAGAGTAAATGAACTGTTTCCATACAAGTGAAAGGATAAAACAGATTGAGCACACATGCATACACATACTGCATTAATCACTTGTCTCTTTGCTATGATCAAATACCTGACAGGAAGCATCTGAAGGCAGGAAGGATTTAGGGAGTAGCCATCACCTGGAAGTTTCTTCCCAGAGCTCCATGTCCCAGTAGCCTAACATTTATCAGCTATACCCCATAATCCAACAGGTTCTGTAACTTTCAAATTTAAAATTTCCACCTGGAAACCATGTGCTCAAACCCTTTCGCCTTTGGGTGATAAAATGATAAAAAACAAAGAAACAAGAAAAAATAAATCTCCCAAATTAGAAAGGAAGTAGAAATGGAGCTTCTTTGCAGATAATGACTTCTTGCATGGAAGACTCTGCCACAAATTGAGCATTAAAGAGTTAGATTTTAAATAAAAATTCAAAATGTACCTATCAATTGAACATCTGCGCAGTGTCAACTGTCAGTGAACCATTTACAAAAGGTAGCATGTAATGCAACAGTGCATGCGAGGGGTTCAGTGCTCTGAACTCTAACTGTGTGGTTTCTTAATAGAGAAAATAAAACTTTTCAAAAAAAACATTAAAGAAGTCATAAATAAATGAAAATAAATGTTATGTTCTTGAGTGAGAAGGCTCAACATTGAAATGAGTTAATTCTTCCAAAATTGCACTAAAATTTAATTGCCATTCAATTGAAATCCCAGCAGGAGATTTTATAGAGCACAATACATTTATTCTAAATTTATTTAGATATATTCTAAATTTATAAGTAAAAGTAAAGAGGCCCAGGATACCCAAGGCAATCTTTTAAAAATAAAAGATGAGCTATTTCATTTAGCAGATGCTAGGTCCTACTATGTTGTAGTAATTAAGGCAGTTTGTAATTGAAGAAAGAAAATAGAGATTGGCCAGATCTCTACAAAAGTTAACCCACACCTCCTCTCTTTCTCTTTCCACCCCCTCTCTTTCTTTCTTTCTCTCCCTCTCTCACACACCTACACACAAAAAATGGAATTATGAAAGAGAAAATAATTATAGTTTATATAATCATCTCCATGGGGAAAATACAATAAAATTACTTGAAAATGCTCAGGAAAAAGTTCTTAGATATATTAAAGCATAAAGGTGACTTATAAATTGTCTCTAAATGTTTGTAAACTATTACCAGAATAGAATACTATATTGCAATGATAATCAAAACAAATAGGTGAATCTCAGAAAACAAAATGATGTTGAGCAAAAGCAGTTGAGTAGATCCAACGCTATTACATTTATACAATGTTATTATACAGTAAAATGAATTCATTTTTATGGGTATACATGAATAGAAAACTCTTGAAAACAGGGAAGTTATTTACAAACGTGACATCGGGGAGAGGAAAGGGAACAGGATTGTAACACTTTATTTCATTGTATGTTATATGTATATGGTATTCCTTCCATGGTTTCTGTTTATAATTTGATAAAATGTTAGTATGATTAGCATGAAATAGTTTTAATATAACCTTATAAACATCTTCAAACACCTCCCTTGCTCAATCATATAGGTTAAGTCTACCAGTTCATACTGTCATCTATTTATCATCAGTCCTAGTTAGCTTCAGCTGTCAACCTGACAAGCCCAGACTTATCTGAGAGAGTTTCATTTGGGACATTACCTCTATCAGATTGTCCTGTGGGCATGTCTGTGGGCATTCACTTGTTTGCTAACTGATGTGGGAGGGCCAGGCACTGTGGGTCAGTACATCCCCGGTAGATGGGCCTGCTCTGTATGAGAGAGATAGCTGAACAGAAGCCTGTGAGCAAGCAAGTAAGCAGAGTGTCTCCATGGTTTCTGTTTCAAATTCCTGGCTGGCTGGAGCTCCTGCCCTGACTTCATTCAGCAATGGGTTGTGTGACCTGTAAGATGAAATAAACCACTTCCTCCCTAAGTCGTTTTTGGTGATGGTGTTTGTCTTCGTTAACATTTCTATTGTTGTGATAAAACACCACGACCAAAAGCAACTTGGAAAGCAAATGGTTTATTTCACCTTACAGTCTGTGATCCATCATCCAAGGAAGTCAGGACAGAAATTCAAGGCAGAAACCTGGAGGTAAAAACTGAAAAAGAAGTCATGGAGGAATGATGTTTACTGGCTTTTCCCCATAACTTTGTCAGACTGCCTCATCCCCAGTGAGCTGGGACCTCCCACATCAATCATCAGTTATGAACATATACCGCAAGCTTGCTTACAAGCCAATCTGGTGTAGGCATTTTCTCAGTTGAGGTTCTCTCTTCACAAATGACTCTAGCTTGTGTCCAATTGACAAAACCCTAGCCAGCACAATATTTATCCCAGCAACAGAGAACTACCTAGGACATCATCAACAGATGTTACTGAAAGGATCAGACAGACGCCATAAAAGGCTGCTCATTCTTCTCTCAGGGATCAGGACTCAAGTTCAGTTTCCTCAGACTTAAGCAAGCAGTTTCTGAGAGGGCCATGAACAAAAGTCATAGCCTTTGCAGTAGCTCCCTTTCTGCACATACTCTGACCACTCAAGGTTCAGCCAATTGTTTACTGTCTGGGAGCCCTTACCAACTTAGAGCTACGTGCATGAGTCAAGGACAGAGCCTGGGCCACTGAGCAGCCCCCACAGTCAGTACATGCTAGGCCTCCCAGCCTCCATGGCAGCTCAAGGACAAAGCCTGGGACTTGTCCAGGCCTGCCTCAAAATGGTTAACTGTAGCCCCCAACTAACCCTAGCCAATTAAAAGTTACTAACATGATTGTCACTCACATAAACCAATCCTGAGTCTGTCTGTCCATATGTAGTCTGTAGGCCCCAATTCCCCCTTGCTTTAAAAATCCTGCCCCATTGCTACTCGGGGTCTCTCCTGCTCTGCTGCTGCATCAGACGGATGGAGAGTCCTGAGTTAACTTGCTTTTGCATCGGATTCAGTCTCTGGTGGTCTTTTGGGGACTCTGGGTACAACAGCTGCCAGTTGTAATTAAGTATTTTTTTATTTTTTCCAGGATTAATGGGCTGAACTCCATGGATCTATGTTCCTTGGAAATGGAAACTGTGTCTGTTTTGTTGACCACTGTGAAACTCAAAAACTATCCCATATAGGAGGCCATGCATGTATGAGGTTCAATGTCCTGATGGCCATTCCATCAATGCAGGCAAGATAATGAAGTGGAGAGCTTTGTTGCATTAACCAAGATATGAGTGAACACATGGAATTGAACTGCTTAGTAAACAAGAGTGTTGTGTGTGTTGGTAGCTGTTGGACATTAGTCTCACATCTTATTATTTACTGCATCAAAAGTAGTTGTTTGACCTAGTTTATTTAATTCAAGTTTATCAAATTAGTACTACTGATCATGTTGTAATCATCATATCTTGCTGTTTATACATGCAAATTTAGAATACTTTGCCAATAAATACATATTAGTAGTAACATCAAAAGTGATGGCTGAGGTCTGAGGATGTGAGAGGGGCATAGTTGGCACTGCCTCCTTCACCTGTGGTGTGGTGGTGGGGAGAAGGAAAGATGCCCCCCACCCCTACCTCCTCCAGCTTGCTAGGGAGCTGACCGACCCCTTTACCAGCTGCAACACCCGGGAAAACAGGCCCTGCACCTCGCCTGGGCAACATATTAGAGCCAACTCTGTTGGTGGCGGTGTAGATGAGCCAGCCCTGAGGTTGCGAGAGTAGGATTGTTGTCCCCACAGTTCTTCTTTCATGTGGTGGTAAGGGTGGGGGAGAGATGCCCCCTTACCTCTCACCCCTCACCACCTGTTACAGACAAAAGAGCTGACCTTTCCATTTACCAGCTTCAGTGCTCAGAAAAGTGGGCCCTGTTCCTGGCCTGGGTAGCACAGTAGAGCTGACTCTGGTGGCAGAGGCACAGGTGGGGTAGCCCTGAGGGTGTGAGAGTGGGCTAGCTAGCCACCCCTCCCCCTTGTCTGCCATGTGGTGGTGATGGCGAGAGAAAGATGCCATTTCCCCTTTACCCCTGCCACCTCTGGTGGGTGAGGGAGCTGACCCTCCCTCTTACCAGCCGCTGACTCGCCTGGGCAGCACAATAGAGACAATCCCATTGGCAGAGGTATGGGTAAGCCAGCCCTGAGGTTGTGAGCATGGGAGAGCAGTCCCCATTAATCACCTGTTATGTGGTAGCATGGGCAGGGGAGAGATGGCATGCCCCCCTCCCCATTAACACCTGGGCAACATAGTAGACCTGTCCCTGAAGGTGTAGGTGTGGGAAAACTGACCCTGGGGACATGAGAGCAGGAGAACTGGCCCCACCCCTTGCTCATTGCTGTAAGGGGTAAACTAGCCAGGGCAATGCAGGAGAGCTCAACCTGGTGGTAAGGACAAGGGAGACCTGGTAGGTCTATCAACCTTGCAACTACCCAGGCCCTGAACAAGAGTTATGAGTTGGCTCACCCCAACATCCATCCCATCTGTTACCTGCTGGAGCATGTGAAGGGACTGGTCCTGCAGACTCAAAGCTGCAGGATCTCCATGACACAAGGCAACAACAGGATAGGCAATAGGAGTCTCAGTGAGGGTCCAGCATTGATAGTGTAGCAGAAACCAGAGGCCTCGAACCAGACCAACAACTCTTTGCAATGAACATTTGCAAGTAAAGATATATGGGTAAAAGGGTTTACTGCATGACTCAGTGTGTGACGCTACAGCTTCCATGATGAGACTGATTTTTTTCTTTTAAATTTTCTTTTATTTTATTTTGGAGGGGGGGCTGCAAGGGCAGAGGGCAGATATGGAGGGATGGGGAAATGAATGAGATAGAGATGCATGATGTGAAAGACACAAAGAACAAATATAAAAGAACATTAAAATAACAATGTGATGTCTGGGGAATGCTTGGTGGTTGAAGTGCTTGATGCACAAACATTAGGACCAGTGTTCAGATTCCAGAACCTATGTAAAATCTATGTGTAGCAGCATACATCTATATCCCAGCACTAATGAGAGGGGGCAGAGACAGAGAAACCCCGAAGACTCACTGGTCAGCTAGCTGAAGGAGTGAGCTCCAGGTTTGGTGAGGAAACCTGTATCGAAATATGAGGTGGAAGGGCTGGGGAGATATTTCAGAGGACCAGAGCACTGACTGATCTTCCAGAGGACCTGGGTTCGATTCTCAGCACCCACACAGTGGCTCACAAATGGCTGTAACTCCAGTCCCAGGTGATCTGACACCCTATTCTAGCTGCTGTAGACACAGCATGTACATGATAGACCGACATATATGCAAACAAAACACTTATATGCATAAAAATAAATGAATAAAAATTTAAAAAATTAAGTGAACAGTGATTGAGAAAGATACCCAGTGTTGACCTCTGGCTTCACATAAGCATGTAGCCTAAGCACTGTCACCATCATCCCTTATGTATGTGAATTTACATGGGTACACACACACACACACACACACACACACACACACACACACACACACACACATACACACAATTGTAACAGCATAGAAAATGGGTTTTCTTTTCCTGGAATTGGGTGGAATATCACACGATCATACATATTTTAGATTATTCAATTACAAGTTTTAAAAGAAAAACATTTTTACATAAAAATTAAAGCAACACTTCCAATGATGATGCAAGAAGTCCTCATACATTATAAAGCTGTCAGTTCAATCACAAATTAAACAGAAAATCTTTCAGTGACCATGGAATATACAGCTGATCAAGACAGTGACCTACAGGCTGGAGTCATGTCATGTCATGTCTGACTCCCCAGTCCCAGAGACACTACATTCCCCAACAACACCGTCATTAAAACAGATATCAAGTTTTATCTAAGTTTATATAATTATTACCAATTCTAGGCAATCAAGTTCTAGATATTTTTTAATGACTGGAATTCAATAGTAGTGAAATGAAATTTGCTTGAGTGATTCTAGAAAACACGGCTAGTTTCTGAAGAGTCAAGTATGGCAGTGAGTAGTCTGACGAACTTATAAACATCATGGAAAGAATTATAGAGAGGAACGGGGGCCACACGGATACCATCTGGTTCTCGCTTGTCACACTGGAGAGAAAAAACATAAAGTCATCATCTAAGCAATATCCACACACAGATATTCTACTTACATGATAAGATTCCATAGACCATGACTTCCCTATAACACAATATATGAGCAATTTTTTTCTGTCACTGTAAGTAAAACTCTGTGTCTCTGTTAGTCTAAACTTTGCTCTTAATAATGACACCAACAGTGGGTTCTTATGTTTCTGAAGTCACTGAGAGTTATCTCTCAAAGTGGATCCTATAACCAGCTTTCCAGAGGGTAAGCCCCGGATCAGATAGATCCCTGGGACCACTGTAAATGTACAAGTGCCTCGGTGAGATTTTAGGAGCTTTAGAAACCACCCTTTATTTAATTCTCTAGTCCCTGACCATGGAGAGAGGACTTGTCTATATGTCATTGGGACTGTTGATGGGTTTGGAAGTAGGAAAAAAAATTTTACTGGCCTAGTCATCACCATGGCCAACTTTAAGGAATGCCAATTATAGACATCAGTTAATATAGTCTGGGTATGCTATCCTGTTTAATTTCTATAATGACTCTCTGTAGTGTTATTAAACTCAAAATAAATATGGGAAATCTCAAGCCAAAGGAGCATGGATTTCCTGAGAGCACAGAGCTTGGGAGGGCCTCAGCTTGGTTTGCAATGCTGTTACTGTAACATGAGCTCCGAGGCAGGGTAACCTTTCTAAAGCTGTGAGTACTAATGAGTGGAATGCAGCCCAACTCATATACCTTTTTTCTTGCAACTACCTCAGTAATATGTGTCAGTTCTTCCCAAAAGGCTAAGAAGGCCACCTAAACACAGGGTTTAAGCAACAGTCAATATTCTTAGTCTCATCCCCATTCCTCAGAAATGTCACCACATTGTTTTTGATTGAAGTGCCAAAATGAGATTAATTTAGTTTAATCAACCAAGTGAGGGTGACTAATTTTATGTCTTTCAATAAAATATAGAACGGTTATCTTTAACCCTGTAACTTATATCGTATATATGATATATGTATACATATATATGTATATATACATATATACATACACACACACATATATATACATATATACATACACACACACACACACACACACACACACACACACACACACACACATATATATACACATTTTACAAGCCAAAACTGGTGAAAATTTTATCTTCACCAAGTCTGATGAAATATATCTCTGCTTAGCTGTCAAAAAACTGAGGAAATAACATAAGACTATTTTTCAAAAGCAGGATTTGTCGTGTATACCATTTGATCAGAAACAACAGAGGGCCCATCTGGCTATCCATCAGCGGAGTGCTGAGTGCTGAGTTGGTGTTTGACTTATCCTGACTGGCTAATGGGAATGTTATGTAGTAAAGGGTGAACTGAGGAACCTAAGACTCATCCCAACTTGGAGCCCAAAGAGAAACTGTGGTTCAGTGCAAGACATAAACTGATCATATACTCACAACGACTCCTCTTTTTTCCAGTTCCTCAAAAACACCTTTCCTGGAAATGGAAAAGGTCAGTGTTAACTGGCAGCCTCGGTCCTCTGCTCTGGATGGGGTGATGATGTTCACAACGGGCCCCTTGTTTTCTGTGTTCTCTTTGCTGTGGTATTGTTTGAGCATGTATTCCAGATAGCCTGTCAGCAGAATGGATTTTCTCCTCAGCGCTGTCATAGTTGCTTTCTGAAAGAGCTGAGAATGACAATCAGATTAGCAGTGGCTTCTGGTTCAAAGAGAGGCAAAAGTTAAATGTAAATCACACAGAAAAAAGGAAATTCCAATTTTTGATCTATTAAAAAAACACATTTTAGAACATCTTTCCTCCATGGAAACATGCTATCTTTTAATACTTTGTCATTAGGTAAAGTTTCCATGACAGAAAATATATGCAAAACGCCATTTAAACAATGTTTGCAAGAGAAGAATATTTTTGCTTCAAACCATTCAACTGTTATCTGTAGTTTGGTCCACAGACCACTCAAAACAAGACAAATATATTTGTAAATGAGGTTGTTGGTATTGTCCACAAAGTCTTGGTGATCACTACACTTTCCCAGTAGTATTTTGTTGTTGTTCGTTTGTTTTCTGAGACAGGGTTTTTCTGTCTAGCTCTGACTGTCCTGGAACTTGCTGTGTAGACCAGGCTGTCCTTGAACTCGGAGATTCAGCTGCCCCTGCCTCCTGAGTGCTCGGGTTAAAGGTGTAATTCACCACCACCCAGCTTATATTGTTAAAAGTTAAATTATGAAGCTGATTTTCTCAGGGAAGCTAATAATGTGGCATAAATACTTATTGTTGCTGAGGAGTTTAGTCACCACCACCTTCCACCACTCCTTTCCTTGCAAAACACTTGTGTAAAATACTGTCATTTGCTGTCTGATGGGCCTATCACAATGGGTGACAAGGGTCTGCAGTAACTGGTGTAGTAATGTTATGGGCCATAACAGTCATGCTTTTCTGTCTTGTTTAAAAATGTATCCTCCATGCAAGAACTGGGGGAAATGTTAACAGCATGCTGTATATGGCAGGCTATTTAATGTCCTTTGCTATAACATGAGCCAAAATATCAAGAACAAATATGGGTGGTGTCATTTAGTGGTATCTGGGTTTTATCAAGACATAAACAGCATGTGTGAGAAGGCATTTAATCAGACTTGAAACAGTAAGCAAAGATTTCTCTGGATCTACAGTGTATGAGGTATGGATTTGCTAGGATTGTGAGTCAGTGAAGATCCAGTCGCAGGCAGAGGCTGATGGCTACTCTAGATCTTCTGTCTGTGCGTAAGGCCGGGAAACTGCTGAAGGGAAATATGTTTGAGATGAGTGAATGCACCTGTTCCAGGCAGAGACAGCTGCACACCGAAGCAGCTGCAGGCAGAGGCAGGTGTAGGAAGGTGCTGGTGTCTTGTAGAGATCAGGTGTCAACATCACTAGCTTCAGGACATTAGGTCCAAGCTGCTGGAAGTTTCATTACCTTGTGCAAAACAAGATGTTGGCAGGCTGGAGCTTCTGAGAAGCCAGTCAGTATTTATGTCAGCATACTCCTTGAAGGGTAGGAGCAGATTGGCAAGCCATGGCTCGTAAGGGTTTGAAACAAGACTATGAGCTACATTAGCTCAAGTTTCTCTTTGGATATTATAATATTCTAAAAAATATTTTGTTTAGTAAACTATTTTATAAAATTTTCTGGTTCAGTTACTGGCCCCCAAATATGCACATAGGGTAATGTGTAAAATACAGTTGCTCCTTTCCATCTGCTTCTGGAACTCTTACAAGTATCCAAACCCTTGACAACAAAATTCCATAAATATAATAGCATTGGACTTTCATGTGATCATCACACATCCTCTCACACACTATAATACTTAAGGATCCTGCTAACACAGCACAACTGCTGTGCAGCTATTTGTAAATACTGTGTCATCTGGATATAATGACAAGGAAAACATAGGTCTGTGTGAGGAGAATGTTTTCCCCTGAATATGACTCCATGAATGAAGACCCCATGCATAGGGAGAGCAAGTTGTCCACTTTTAATAATTCATTTATATCAACAGGTAAAAGAAGCTCTTGGAGACTATTAGCTCGCATTTCTTGTGTTCTTAAAAATAGATGAGGCATTTGCTTTTACTGATTTCTTTTATAACTAAAACATCTTTGTGTTCAATGTCAACCCATTTTATCTTTTATATTACAAAATGGTTTACTCTTCCACAGAAAAATAAATATAAAATTATTTTCTCACTTTACAGCCACAGCAAGGGTGGTTGTGGTCTTTCTAGTCACAGTTCCTGTTACCTGTGACCTGACAATAAGCAATGTGAACAAGGAAGAGTGTATGCCTGCTAACAGTTCTAGTCACACTGTGTCTACCTTCAGGAACAGGGCAGACAGGAAGTTGGGACACACTATAAAATTCCAAGGTCTGCCCTTATGTTCTGCTTCCTCCAGCAGAACTCCACCTCCTTCTAAGATGGTTTCTTGAGCTGGGGACCAGACACTCAAATACCCGAATCTGTGGGGACCATATTCAAACCACAACATGGCCTGAGCCTTCCTATAGTGTCCTCACAGAGCTGAGAAGTAGGTTCTGAAGTCCTGCATTTAAGAGAGCTGCGGATGGGCTCAGTGCTGGAATGCTTGCCTAAAGTCCAAGAGGCTTCATCCTCAGCATGGAAAAACATAACAAAACAAAAACAAAAACAAAAAAACCCAAAGATGAGTTGATGGGAGTTAGAAGGGAAATATAACGTGTGCCTGCTTTCCTTGTTGCTTTTTTTTTTTTTTTTTTTACTTAATTCGTTCAAGAATCAAAAAAGAAATTTTTTTTAAGAGGAAATTGAAAAATACAATTTTACCTGGCGGTGGTGGTGCACGCCTTTAATCCCAGCACTTGAGAGGCACAAGCAGGAAGATTTCTCTAAGTTCAAGGCCAGCCTGGTCTACAGAGTTAGTTCTAGGACAGCCAAAGCTATACAAAGAAACCCTGTCTCAAAACAAACAAACAAACAACAAAAAAGAAAGAAAAATACAATTTTAAAATCCTAGAGCTTTTAAAGGAATTCTTGGCAGGTTTCTCTTCTTGCTTTATTTTGTTGTTACTGTGTAAAATGAACATAAGACTAGGAATGTTTGATCTTCAAGCTAGAATGGGGTTTGATCTTCAAGGTAGAAGGTTAGACCCTCAAGGAAGAAGGCTAGACTCTCAAGGTAGAAGGTTAGACCCTTCAAGGAGTAAAACCATGTAGAATGCGGAGTATTCCATTGTTCGGATTTTTTTCTCTTAAATTCTTTTTTCTTTTCCTTTTATTTCTCTTTTTTCCTGCATGCCCTTCCCTTTCTTTCTCTTCTTTCTTTCTCTCATTTCTTCCTTCTTTATTCATTCTTTTTTTTGAGACAGGGTCTTCCTATGCAGCCCTGGTGGGCCTGGAGCTCACAGATATTCACCTGTCTCTGCCTCTGCCTCCTGAGTTCTGGGACATATGGAGTGAGCCACCAAGCCTACCTGGCTTCTATTAAATTTTCAAACTTGGATCCCGAAGCCTTGTGAAGAAGAACTTCGCATTTGTCCTTGCTGCTGTCTTGGGCTTCATCACCCTGCAGTCAACCTGAATACTTAGCTTGTGTTTTTTAATAGTTATTGTAGCTTATGCCATAACAATAAATTTATATATTGAGCAGATGTAGAAATTGTACACTTACTGATATATAAAAATATGAACATTAAGTATAAAATACTTAAAAATTGCAACTCAGCTGTCAGAAGATGGGGGCGTGCTTGCTGTGGTGCACATGTGGAGGTCGGAGAACAACATTGCCACTTCTGTTCTCTCCTTCCACCTTTATCTACACAGGTCCCCTGGTTTGTGCAGCAAGCACCTTTACACGCTGAAACATCTCTCTGTCCCTGTCCAGTTGATCTTTAAGTGTAGAATCCTCCAGTTGTTTTTCAAGTATACAGAATAGTTTTGAAAGGAAGGTAGACAAGACAAACTGGTTAAAGCATTTGTTTCTTTCATTTAAACATCGGTCATATTTTAGTAAGGTGCATGCCCTCCCACTCTCGCTCTCTTCCCATCTCTTTTGTCCTTTTCTGTCCCAGCTTGCCTTCCCTATCTCCGCTCTTCTTTCACTGATCAGCCTTTCTCAAGTTGAAGCTCCCCCGCCTTCTTACATTGTTTTCTTCCCCATGACACTTCTCTTTTCTTGTCTCCACAGCATGGCTGGCTCTCCCCCAGAACCAAACAAACAAAACTTATAAACAAGTAAAACCAGGGAGTTTAACTTGCCCAGGCTTACTGATGTGGCTCAGAAATACAGGGGGATTAGTATATCAGAGAATGGGAATGGGAATTGTGTGTTATTTTGTGATTTTAAACCTTTGCAATTTAAAATGTGGAGGAAAAACCTTCAAAACCACTTTAGCCCAAACAAAGCTTGAGTAGTATATTCAGCAATAATAATCAAAGAAGAGGCTGTAAGTTTGGGAGGGGCATGGGATGAATTGGAGGAGGGGCTAGAGGGAGAGAAAGGAAGAAAGTGGCAAAATTATATTTTAATTAAAATTTCTAAAAATTAAAACTAAAAAGGGGGAAGGATCATTTGGCCAGAACATAGCCTTGGCAGTGAATGGCTGCAATTGGAGTTCAGAAGCTGCCGAGACCTGTGTGTCTCGCTGCAGGCGGCTGCTAAGGTTCTTTGGCAGGTTTAAGTCTAGGTTTTAAAGGGGAAGATCAGTCAGTCCTCGAGTCTGAGAATGGAAAGGTGGTGCAGGTGACTCTAATCCAGCACGGTAGACCGGTGGTAGGATAAAGGACAGTCTGCCTCCCTTGTGTGCAGGTAGTTTGCTAAAGTGAGTGGGGCTGGGTGTGGCCCCAGGGGCTAGAATCACCCCACTCCAAAGGTGGAGAGAGCTGAGTTGGAGGTTATCTTGTCTTTTTTTTTTTTAAAGAACAATTTTGGAATATATGGATCAGAGAAATCAGAAACTATGAGCTAAATGCTAGGACTCTCTAGCTCCCTAGGGTGTGCCTTGGTTGCTTCCATACTTAGCCCTTCAGTTAAAACCTTGCAAACTGAGATGCCACCTGCTGTTTTCAAATTGCTAAACAAGTTTTCTCCTCATGGATACTAGTTATTAAATACTATTAGACAACTACTAAATATCATTACACAAAGTACTAAACAGACTTGTCCTCCAAAAGACTTTAAAAAGTGTTACACTGGCTGAAAAACAATCTTGTCACTTGTCTATTTTCTGTCAAAACAAAACAGTCCCAAAAGGTGAAAACAGCACATGCTCCATCTAGTGGTCAAACTGAGTAGGTGCTTCCTAAACTAGGATGAAATGAGAAAGACAATTATCACTATCTGGTGGTGAAGATGCACAAAAACAGGAATTTGATACTGCCACCCAGTGGCCATAATGAGAAACTGCTATATTTTTGGTTTAGAAGAGATATCATTTCTTTAAAACCCCTTTCAAGCTCAAATCCTACACAACAGATTTCCTGAAATATCATGAATTAGATGGTTTTAGAAGGTATTAAAAAACAAATACAAATCTTTATTTGGCTAGGAGGTATCTGTTTAAGCATTTGTTTAAACAGGTATGATTTCTAATACATTTCAGTCAAATGTATTCAATTGATATATGTATCAATATTAAGTATATGACTTTGGAAATGTGCCACATGTGTGTATGACGCCCACAGAGGTTAGAAGAGGGCATTGGATTCCCTGGGACTGGAGTTACAGACAGTTGTGAGTTGTCATGTGAGTGTCTGAAATCAAACCCAAGTCCTGTGGAAATACAGCCAGTATTCTTAACCCATGAGCCTCTTCTCTAGCCAAATAATTATATAATTTTAATTACTTGATGAGTAATAGTTATGTATAATATATTTACTTGAATAAATTTAGAATATCACTAACAGTTTGGGTTTCTAGATATGTTCATTTTTCTGTATCTACTTTTTGTATACATACATATCTATAAACCTAAATGATTTTATAAATATTAATATTGTGTAAAATCAATGTAGACAAATGTATGAATTCATTTAAAAGAAAATACTGAGTGATTATACTAGAAATTATGCATGGATACAATGCCGTAGACATCTCAATAAGAAAAATATCTACCCGGTTTAGTGAGGCCACCTTACCCTATGTATGGTTTCCCTAATTCTTCAGTTACTTTATGAAGTTAGCCTCCTGTTACTTTTTTACAGGGCACTTTAGCGGTTCCTCGGCTTGTTGAACTAGAAGTACCAAGATATCTAGATGTCACAACAATGCCTGCCAATTCCTCAGTAAATACCAGCTACTTGAGTGAATTAAATTAGAATTCAATGTTCCACGCTCATTTGGTTTGTGGAAAGGTGAACATTGACTCTGTCAAGTCCACACACATCTCAGGAAAACAGCAAAAGACATGTCTCCCCATGTCGGGCACAATTAACAAATAAAACAAATTCAAGGTCATAGTAATAATCACTGTCCCAGTAGGAAATGCTGCCTTTTCTCCATCGTTTGTTGGAAAATGGCAGGAACTTTTTGATTAGCAGAAACTCTTTAGGACCCGTGACAACCAGGTGAGGTACGCAGGAAGGATGTGGGAAGGCAGAAGCCCAGGTTTCTTACCTCTAAACTAGCATGCAAGGGACAGACCAACAAAATGGGAGGGTTGGAAATTCGGAATCCATTGGCCCCAGGGATTAACTGCAGTTCTGAAAAATTAGTATAACATCATTATTTACAACATACTTTAAAGAAGGGCTTACAACTATAAAGAAGTCAATATTGAAAGAGTAAGACTTAAAACCATATCCCCCATCCATGGTATTCCTGAACTGTGTAAAAGAAACTCAATGGAGGGAAAATTCTGATGTATTTTTCACTCCACGGCAATTCCTATGACTTGGGCTCAGCCCCGTCAGCTAGCACCCTCACAGGAAGATAAAAATCATCCAAACCCTACTCTCTCTCTTCCTGGTTCCAAGACAGTGTTTCCTTTTTACTCTATGCTTTAAAAATATTATGAATGTCATGTCATGAGAGAGAACATCAAGATGTGAAGGCATGTGATCCTGAGTCACCTGAAGGCAGAGAGATGAATGAAATGACCCATGAAGGTGGTTTTAGCTTTAGGAGTTTTATTAGGTCACATGGATTTCTTAAGAAAAGGAGAGGATATTTAAAAAAAAAATCTGCCTATGTGTGGTGAGCTAAAAAATAAAGTTGTACCCCCTAACTCAATTAAGTAGATTGAACTGATACAAGTTAAACCTAATAACATTGGTGTGGCCAGAAATTCACTTAAAACTAAGAAAAAAATGTTAAATTTCTTTGGAAATTTATCAAGCCTTGGGCTAGCTGAAATAAAACCAGCAGGCAAAGTCCAATCCATTACATGGTTTTAAATCACTTTAAGTAAAGGCTTATTGGACAACCGTCTCGGTGACTTCTATGAGCCTCTATGGCTGCATTCGCACTACAATACCGAGCTGAGCAGAACAGCTTCCGTCTCACGGCAAGAGAGCCAGTTCTGTTCTTGACCTAATCAAATCTCCTCTCGACTGGTAAGAAACCTCACCTCAGTTGAAGTGACTGGCATGAAGCTAACAGGTTAGCAGTGTGGCTTCCGATTTAACTAGGCTTGTCTTTCAGGACTCTGTGACCTGGCTACTGCCAATTTAAAGACATATAAAGAGTTCCAAAGATCTGGACACATACAAAGCCCTCTGAATTTATGCTTAATTGGAAAATGGATGCCTCCAGTGTTGTAGAAGGCTAGAGCACAGTCCTGGGAAAAAGGAAGAGGACAGATGTGACCCTTGTGCGTGGCAGCTTACTACCCATTGACATAGTTGTTTATAGGGATTCTTACTCTTTGGTATGTGGCAAATGTCACAGCAAGGGAATATTTGGAACAAGAATAAATGTGAACATTTGTTAAAAGGGCTGTAGCATGCCATTGGCTTTGTAATTTTGAGTTTAACTTACTCTTAAAGCAAACACTGAAGTCCACGTTATTCACATTAAATATGTGGAACAGAACAAACAATGACTGGCATTATCACAAAACTATTAAGCAGCAAATTGGGATTGACATTCATGTTTCTCTGGCTCTGGCCTCAATCGCCAAATGGCCCCATCTTCCCTGCCTATGTTTTGGCCATTCCTACTCGGGAATCTGACCAAGCCACATGAGCCACAGGCTAGATTTCACTTCCTTTAATCTCTCTTCAAAGGGATAAAATACAAAATCATGCTAAATCTATAAACACTTAGCCTTACATACTGAAATGTCATTTCTTATTTTGGAAACCACAATGACATTTTCAAAGTGCATTCTCCATGGGGCATGTCTATTACATGGAATACAAAGTCAGTTGAAAATTAGAATGAAGTCAAAACAAAATTGCATATGATAAAGTTGAATATACTCACTGTTATCCATCTTAAATCTTGTACTGAGTTCATGGCCAAACCATCCCACTAACCTAAAATATAAGATAACAATAGGCATTTCGTCTACAACACTACTGCAGTTGATTTAGGGATTTTGTGGCCAGTATATTAAAATAAATTGTGGTGCAAGTTAGCAAATACTTAAATATATAAATGTTATACAATAGAATAAGACACTATCAAAAATAAGGAGAATTTAATTTTCTCACATTATTTATTTTATTTTAGTAGAGTAAAATACAGTTATATAATATTTTCTTATACAATGATTTTTTTAATCTCTTAAATGATTTAGAAGAACATTCATGGGGGTTTTGTTTTTAAATGACAAACTAAAGCTTAAATGCTAAAGTTACCTACTAGTCCATGATATTTTACAGTAGAATCCTAGAGAGTTGGCCTAGCAAAACTTGATAGAGTGCTGAGGGTGTTTGAATAATTTCCTAAAGAAATGTCTTCTTTCAGTTTGAACTTAGTTTACACTGAATGTATTTGAATGAGCCAGATAGAAAATATAGAGTATATAGGAAAAAATCATGTATGCCTCTGTTAGCTGGAAAACAGGATGAAACAATTTAGAGTAAACAAACAAACAACCTTTGAGAAAAGCACAATGCTCCCAATCATGAGTTCTCTGTGAACAATGTTTTCCATGATATCCTGTCAACTTGATTAGATGCAATGATCAGGAGGAGATGAGCAAGCACAGCCTTTGGTATACCACAGGGGTTCATCAGACATAGAAACTGATCATGAAGGCTCTGCTCTAATCAGTGGTCTAGTCTACTTAAATCATTTTAAGTAAAGGCTTATTGGTGGCCTCAAACTTTGAATACTCGGCAGAACTGTGGAAGGTGGAGCCTCATTGGAGGAAGAGGGCACTGTGGGCACTGTGTATAGCTTTAGCCCTTTCCAGTTACTCTTCTCCTTGCCTCCTGGGTTCCAGGAGGTGAGACACCCTTCTCTACTATGACCTTCCTCTATGAGACTCTGCCTCACCGTGGGCCCAAGGGCAATGGAGTCCCCTGACCATGAACTAGAACCTGCCACTGAGATGCAGACTAATTCAGCTGAATTCTTCCTCCCAGGAGTTTGTCACATAAGCTGACGAGCACAGTATTGTCATTGCAATGCTGTTGGAATGAAGACTATGACACTCACTTTTGGAACTTGGAGAAATGTTTATCAACTTATACATAATAAATGCATGAAAATAAAACAGACTTTGAAATGTAGAAATATTTAAAGGCGTTTACTGTCTAATTTTGTAAATAATATCCAACAAGCTTTAAAAAATATAGAATACACATTAAATGAGTAAGCAAAGTACTGGCAAAAGAAACATCTTCAGACAAAAGGAACTGGATAGAATACATAAAAGCCAGCCTTACATTGTGTGCTACATGATTATTGTGATTTAAAACACTCCAGAGTAAAGAAAATACATTTGTATATTTTCATTATTTTTAATTTTTTATGTTTTATTTTTGTCTATGCACATGTACATACTTGTCTGTATATACACCATGCATGTGGGTATCCATGGTGGTCAGAAGATGACACTGAATCTCCTGGGACTGGAGGTACAGATAGTTGTGAGCAGCTCCATGTAGTTGCTGGGACCTGAACCCATGTCTTCTGGAAGAACAGCAAGCTCTTAATCCTTGAGCCACCTCTAACCCTATTTTCAGTATTTTAAAAATATTTTTAAGTGTAAATGAAAGAAGAAAATATAAAGTAAAACATACTAGACTTGTAAACACTTAAAATCCTGTATTAAAAAGGTAGACCTAATTACAGAGAAAATGACAGATAGGGAAATGATCTTGCTATTTTTGATTGATTTCATAAACAGTATTGTTTTTTATTTTTTTGTTTTTCAGAGAAAGAGAATAACAGAATATTCCAAGAGCTATGTTTTCCTGAACAGGGCACAAATTTGACCAAAGAGAAAATGCAAATGTGCCCCCATTCATCAAAACAAATAACACATCTCAATCTCATTATAAAACCTGGGATGCCTATTTTTGCCAAGCATTCAAAGAGAGACAGTCTTTCCTCTTTGTTTAGTGATGTGGGTTACAAGCATTCACGCCTTTCTGAATGAGGACTTGACAAAATGCATGGAAAATAGCAGTAGCAACGTGAAGAATCTACACGAAACTCAAGAACAGTAGCAACACCATGCACAGATGAAAATCACAAGCTGCAGGAGCTGTGAAACTAGCTACCAAAAAGGTAATGGAAAATAGACAGCAATTGAATCAACAAATGTGAAAAAGCGTAGTGAATGATATTCAGTGTGATGCGAAAATACCAAGGGAAAATGTTGGGAATGGAGCAGTGTCTAGAAGCAACAAATAGTGCCCTTGAGGAAAGTGACCAGCCTCACAGCCCAGAGGAGATCCTGGGACTTCTGTAGCTATTTGCAAGTTGTGCAAAGAGCTCCTAGCTTGTAGCTTTCATCAGTCACCACAGGCACTGGGGTGGCCATCTTGGTGACAGTACTGTTTTGAGTCACCCCTGCTCCTGTAAGAAACCCTTTACCCATACTCCTGTTAGTAACTCCAGTGAAAACTCACTGTTTTACGAAGTTGATTTTGGTTCAAATGTTACTCTGATCTATTGTGTGTTCCCTTTCTGGGGTGAATAGATGTGCACGCCCATGCAAGTGTGTGTGTGTGTGTGTGTGTGTGTGTGTGTGTGTGTGTGTGTGTGTGTGTGTGTGTTTGTGTGTGATGACTTCTTAGGAAAAGTTTCACATACAACATATATCTTAGAAATGTAACAGATGAAAATGAGCTTGTAGAATTGAATTTGAAAAGAAAACAGGACATGTGAAAGAAGTGATGAATGGTTTGGAAGGAATGTGAGGAGAGCAGGGGAAAAGAGAAAAGAACGGAAGTGAGCAGCAGGACAAAGATGCAAAGGAAGAAAGATCTAATGCAACTTACTTATAGAAAAAGTGGTGATTATTGGCTCCAAAGAAGGAAATTGACAGGGTTCTCTGTGTACCTCTGGCTGTCCTGGAGCTTGCTCTGTAGACCAGGCTGGTCTTGAACTCACAGAAATCCACATGCCTCTGTCTCCTGAGTGCTGGGATTAAAGGGATGCATGACCACCACCTGGCTTATTTCAACAGAACTTATTGAATAAAGACTGATTTGAATTTTTATATTGAAACAATGCAATGGCATCTGAGTGATCCAGACCACAGTGACCAACCTGCATACTAGAACTCTAGCTTATAAGGAGTTCAGAAAGGAAAGGAAGTCAGAGCAAAGAGTGATGGTGTCTAGGCAGAAGGAAGAAGAAACATGCCAAACCCACCATTATTCAATGGAAGGGAACAACAGAATTTTTTTAAAGAAAATTTTAAATAAAATCCTAAGAATCAGAAGATTTTGCTTAAAAACAGTAAATAGAAAAGCAAGGTGTGTTGAAATGCTCTTTTAGAAACTCTTAACACAGAAGACACAACGTTAAACAACATTGAATAAAGCCCAGACACAGCTATCATAGTAATAAATGCCAGTGAATTCAGGGAGCATCTTGAAGTCAGCAGTGGTCAGGAGATTATATTTCCATAGGAAAATGGAAGACAATGCAATAAAAAAAAAGTTATGTGCAGGGTTAGTCACAAATAAGGAAAATGTAGTTTATCATGAAGCAGAGATTACCTAATTTTTTTTAAAGATTTATTTATTATGTATACTGAAGAGGGTGCCAGATCTTATTACAGATGGTTGTGAGCCACCATGTGGGTGCTGGGAACTGAACTCAGGACCTCTGGAAGAGAAGTCGGTGCTCTTAACCTCTCAGCCATCTCTCCAGCCCCTACCTAAAATATTTTAAAACATCAATAAAATGAGCACTTTTCTAAAAGAAGGTTATTTATTTAACTTAATCAAAGAAGGGAAAAAGTCTAAACCAAAAGATTTTACAGAACTAGAAAACATTATAAAAACGTAAAGTCATTAAAGAAAACCTGTCTCACCACTGTTTTGGAGTAGATAAATCTCAAAATTATTTATTCCCATCCATCAAAAACTATTCAATTAGACAGAAAGCATTTGAAAAATTACTATTTTGTAAGAGCAATGTAATATCAATATAAACCTAAGTTAGAATGACAAATATAAAATAATGCTGGGACACTTTGCTCAGCCTGGGTGAAGGGAGGAGGGGACTGGACCTGCCTTGACTGAATCTACCAGGCTGAACTGAATCCCCAGGGGAGTCCTTGCCCTGGAGGAGATGGGAATGGGGAGTGGATTGGGGGGAAGGCGGGGGGGGGGGGCAGCGGGAGGAGGGAGGACAGGGGAATCTGTGGCTGATACGTAAAATTAAATTAATTATAAAGTTAAAAAAATAATAAAATATCACCACATTTCAGCACACACACACAAAAAGAATGGCAACTATAAAATTAAACTAATCTTAAATGTAATAATAATACATAGTCACAAAGAATTTGAACTTTGCAGAGAAATACCAAAACTTCCAGCATAAATTAAAAGAGTTTATGGATGAAAAAAATTAGGGGAAGGAGGTAAATTATCACTACTTTCAAGTTTTGTAATTTTGTACTTGGTAAGAACAAGTTGATCATTTAATATAATAGTTTTTTATGTAATTATTACAAAAATAAAATTTTAAATACATACTTGCATTAATACACAGATATATTGCCAAGAAACATGTAAGGCCTACATTTCTAAACCACTTGAAAAGGATATAATTAGTAATCAATATCAAAGGGAAACCAATTACCCTTGAGTTGATGTACAAATTTAAAATGAGTCACATAAAAATGCAAGCAAGCTTGCTTTTATTTATGAAAAGTGAAGCTGACTCAAATGTCACATAGAAAACAAACACACTAAGAAATCTCTTTGTGAAAAACATGATGACAGGGAATATTTGTGGAAGATTTTACTGTCTGTGAACGTTCCCATCCAAAACAGCATACACTATGTCAACAAGTGAATAAATACATAATTCATTGTGTAATAAAACTAAGAAGAATCTTGAGATTGTTTCTTCAGAACAACCAACTAGAAAAGATTAAGTAACAATCCAAACAATCATTTTCAATTTATATCACAAAGGATTAGCCAACCTAAAACTTTATTCATTTTATGTACATAGGCATTTTGTCTGCACATATGTCTGCAACACATACATCTAGTGCCTTCAGAGACCAGAAGACGGCACGCAGTTCCCTGCAGCTGGAGTTTCAGATAGTTGTTAGCCACCTTGTGGGTGCTGGGAACCAAACCTAGGTCCTGTGGAAGAGTAGCAAGTGCTCTTAACCACTTAGCCCCTCTTAATATGTATGTAGATGCAGTATTCAACCATAAGGGAAGAAGGAAATCCTGCAGTTTATGACATGAAAGGAATGGGGGACATTATGTTAAGTGAAACAAAACATGCACAGAAAGACAAACATGATGCCACTAACATATGAAATGTAAATGACCTGTTTTCAAATATGTTTAGAGGGAGTGGTGATTAACAGAGTTTGCAAAGAGTGAAGGAAGAGGTGAAGGAAAGTTGATCAACTGGTAATACATTAAAATCAGGCAGGACAAAGAAATTTTGGCACCACACTGCATCATAGGTTGATTACACACTGCAATTGAGCATAGTATTTCTCAACAAGCTAGAAAAGGGGTATAAGTGGTTTTGCCACAAAAAAACTGTAAGTGTGTGAGACAACACAGCTAACCTGAGCATTTTAAAATGTGCACATGCATCAAATCACTTTGTAGTTTTAATATTTACAATTGGTGTGCTTTTATGTATCAGTTAAAGTTAATTTAAGCTTTCTAGAAAGTCATAGTGCAAAATAACTCAGTGAGAATGGACAAAGGGTGATAGGCATTCCATAGCCGGAGCCCTGGCCTTGGGAAGTAGAGACAGTAGACCGAAAGTCAGAGGCAGCCTCAGCAACATAGAGAGTTTCAGGCCACCCATGCTAGAGGTGAAGATCCTGTCTTAGAGAAGAGTAAGGAGAGAGAGAGAGAGAGAGAGAGAGAGAGAGAGAGAGAGAGAGAGAGAGAAAAGAAAAGTCAAAGAAAGAAAAGAGGAGAGCAGAGAAATAAACCAGAAAGGCCAAAGTGTATAAAAATGTCAGTGTTGTTTCAAAAGTCGTCTTAAGCATCAAAATACCAGCTTTCCATTTAGTGATGTCATTATTAATTATAGTTATAAAAAGCATAATTCATCCATCAGATTAAAAAATAAAAAATTTGTTTATGCCCTCTATTGGTATAAATGTGACAAAAAAGATAATCCCCACATGTTATTGTAGGAGTTTTATGAGATGTGCACCAGAGGAAAGCAGAGGAATAATGACTACAAAAGTTATGAATACTTATACTATTGACTTGGCAAATACACATCTAAGATTTATTTTTCTGGAAAAATATAGTGTAAAGCAAGTTACATGTAAGTATAGACACAACATCTTCTCAGTAACTGTTCAAGACTTAAAGAAATACTTCTTCAATTGGGAATTTGGTTTTGTAAATTATAGAAACATAATAGAAACTAGTATGTAGTTATTAAGTTAAAAGTGAGGCAAAGAACCGGATGTGCTAATAAGGAATGACTACAAATTGTACAAAATCAAGGAAGATGAGGAGTACCCACAGTATATATTGATCATATTTAATAATTGCTTGTTCATTTGCTTTTGTTTTCTCTCCAGCTAGAATATAAATTTGTGAGCTCAGGGACTTGACTATGTTGTAGGTCAGAGTATGTGTGTGGTGTGATGTGTCATAAATGATCAATACAGGAAGCACAAGTAGGAAAACTGAGTCACCTTGGGGTGGGAAAGGGGCTCTCCTAGGGAAGGTAAGCAACAATATGGGTCTATTTTAGCAGAAAAGGAAGGAAAAACTAGGAGAGAGAGGCAGAGAAGCATGAGAGAGGCACATCATTTCAGTAAAGTGACTTTCCCAAGTAGAGCACTCGTTGAGTAAAATTCACAGCCTTGTCCACCATTTGAAATGCAATTGGCATGTGGTGAAGAGGCATTCATAGAAATTTACTCAATACTTTTAAAATTTGTTTTTATTTTAACTTTTAAAATTCTTCATTTAAACTGGAGTCCAAAGGCAGGTATACTTGTCAAAAGATTTATTATTACATTTATTTATTTACTTATTTTTTTGTGTGGAAAGGTTTGGACTTGTGTGCCACAGTGTCTTGTAGAGTTCAGAAGAAAACTTGAAGGATTCAATTTTCTTTTCTCTTCTACCATATGAGTCTGAGGGATTGAACTCTACTCATTAGGCAGGGTAGTAAGCATCTTTATCCACTGAGTCATCTCACTAGCCTTCAAAATACTTATTCTTTTTCATGTATTTAAAATAAAAATCAAAACTTTTTTAAGTATAATGTGGGAATTATAGACATTTCATGTAACTAGCTGAAAGACATCAAGGAGGTAAAGTGGGAGAAGAAATATAATGCAATTATTTATATAAGATGATCAAGTCAATTCTAATGAGTTTATGGTTATTTAGTTTGAAAACAGTTAAAAGCTGAGTGAAAGACAGACACAACAAAGTTAATTTAAAGGGTGTAGCATAAATAGAGACATTTGTGGTAATGATTTATAAAATCCATGCCCACACAAAAGGAAAAACAAAAACAAAAAAGAAAGAAAAAGTGTATGTCTCATTCTAATTGAAAGAATCATTACCTCTGTAAACATTTATAAGGGAGGCAAGAATTTCTATTTAATCTACACGATGCCCATGTTCACCTCAGCCCCACAGCAAACATTTTATAAAATATTTCAATAGAAGGTTGTTTTGATAAAACTTATTCTAGAATTGTTATTAGATTAATAGCTTAAATGATAGTGTTTGAGAAATGTTAAGGAAAATGTACAAGAGATAAAATTTATTGCAGAATGAAGGAACTAGGTAAAGTTTTTTGGCAAAAACATGAACTTGGAATTGCTTTCATTTTTTATAGCTTGAAAATGTAGAAAACATTGATTTATTAGGTAGAATTATTTCTTTTGTAGCACATATCATGACAGTATATGAGCCTTATGCACTCAAAGATATCAAATTTACCTCTTGGCATTTTCTTGAAAAGTTTGACTCTGAGACACAGTGGTGGAAAAATACAGTAACATGTTTCTTCATTTCATCTTTAGTGGGATCAAAATAAAAATTGGGAGCAATATTTAAATCTTTTCTTACTTAGCAAGCTTTCTTTCATTTTTGTGTATTCACTAAAGAATTGAGTACTTGTCATCTCTGTGTATGTGATAATATTAAAAATTCAAGAGTATGAGTTACGATGGTTTCTGTTTGTGTTTAACAGGGACATCAAAGATGTACTGTTCAGCATAGTATCACAGGAGGAAATGATAACTTGTCTTGAGTATACACAATGACATGTTCATAACAGAAATATGAACAAAAGACTATACCAAAGGGGAAATGTTCTCTTCTTTATAGTTAAACTCGGTGCTGGTTCTAAACAATAATCAAAAGAAAATTATTGTGCTACACACCAGAACCTTTGGGATACATCGAACCCTGGCCTAAGATGAAAAGTTATAGCTAAGCTGAAAGTGCTCACGTAAAATTATCAGCGAGATGGCAAGTAAATAACCTAGTGATACATCTCAAAACTATAGGAAAACAAGACAAAATCAAACCCAAATGCAGCTGATGGCAAGAAATAATAATAAAGACTAGGACAGAAATTAATGGAATCACGACTAAAAGAACAATAAACAGAATTATCAATTGAATAGCTGTTTCTTTGGAGAAACTTATAAGATTAGTAAATTCCTAGCCAAACTAACACAAATAGAGAACTCTAAGTTAATAAAATAACTGATGAGAGGGGAGACATTACATCTAATGAATTAGAAAATCTAGAAGAAATGAAAAAAAAAATTCAAAATGTATATTGTCGGACATGATCCAAGAATGGGAAGGAGCTGTGTGAAGAGATTTCTGAGTGATTGTGAGAAAATGCTAAGAAACCAAGACAAGAATCTCATGACCTCAATTTCTTCAAAAACACAAAATTGTTTTTGGATTATGCTTTAGTTATCCTCCCAGATATAGTGGATAGGAGTGAGTTTACTTCAGATTATTCATTACAACTGGCTATTGTTATTTATTTATATGCCTTTATGGAAAGACATGTTTTTGCTGCATGTGGCCTGCCCACCACCTGTGGCTTGCCCTTGTGATTGTACACTTTAGTCATGTGATGCTTCTTCACCCTCAGAGTATAAATTATCCAATGCTTTGAATGAAGTTGGCTATTGCATGAGACCAGTCCACCTCATTTATCTGCTCCATTTTCCCAAGTCCCACTGCCTCTAGAGCAGTAAACAGTATATGACCACTAAAATTAAAGTCAGAAGGATATAGAATTCAGAAGAATATAAATGTATAGGTATGTTTAAGTTGCTTAAACATTCCCATAACTAACAATGAAATTGAAGCAGTGGTTAAACATCAATTCACAAATAAAAGCACAGGAGGGGATGTATTTACTGATGAATTCTACCTACCAATATGATATATCTAAGACTAATACTTGTCAAAGTGTTCCACAAAATAGAGAGACCAGTGCCAAACCCATTCTACAAAGTCAGTATTACTTTGATACCAAAATTTGATGTAGACATAACCAAAAAAGGAAATTACAAAAGAATATCCTTGATTAAAATAGGTGTAAATATTCTTCACAAAAAGACTTGCACACTTTATTCAAGATCACATTAATAATATCACATGTTAGTTCAACATAATCAAATCAGGAAATGTAATACAATTTATTAATAGACTGATAGATAGAAATCAAATAATCATGTCAATAGATTCAGAAAAGACATTTGAGGAAATGAAGTATTATTCATTTTTATTTTATTTTGTCACAAGTGCTTGCCTGCACTCATGAACACAAGTTCATCATGTGCATGTCTGATCATCTTCTGGAGGTTCAAAGAAGGCATTGGATTCCCTGGAACTGTAGTTATAGGTAGTTGTGAGCTGCCATTTGGGTTCTGGGACTCAAACCCAGGTCCTCTGCAAGTGCAGTAAGCACTCTTAAGCATGGAGATATCTTTCCGTTCTCTCAATATTTCTTTAGGATAAAACTTACCCTAGACTAGACTAGGAATAAAACCTCAACATAATAAAGACCGTAGTCAACAAACCTACAAATAATGTTATACTAAATTGGGAAAATCCAAGAGCATCTGAGAGGCATAGAGGATGTCCATACTCTCCACACTTATTCATCATACTTCTCAGAGTCTTAGGCAGAGCAAAAAAAGAAAAATGTATGAAAGACACAATGATTGGGAAAGAAATTGTTAAACTATCTCTACCTGCTGATAATGTGATTCTACACTTAAAAGACTCATGAACTCATAGGGAAACTTTTAGGTCTCATAAACATGTTCGAAAGGTACAGGATATAAAATGAGAATACAAAATCTATAGCTTCTAGATATGTTAATCAAGAGTTTGCTGATAAGGAAGGTAGGAAAAGTATCTCATTTCCAACAGCTTTGAAAACATCTGGGAATAGAGCTAACCAAAGATAAGAAAGACCTATATAAGAAAGGCCTGAAGACATTGAAAAAAATAAAACTGAAGAATACAGTAGATGATGGCATAGTTAGTATTATAAAATGGATATACTAGCAAAATAATCTACAAATTCAATGGCATATTTATTAAAATTTGAAATTTTTAAATAATGAAATTTTCACAGAATTAGAAAAACATCCTAATATTCATATGAAAATGTAAAGACCATGGATAGCCAAAGCAATCCTAAGCAGAAAGAACATAGTCAGATGTACCACATTACCTGACTTCAGATTATACAATAGTGACAAGAACAGCATAGTACTGGCAAAAAAATAAACATGTAGACCAATGAAATAAAATAGATAGCCCAGAAATAAACCAACACATCTATGGACACCTAACTTTTGACAAGGATATAAAAAACATACTGGAAAAAATGACAACTTATTCAATAAAAGGCATCAGCAAAACTGGATATCCACCTGCAGAAGAATGAAATTACACATATGAATCTCAGGCTGCACAAAACTCAATTCAAAGTGGGCCAAAGGCTTTAATTTAAAACCCCAAACATCGCATCACTAGAGGAAAGGTAGAGAAAACTTGCCAGGATTCAGTTATAGACAAGAACTTTCTGAATGAATCCCAATAACACAGCAAGTATCTCCTATAATTTACAATAGGATCACATCAGATTAGAAAGAGTTTGCACATTAAAAGAAACTGTGAACCAGCTGGACAGCCTACAGGATGAGAGAAAATTTTTACCAGCTATACTTCAGAGAAGGGATTACTATCTAGAATAATTTTTTTTAACCAGCAAAAAAGGAATGAACACCCACAGAAATCTGCCAATAAATAAGTGTGCCAGTGATCTTAACAGGCAGATCTTGAAAAAAAAAAATCCAATGACCAACTAATATACTTAGCTATCTAGGAAATGCAAATTAAAACTACTTTGAAACTCCATCTTACTCAACTCAAAGTGGTCATCACCAAGAAAACTAATGACAACATATGTTAGTGAGGATGTGGGGAAAGAGGAACCCTTATTTACTGTTGGAGAGAGTATAAATTTGTGCAGCCATTCTGGAAGTCATTCTGGAATGTTCTCAAACAACTATAAATAGAACTATTGTATAATATAGCAATACTACTCCTGAATATCTTCCCAAAAGACTCTATACCCTATCATGGCATATTTACTCTTTTACTTACAATAGGAAAAAATCAAATTACATTTAAAGATGACTAGAAAATGAAAATATGATACATATACACATTGGAATATTATTAACTATAAAGAAAAATTAAATGATAAAATATTGATGACAATGCATAGAACTGACAATATTATAATAAGTGAGGTGACCCAGGTTCTGAAAGACAAATGCTGAATGTTCTCTCTCACATGCACACCATACCTTCTAATTTTTTTGTATGTGGTATTTATATGAGAGTGAATGGGTGGTAATACTATTAGAAGGGGCTCATGAGAGGAGAAAAGGGGGCTTGAAAGGGGAAAGGTTGTGTGCTGATGAGTTTTCAGTCAATTCAACACAAGCTAGGGTCACTTGGGAAAATGGAGCCTCAATTGAGAAAACACTCCCTACAGATTGTCCTGTGGGCAAGCTAGTAAGCAACACTCCTCTATGATTTCTGTCTCCAGGTTGCTGTCCATGACTTCCTTTCATGATGGATTATGATTGGGACATGCAAACTGAAATAAACCTTTTCCTCCCCAAGTTGCTTTTGGTTATGGTGTTTCATTACAGCAATAGAAACCCTGAATAAGAAAGAAATTGGTTCCAGTTCATAGAGTAATTCTTTGACAGATCTGACCATGTGTTTTGAAGAAGTGTCTTAGGGTACCTATTGCTGTGATGAAACACCACAACCAAGAAGCAATTTGAGGAGAAAAGGGTTTATTTGGCTTATACTTCTATAACACTGTTCATCATTGAAAGAAGTCTGTAGTGGGTAGCCATTCCAGCTTTGATCTGGAAGTTCCAACCCCCATTGAGACTTCGGCAACTGTCACGCCTACAAGGCGGGCCAAGGGAGGCGCCGGGGGACCCGAGATCTGGATCGGCGGGCACTCTCTCTGTTGCGGGACCCTGGATAGTGGAGGTGGACCGAGCAGAGCTCCAGAGAACACCGCTGGACTGTGATACACCTTCCCCAGACTCCGCGACCTACCTATTCCTTAATTTGTAAGTTACGCCATTAAATAAATCTCCTTTTAACTACGTGGAGTGGCCTTAATAATTTCACCAATATCTGGCGCCCAACGTGGGGCAAGTTCCAAAGGCCTGGGTGGCTCCCGCCCTCAGCCTCCTCCCCGGCTGGCGGGTACCTAAACCCGCCTGCAGAGTTCCATAGAACCAGGGAACGCCTACACGGTTCCATTCCCAAAAAAGGAAGCAGCTAGTCCGGTCTCAGCTCCCTAGTTTAAATATAAGATATTATGGTAGATTATTATATATACTAGTAAACAAATTTAGTAAAATAATAGCCTTAAATAATTTACACTGTAATTTATACTGTTATGGATTCTTATATGTTGATACAAATGTAAACTATTTTTATATTCCTGTTTAAGATAATTTGTATATTGATACAAATACAAAACTATATTTGTTAAAATGTACATATATTTCTACTCTTATTTAAAATACTTATATATTGATACAAATGTAAATTTATATCTGTCATACTTTATGTAGGTTCTACTTCTGTTTAGGATATTTGGTATATTGATATATATTTAAGATTATTGTCATATTACATATCGCACTATATACTCCTACCTCTGTTATAACATCTTATGTATTGTCACAATTTTAAAGTCATCATTCTTTACCATACACTTGCTTATAGACTGTTTACCTTGTTTACATGAAGCCTTAGTCCTTAGGTTATTTCGGTAGATAAGACTTATAGATTTATAGTCACCTATGCTTGTCATCTCTATAGTTACGTTAGTTAGGTTATCCAGATTTACAGATACATAGGTCAGATGGACAGATAATCTTCAAACACTTCATAAACCTAAAAAATATGACATTTAAATAACTTAGAATTCTGTTGATGTGAGACATAATTGCTCCTGGCTGCACCAATTTGATCCCAAGAAAATGTTGGGCTTCTAAGACATTTCCATTTAAAAGTTTGTCTTCTTGGCACAAAATGGCCTACTAGACAAAGAACTGCCCTTGCCTCGATGGCTGACAGTACTAATACAATGCTATCCTTTCTGGACAAGCGAGACACAAGAAAAGCGACCACTGTACTCTGCCAAGACAGGGTAAGATGGTCTTTCAAAATTCCTGCTTCTAAAAATGGTCTGTCAGATACTTTAGGCCTGTAGCCAATTTAAATACACCAACAATGCTAAAAAACATTAGGTGACTGTCCAGGCTGCCAGCTGTCTCCGTCTACTCTCACAAGATTCCCAAAAGTTGCTTACATCCATCTACCATTTCTCAGGTACCATTATATTCCTTCTCAGGTCTTTGATGGGATTAAAGACTAACAGTTATAGTTACAACTTAATAGATAGAACATATTAAATATTAGACTCAGGTTCTTTAGGATAGAACACCTTTTGGAATGATCTTTATAACATGCCATTTACCTATGCTCTATACTTCTCTGGACTTTAGTATATGTTTCTTGCTTGATATTGTTTGCATTGGTTGTACTTCCATCTTATCTAGGTCATTATCCCTCATTATTCCTGGACAATATTTGATAACCATTCCTTTGTATATAGTCTTGTATTAGGTTAAAACTTTCTTATTTAGACAAAAAGGGGGAGATGTAATGGGTAGCCATTCCAACTTTGATCTAAAAGTTCCAACCCCCATTGAGACTTCGACAACTGTCACGCCTACAAGGCGGGGCCAAGGGAGACGCCGGGGACCCGAGATCTGGATCGGGGACACTCTCTCTGTTGCGAAACCCTAGATAATGGAGGTGGACCGAACAAAGCTCCAAAAAACACTGCTAGACTATGATACACCTTCCCCAGACTCCGAGACCTCCCTATTCCTTAATTTGTAAGTTATGCCATTAAATAAATCTCCTTTTAACTACGTGAATTGGCCGGGCGGTGGTGGCGCACGCCTTTAATCCCAGCACTCGGGAGGCAGAGCCAGGCGGATCTCTGTGAGTTCGAGGCCAGCCTGGGCTACCAAGTGAGTTCCAGGACAGGCGCAAAGCTACACAGAGAAACCCTGTCTCGAAAAACCAAAAAAAAAAAAAAAAAAAAGAAATGGCCTTAATAATTTCACCAATAGAAGTCAGAGCAGGAATTCAAGCTGGTGAAGAACCTGGAGGCAGGAGCTAATGAAGTGGCAATGGAGGGTGTTGTGGGATAATGCTTTTGTACAATGGTTTAATAAAATGCTAATTGGCCAGTAGCCAGGCAGGAAGTATAGGTGGGATAAGCAGATAAAGAGAATTCTGGGAAGAGGAAGGCTGAGTGAGGAATCTCCAGCCTGCCATTCTGGGAGCAGCATGTAATGACACACAGGTAAAGCCACGTGGCGATTTATAGATTAACAGAAATGGGCTGAGTTTAAGTGTAGGAGCTAGTCAATGGTAGGCCTGAGCTAATGGCCGAGCAGTTTTAATTAATATAAGCCTCTGTGTTCTTACTTGGGTCTGAGTGGTTACCGGACCAGGCAGGACACAGGAATTTTATAATTTTATAAGTGGCTGTGGGACCTTGTTGCCAGGCAAGCACAGGAAAACTTCAGCTACAGGAGGCTTGCTCCTCATGGTTTGTACAGCCTTTCTTATGGAACCCACTGCCCAGGCATGGCACTACACACAATGGGTTGGATCCTCCCCCATTAATCACTAATTAAGAAAATGCCTTACAGGCCTGCCTGCAACCTGGACTTATGAAAACTTTTTTTATATTGAGGTTCCCTCCTTTCAGATGACTTGAGCTTGTGTCAAGTTGAAATAAAACTATCCAGCACAGGAAGCTTGTGGAAGGACTTTGGAACCTTTGCGGGAGGAAAAACAATTTAGTGCAAATACTTGGTGAATTATGAGAACTGCTGAGAGCCAAGCAGAAGAAAGAGCTTGTGAAGTTTCAGGGGGACACAAAGACTCTCCTATGGCTATTTGTGTGATATTTTGAGTTAACAATTTGTGGTTCTGTTCTCTGGGGCTGAAGAATCAGCCATGGTTAACAAGATACCAGTACCACTACAGTGAAACCTTGACTTTACTAGCCAATTGATGCTGGTTGACTTGATCTGAGAAATTAATGATGATTAAGAACACATCAGTAGGCTGGAGAGATGACTCAGAGGTTAAGAGCACTGGCTATTCTTCCAGAGGTCCTGAGTTTAATTCCCAGCACCCACATGGTGGCTCTAAGATCTGGTGCCCTCTTCTGGCATGCATCATTGCCTGACTTCTCTGGTTGTTAGCAATTTTACTTCAAAATAGATAGACCTAGGTGTGTGTGACAGGACATGCCTATAATTCCAACACTGAGAGATCAAAGTAGGAGGATCAGGAGTTCAAGACCAGCCTCAGCTACAAAGCATAACAAGTTTGAGACCAGACATGATAGTCTGTCTCAGAATAATAAAGAACATCTCTTGACACTTGAATTAGTAAACTTGAGTGAGTAATTTCACTCATACAGTCTACCTTGAAGCTTTTACAGATGGACTCAGGACTGTTTAAAGGGTTTTAAAGATATAGAACACGAACAAAAATATAATTATTTAGAAGATATCCAGACTCCAAATGTATCACACAGAATCTAGCAGAGTCCACCAACTAGAATTAGGAAAATAAACAAACCAAAACCAAAAACAAAACAACAACAACAACAACAACAAAAAACCAGAGCACTAAAGAGATGCAGTCTAGTGACGTCTTGGCATACACTCTACCAATCAACAGATGTAAAGCCAGTGAAGTAAAATTATAATCATGTTAGTAATCAACTAACAACATAACAGACTCACAAATAATTCCTTAAAATTGAACTGAGCAATCATAAATAAAATGCAGTATCATGGTATTTGAAGTCTTCATTGAAAAAATTTTTCATGAAAAATTAAAAATTAAACAGAGGTTGGCTTTCTTAAAAAATAAAGGAATTGGGGGAAAGAAAGTGTTGGAAGAAAGCCAAAAAATTCTTTGACCATCATAAAAAAAAGAGCAGCAAATAAATGCAAACCAATGGAAATCATGACTGCAACTTGTTAAGGGTGTTTCTGAGACGCCATCTTGCTCCGTGTGAGAAAACCACAAGGGTGCTTAAATGTGGACATAAGGAATGACAAAGTGAGGGCAAAACTCTCCTGCATTTGTTTTAGCTGTGTGTATCCACACAGAGGACAGCAGAGGCCATCAGAGTTGCTTCTATCATGTTTGCTAGATGCTCAGCTTGATACCAGATTCTGGAATCCAAACTGTGGCCCTCAAGATGGGACAAAGGCACTCTTTTTTTGTTTGTTTGTTTTGTTTTGTTTTTTGAGACAAGGTTTCTCTGTGTAGTTTTGGTGCCTGTCCTGGAACTCACTCTGTAGACCAGGCTGGCCTTGAACTCACAGAGATCTGCCTGGCTCTGCTTCCCGAGTGCTGGGATTAAAGGCGTGCGCCAACACCACCCAGCACAAAAGCACTCTTAACCACTATGCCATTAACGGCAGGCCCATCTTTGGTCTTCTAAAGAAGACATTAGTGCTAGAATCCTCAGATCAGAAATTTAACAAATTAACATAAATATCTAACTTACTAAATTAAAAAGACTTTATACCCTTTACTTTCCTTCACCCCAAACCTCATTGAAACCAAGCAAAGCAATCATTTGACTTTGCAGTTTATTATAAAAACTCAGTTGCTCTTGGAGCAAATTTCAAAATATAATACAGTCAGATCCAAATTTCTTTAGGAACAAATATCATGAAAAGTTACAGTCATAATGTCTTTTGATTTCATATCTTATGATCATGAATTCAGAATTTAAGCTTCTTGTTCTCACAACTTATTCTTCCTTTTCCCCCCTCACAACTTAAAGCTAAACATAATTGTCTTACTCCTTCCATGGCTTTTAAAAATGTATTGATTTGAACAAAGTGTTATAGTATTGAAAAAACAAAACATAACAAAACCACAATATGATGCATTATAATTGCTTATTACTAAAAATAAATACAATTTGTAAAAAACAGTTGGGGATATGTTAGAATGTCTATCAATCCAGAATTTTCTATGACAGAAATGCAGATACATTAATATACATACATATGTATAAACACACACACATATATATATGAAACAAGTTTCATGGAGTCAAAAGTTTCACAAAGATTGTTTTATTTGGAGAAAAATAAGAAACATATTCACTGAAAATAAATTTTACATGTTCTTATTTTTGTAGAAAATGGTTGGCAGCTTGACCTTATACTTTTACAAAGAGATCACTGTATTCGTGACAGGCTATTCCCAACAGCCAAGATATGGACAACTGGGATGCCCATTTGTGGATGAACGGACCAAGAAGTTTGGCCTACATACATAATAGCATGGCCTCAGCCACATAAAAAGACAATGCTGTCATTGGTGGTAACACTGGGGGATGCTACACAAAATGATAAGGCACAGAAAGTTGACAATTACATGTCTTCACTCATATGTCCTGAAGAAGTTGGTGTCTCAGAGGTGAGTTTCGAGGTCGCTAGAGGCAGAGAAAGGCAGAAAGACCACCCAGTTCAGGCACGAGACCCGAGATCTGGATGGGCCAGCACGCTCTGTTCCTTGCTTCCTCCCTTCCCTCCCTCGGCGTGGCCTTAATAATTTCACCAATAATCCCTCTCCCTCCTTCATTTTCTTAAATTTGATTTATTTATTTTACATTATAACCTCAGCCTCCATTCTATTCTCTCCCCCTACTCCCTCTCCTAACCTCCCCTTCACCCCACCACTCCACCCCTCCTCTGTATTGGCTCAGAAAGGGGCAGGCCTCCCATGGGCATCAGCAAAGAATGGTATATTAAGCTGCTATAAGTGCAGCACAACCTCCCCCTGTGTTCAGGCTGGGCAAGGAAATCCAGGATGAGGAGTAGGTTCCCAAGAGTCAGCCAAATCACCAGGGACAGACTCTGCTCCCATTGCCAG
Source organism: Peromyscus californicus insignis (assembly GCF_007827085.1). NCBI lineage: Eukaryota > Metazoa > Chordata > Mammalia > Rodentia > Cricetidae > Peromyscus > Peromyscus californicus. The sequence goes on along the minus strand of NW_026294595.1, from coordinate 21,822,886 downwards.
GAGCCCCACAAATAGACCAAGGTACTCAACTGTTGCATACATGCAGAGGGCCTAGGTTGGTCCCATACAGGCTCCCAGGTTGTTGTTTCAGATTCTGTGAGTTCCCATGAGGTAGGCTAGCCATTTCTGTGGGTTTTCCTGCATTGTCCTTGACCCCCTTGCTCCTACAATCTTTCCTCCCTCTTCTCAGGGGGCCTCCCTGAGCTTGGCCCAATGTTTGGCCATGGCTCTCTGTATCTGCTTCCATCAGTTACCAGATGAAGGCTCTCTGATGACAAGTAAGGTAATCACCAATCCTGTCACAAGGGATGGCCAGTTCAGGCTATGCATCCACTGCTGCCAGGAGTCTTAGCTGGGGCCATCCTTGTAGACTCTTGGAAGTTTTGCTTACATCAGGCTTCTATCCTACTCCTTAAAGCCCCCCCCCTTTTCCATCATCTCTCTCAGCATTCTACCCTCTGCCCACCCCCAACCCTATCCTTCAAGTTCCCTGCCCACCCATCCCAGTCCAACCAGGAGATCTCCTCTATTTTACTTTCCCTGGGAGATCCATGCATCCCCCTTTTGGGCCCTCCTTGTTACCTAGCCTCTCTGGGTCTGTGGATTGTAGCATGATTATCCTTTATTTTACAGTTAATATCTACTTATGAGTGAGTACATACCATGTTTGTCTTTCTGGGTCTGGGTTACCTCACTCAGGATTATTTTTTTTTTTTTAGTTCCATCAATTTGCCTTCAAATTTTTTGATGTCCTTGTTCTTGTTTTTAACAGCTGAGTGGTACTCCAGTGTGTACCACATTTTCTTCATCCATTCCTCAGTTGAGGGACCTCTAGGTTGTTTCCAAGTTCTGGCTATTACAAGCAAAGCTGCTGTGAACATTGATGAGCATGAGTCCTTGTGGTATGATTGAGCATCCTTTGGGTATATGCCCAAGAGTGGTATCACTGGGTCTTGAGATAGATTGATTCCCAATTTTCTGAGAAACTACTTTATTGATTTCCAAAGTATCTGTACAAGTTTGCACTCACACCAGCAAGGGAGGAGTGTTCCTCTTACTCCACATCCTCTTGTTATTAGTGGTTTTTTTTTTTTTTTATCTTAAGCATTCTAACAGGTGTAAGATGAAATCTCTGAGTTGTTTGATTTGCATTTCCATGATGGCTAAGGATGATGAACATTTCTTTAAGTGTTTCTCTGTCATTTGAGATTCTTCTTTTGTGAATTCTCTGTCTACATCATTACCTCATTTTTAAATTTGTTTGTTTGGTTTTTTGATGTCTAGTTTCTTGAATTCTTTATATATTTTGGAGATCAGCCCTCTTGGATGTGGGGTTGGTGAAAATCTTTTCCCATTCTGTAGGCAGCCATTTTGTTCTTTGACAGTGTCCTTTGCCTTACAGAAGCTTTTCAGTTTCAAGAGGTCCCATTTACTAATTGTCGATCTTAGCGTCTGTGTTACTGGCATTCTATTCAGAAAGTTGTCTCCTGTGCCAAGGCTATTCCCCACTTTTTCTTCTATCACTTTCAGTGTAACTAGATTTATGTCGAAGTCTTTGATCCACTTGGACTTGAGTTTTGTGTGGGGTGATAGAAATGGATCTATTTGCATTCTTCTACATGCCAAGATCTGGTTATGCCAGCACCATTTGTTGAAGATGCTTTCTTTTCTCCATTTTATAGTTTTGGATTCTTGGTCAAAAATCAAGTGTCCATAGGTGTGTGAATGTATGTCTGGGTCTTCGATTTGATTCCATTTACACAATGAAGTATTACTCAGCTATTAAAAACAAGGACACCAGGAAATTTAAAGGCAAATGGACAGAACTAGAAAAAAAATACCGAGTGAAGTAACACAGACCCAGAAAGACAAACTTGGTATGTCCTCATTCATAAGTAGATATTAACTGTAAAGTAAAGGATAATTATGCTACAATCCACAGATCCAGAGAGGCTAAGTAACAAGGAGGGCCCAAGGTGGGAGGCATGGATCTCCCAGGGTAGGGAAAATAGAGATCTCCTAGTTGAATTGGGGGTGGGTAGACATGGGAACTTGAAGGATCAGGTTGGAGGTGGGCAGAAGGATAAAATGGTGAGAGAGATGACTGGAAAGGGAGGCTTTAAGGAGTAGAGTAGACGCCTGATGCAAGGGAAACTTCCAGCAGATGTGTTGTCTACTTGAAACCTAACAAAAGAACATCTATTTCCTTTGTGTTTTTTCTTATACCCACTGTTTATCAACACAATGTCCTGCTGTGACATTGTGGCCAAAGAACATGACCTCATGACTTACACACCTACTAGACTGGGTCCAAATGTTACCTAACTAACTTTACACACAGAACACAGAATTCTAGTACATTCAAACTGAGGTTGTTTGCATTTGTTCATCCAAATTGGATTGTACATCTAAAAGACTGTCAGCTGAGTATACGAAAAACAATATGGCTGATGATAGATGAAAAAATCTGTGAGAAATAAAAAAAGATGATCAAATGATCTGTAATTGTTCATGAATAGAAGTATGTTCATTGGACCATAGAAGAATTTTACCTTACAATTTTAAATAAACACATGATAAAAAGGCTGAGAAAGAAATCAGGGAAACAACACCCTATATAATAGCCACAAACAGTATAAAATATCCCAAGGTAACTCCAACCAAGGAAGTGAAAGATCTGTACGACAAGGACCTCAAGTCTTTGAAGAAAGAAATTGGAGAAGATCTCAGAAGATGGAAATATTCCCCATGCTCATGGATGCATAGGATTAACATAGTAAAAATTGGTATCTTACCAAAAGCAACCTACAGATTCAGTGCAATCCCCATTAAAATTCCAACACAATTATTTACACACCTTGAAAGAACAATACTAAACTTCATATGGAAAAACAAAAACTCAGGATAGCTAAAACAATCCTATATAATAAAAGATTTGCTGAAGGTATCATTCTTTCATCCTATCCCTACCTAAGAATCAATTTTGATGATCATTTAAAATTTTTAACATATAATGATTTTTACCTAATTGTGTCGATTTATTCTCATCCCATCCAATCTATTCAGATCATGCTAGCATCCTTGCTTTCCCACAAGTACTCAAGTTCTGCTCTTACATTATAGCTTTGGATAAAGTATTTCCTGTACTTGCAACTATTTTCAGAAGAACTTCATAAATATTTTCATTCCTTTAACTCTTTAGCACTCGGGATGTGTTTTCATGAAGGCCTTTTCAAAATCTGACATGTCGACGTTCCCAAAAATGTGCATCTATAAACCTCTTCTTTGATACTCTTTCAATCCCCTGTAAGACTTGTTTATTTATAGCATGCATGCAATTGCTCTATATAATGGGCATGGTCTGTACACCAGTAGAAGCACAAGCTTGATGGAGATAAGCAAGATTGCTTATTTGTTGGTACATTCCATGTACCTTAAATTTTGCTTGCCATATAGTGGATGTACAGAAATATTTCTTTAATGTGGACAATATTTATTTAAAATTGTAAGGTAACATTCTTCTGTGGTTCAGTGAACATAACTTCTATTCATGAATGATTGCAAATCATTTGATTATCATTTCTTATTGCTCTAAGATTTATTCATCTATCATAAGCCATAGTGTTTCTTGCATGCTCCCATGACAGTCTTTTAGATGTACAATCCAATTTGCATGGACAAATGCAAACAACCCCTGTTTTAACGTACTAGTACTTTGTGTTCTGGCATGGGAAGTTAGTTGGGTAACATTTGGACTTGGTCTGGTAGGTACATAAGTCATGAGGTCATGTTTTTTGGCCACAGTGTCACAGCAGGACATTGTTTTGCTAAAGCAATGGTGAGAGTAAGAAGAAACAGAGGGAACAGACACTCTTTTGTTAGACTTCAAGGAGATAATGTATCTCCGCAGTAACAGGATTTCAGGCACCGAGAGAAGGCAGTTAGCACAGAGGAATCAGAGCAGGCAATGGTGGAGAAAGTAATGAAAGGAATCATAAATAATGAAACACGAATTAAACAGCCAGAGAAGGAGCAAGGATTGCCTACATTCAGTCATTGGTTATTCAGCATATTGGCAAAAAGGTGAAAGTGTGGTTGTGTGACAAAAACAGACTCTGGCTTGAGAGTCCCCATGACAAAGAAGATCCTGCAAAGAAGCACCGTGGGTTGGTTGGGTCTACAAATTTTGGTTCCTCTCCTGAAACTAGTGACCAGCCCCCAAGCAGGCCTGCTATCAAGCTTGATATGGCATGGCATTGAGGTTGTCATCAGCTTCTATTTTCTGAAATTATTCACCTCCTCACCACTGCTGTGCTTAGTTCTACATCAACTGTCTAACATGTCTCTGCAAAGCAGTTTGAGGAGTTAGTGCTGAGAGCAACCCATTTTCTTCCTTTTGTTTGCCCATCCATGCTTTCTTGGTCTGTCACATATTCAGCTACTTCTTCAAGTCTCATTTTGCATGAGACTCATTCAAATGTGGCCAGTGAGCTAGCAGTATGATAAGCACAGTCATACAAACATATCTCCTAAGTTGATAACTGTTAGTTAATAAAAATTATTGTTTACTGACATTTCAGAATATTATGTTGTTCTTGTAAGAGCTGAATCAATATTTTAGAATACAACATTGTTTTCAAAAAGTCTTTGAAATTTTTCTGAAAATACTTTCTTGAAGTCTTTTATTATCTTGAAATGTTGCTGTATAATCCTTTGAAATAATATTGATGTCCTGAGTACAAGAACAGGAAAAAGACGTCTCAGCCTGAGACTTTTGAAAGTACTCAAATTTTGGGCATCCGTGTTGAACCAAACTCATGAAGGATTTATGTAGATAGCTCTCACAGATACATTTGATCTTTTTAGAAGCATATGGAAATGCATATTTAATTTGTCAGCACTTTGCAACTCACACCCCTTCAGAATAATTTTCAGAGTATAAATGTCTCCATATGCTAAACTCTGGTTTGTCTATTATGGTAGGAAGAAAGAAAGAAAGAAAGGAACATACATTAATTTTTTTCACTGAGCATTCTGGATTATAAAGGAGAGATTAATAGCATAATGCCCCTTACTCAAATAATTCAGAATTAAGAAGTTTCAATTTACAATCAATTTTATATTGGAGAGATTATGATGAACTCTTACTAGGATCATAAACCCTTTATTTTAAAAAAAAAAAAAGAAAAAAAGAACATATCACCTGCCTAAATTGCCATGTTAAGTTTCTGAGACATCAACCAAAACTGATTGAAACAGAAAATGATATGCAAACCAAAGGCACACCATATCTACATAAGGCCATGAAAGTAGCAGGTGAATGAGTAATTACCGCCCAAGCAAATTCCTTCTCCTGATAAAACACAAGCAGGCAAAGAGAAACTAGAGCCTGCAGGTCAGCCATTTGTTTCAAGAACTGTATTCAGAATGTCTTGAACATACCAGCATATCCTGGGCCTGTGAGTGATAAGGTCATTTCCCAAGCTGCCCACGTGTGTGTATCCTCATAGCAGATTTCTACCCCAGCTCTTTTGACAATCTTAAAGAGCTGAGGGGTGGGGGGGAATGCAAGCAATTTCTAGATAATGCTGTATTAAATTTTAGAAAAAAAAAACCTGCAGATTTCAAAGGTCATTTTCTGTTCAGAATTTGAAGTAATTAACACAAGAGCTGAAGCTCTTTGACAAGTTTTGCTTTTCAAGTCTGAAAGGATCATTGACCCTATGTTCCTTCTGAGACCCTAGACTGCAGTTTTAGAGCATAAAATAAAATGTGAGGTTCCAAAGGACTTCACCGTTCCCAAATTAATGATTATGTCATCATTATCAGTGAAGACTGATGCGCTAGCAAGAAGGGCCTCAAGGATCTTATAATGTGGATAATCACTGTTTAGCTTCCTTTAACAGCTGGTATTATTTATTTCCTTAGTAGAAAGAAAACAAAATGATTAATCAAATTTATTTTTAATTGTGATCACACCTTAGTACAAATAAGTTATTTTTATCGTAACAGCTTAAATTTACCATATGGGAAAGTTATTTGGAAATTTCACAGAATAAAAACTGCTGAGGCTGGGGAGAAGGTTAAGTGGGTAAAGTTCTTGAAGCACAAGAATAATAAGCTGAGTTCAGATACCTAGCACCCATATAAAAGTCTGATATGTCAGTGAGTGGAAAACAATGGCTGGTACTGGACCTAGCTAATTACTCAGTGCTGGTGAAATCACGGTTATTGGAGGAGAATCTACAACAACTAATTTACTAAATGCACATAGTCTCTACAACAGTCTATAAAAATTAGTCTTTGTACCCACAGGTAAGTGTAGTCTTCGCCCTCATCAAGGAAACTTCTCTTTGCAACAGATACCACTACAGAAAATCACAACCAATCAAAATGCAATATTGTGGAACCCAATCCCAATGGACACCTCTATACAAAGTGATCCTGCTCCTAAGATACAGGGGACATTGTGGGAGAAGGGATGGGAACATTTTAAGAGCCTGAGGATCAAGGCATTTGTTGTGAGATTGTGTCTACTAGTAATATCAGAAGCTACACCCATAAATTCTCACCAACATGGATGGCCAAACATGAGCTGAACAAGGACAACACTAATGAACATGTTAAACTGGATGGGGAAAAGCCCACAAGGTCTTAACCCTACAAAAATAACTATAGGAAACTGAATAAACTGGTCATGGGAGAAGTGGTCTTCCCCACACTTGCATACCAATTGGTTGCCCAATGCCAAACATTCAGCACTAAAAACATACATACAAGTAACATTATATGGACCAAAAAGTTATATTTAGGTATATATATATATATGAATAACAATTAGTGAATAAAAAGGCCACGTGAAGGAAATTAGGGAGGAGTATATGGGAAAGTTTGGAGAGAGGAAAGGGAATTAAGAATTTTATAATTACATTATAATCTCAATAATAATAGTGATAATAATAATAAAATAATTAATATGACAAGGCCCAGATCATGGACAACCATGCAACCATTAAAAAAATTCTTATAAGGCTATAAGCCTGTAGCCCTAGCCTAGGTAGGAGGAGACAGGTAGATTCCAGGGGTCTCACTGGTCAGCCAGTCTAGCCAAATCAGTGAGCTCTATGTTAAGTAATATTATCTCTACAACCCGAAAGTATTGCCTTATTGCTGAAGATTCTACTTATGTCATTGAACATGGGGAGTTCAAGCTTGTGCCTAACTAGAAGCTTTGCCCCTACTAAGTAGTATTCATTGTGTTGGAGAGTACTGTTTGATACCAGAGGAGAAAAGTAATAATATCATCCAGCTTCAAGTCTTATGATCTACAATAGAGACATATCTAGAAGATATGCTAGTGTAATAGTGGCACAAATGGTATGGGAGTAACCAATCTTTATTGTTTATAAGGTCTACTCCATGAGATAGAATCCATGCTTGACACTGTTAATGTGGCCAAAAATCGGAGACAAGGTAGGTCAGGGGTCCTAGTGGTAAACCTACTACTATTATTCTGATAAAGGAACATAGCAATAAAATGACTCCTAATGACATATTGCTGTGTCTATAGATCAGTGTATCTCTCAACCCTCATCAAAGAAGCTTCTTGCACTAGATGGCAATTGATACAGAGACCCACAAATGGATAATTTGCAGAGAGTGAGAGACTTGGACCATTCAGACCCAGTTGGGATGACATTATCAAACCCCTCCCATGAAAGATTAGAGATCTATGAGAAAGAGGAGGTTGAAAGACTGTAAGATTCAGAGGTGGTGGACAGCTCCAAGGGAACAGTGTCTTCTAGATACAATAGGATTGATGTAAATATGAACTCACAGAGATGGTGACAGCATGCACATACCTGCACAGGTTCAAATCAAACAAAATCCCATCACTGAGAAGGAGAAGTAGACACAAATTCATACTCCTAACCAATAATCTATTTGCATTTGATACCTTCTGGAAAAAGGAAAATTAGTTTTCTCCATTGGGGTGTCATGGGTATATTAACTACAAACCTAGGCAAGCCTCATGCCCAGAAGTAGTTGATCCACACAAAACGGATGCCATAAATTTTGTGCACTTCTTTTTTTGTTTTGGTATATTTTTTGTTTTATTGGATTTGTGTTTGTTTTTATTTATACATTCATTTTTGAGAGAGAGAGAGAGAGAGAGAGAGAGAGAGAGAGAGAGAGAGAGAGAGAGAATTGGTAGTTAGTGAGGTGGGAAGGATTTTGGAGGAGTTGGGGGAGAGGAATGATTAAAAAAAATAAGGTTGAAGATTGACAGAGGAGAACAACAAATATTGACCTCCAGTTTTCTGGATAAGCTCAGCTACCCACCTCTCTCTCTCTCTCTCTCTCTCTCTCTCTCTCTCTCTCTCTCTCTCTCTCTTCACACACACACACACACACACACACACACACACACACACACACACACACACACCACACTTTGCCATCGAGGGAAAGAATAATTTTGTAATGACTGATCTTAAATCTTAATAGTTTATAAGCGAAAACAGAGTTGGTTATATATCATAATTCCATAGGTAAATTTTCTGAAAGAAGCATGTCTGATTTTGGACTCCCATATACTTACAAGTTGAGGCCTAAGTCTGAGGACAGATGTAACTAACTTGTTCAGTGTGGCTTCAGAACTGGTAACTTAAAATAATCTTGATTTTACTATTGCTTATACTTTCTGAAATATTAAAGAATGAGGATAAAGGGCAATCTGATTATAGTGAGGCAGGTTTAAAATGTTAAACCAATAACACTTCCATAAAGGTACCAGTGAAGGAAATAAAAAGAAAAGAGGCCCTTGACATAAACTTAAGGAATGTCATTTAAACAATTCTTTGTTCCTTTTATTCCTCCTTAAATGGATGGAATTTGTGGAGTGACTCTCTCTTATAGACAACTGGATAAAGGTAATCATGTAGTTAATATTGCATTCTGTTTGACAGAGGAATAGATGCTTTACATTCCTTCTCCCCTGGTCTGAGGTTAGACCAAGCAGCCCGAGTTAGCTACGCGTCTTCACTTCTATGGTAACACCAGCCATTACTTACAAGTTGACTTGGGACACAGATTCTACCTTGGTGTTGTCTGTCATTTAAATCAATTACATGATTGTTTGAGTGGTATCTTCCCAAATGAACTGTAACAGTTTTAAATGTCCATCAGAAAGAATGTTTACTTTCTTGAGTATTCTTCACAGTGTCACCCAGCTGTAATGCCTGCACTGAGGGAGAAGGATCACAAGTTCAACACCAGCCTAGACTATACGGCAAGAACATTTTATATCAATAAAGAGATTTTCACAGTAATCTACAGATTCAGCACAATCCCCATCAAAATTCCAACACAATTCTTCACAGATCTTGGAAGGGCAATTTTAGCTTCATATGGAAACACAAAAAAACCAGGATAACTAAAAAAATAATTCTGAATAGTAAAAGAACCACAGGAGGGGTCACCATCCCTAATTTCAAGTTGTACTACAGAGCTATAGTACTAAAAACAGCATTGAATTGGCACAAAAATAGACACATCAATCAGTGGAATTGAATTGAAGACTCAGACTCAGACACACACACACACACACACACACACACACACACACACACACACACACACACACCCCTGATTTTTGATAAAGAAGCTGCAATACACACTTGAAATAGAAAGCATCTTCAACAACTAGTGCTGGTCAAACTGAACAGCTGCATGTAGAAGAATCCAAATAGATCCATCCTTATCACTCTGTATAAAGCTCAACTCCAAATGGATCAAAGACCTCAACATGAAACCAGATAAACTGAACCTGATAGAAGAGAACGTGGGCAATATCTTTGAATTCATTGGCATAGGAGAAGACTTTCTGAGCAGAGAAGTGTTAGTATAACCCCTAAGATAAATAATTAATAACTTCATGAAACTGAAAAGCTCTTATACACCAAAAGACACTCATTTGGATAAAGGGGCAGCCTATGAAACAGGAAAAGATTTTTTACCAACTACACATTTGACAGAGTGCTAATATCCAAAATTATATAAAGAACTAAAAAAAAAGCTAGATATCAAAAAACCCAAATGTGGTAGTTTGAATGTAATTGGCCCCCATAATCTCATAGGGAGTGGCTATTAGGAGGAGTGGCTTTGTTGCAGTGTATGGCCTTGTTGGAGGAAGTGAGCCACTGTGGGGAAGGCTTTGAGGTTTCCTATGCTAAGGATACTGCCCAGTGTCTCAGCTGACTTCCTGTTCCCTGCAAGATATAGGACTTCAGCTTCTTTTCCAGCACCACATCTGCCTGCATGCTCCCATGCTCCCTGCCATGATGATAACAGACTAAACCTCTGAAACTATAAGTGAGCACCCCAATTAAATGTTTCATTTATAAACATTGCTGTGGTCATGGTGTCTCTTCACAGCAATAGAAACCCTAACTAAAACAGCAAATTATTCAATTAAAAATGGGCTACAAATCCAAACAAGAGAATTTTTAGTAGAGGAAACTCAAATGACTGAGAAACACTAAAAGAAGTGTTAACTATCATTAGGTCTCAGAGAAATACAAGTCAAAACTACTTTGAGAGTTCATCTCACATCCATCAGAATAGCTAAGATCAATAAGACAAGTGACAGCTTATGCTGGTGAGAATGTGGAATAAGGGGAGCACTCATCCATTGCTGATGAGAAGGCAAACTTGTAGAGCTACTTTGGAAATAAGTGTGGCACTTTGTCAGAAGGATGGAAATATATCCACCTCAAAATCCAGCTGTAACTCTGAGACATATACCCAAAGGATGCTACATCCTACCACAGAGACACTTGTTCAACTCTGTTAATTGCTACTTTGTTCATAAATTGAAAACAACCCAATGTCCCTCAACAGAAGATAAATAACATGGGTATATGTATACAATGGAGTACTACTCAGTTGTAAAAATAAATGAAATAATAAAATTTTCAGGTAAATGAATAGAACCTGAAAAAAAAACAATCATCCTTAGTGATGCATCCTAGACCCAGAAGGACAAATATGGAATGTATTTACTTATGTGTGGATATCAGCTGTTAAGTCAATGATAACCAAACAACAACCTCTAAAACAACAAAGGTTAGATAAAGAGTGAGAGACTTTGGGGGACATAGATAGATCTCTCTAGAAAATAGAATAGATAGTTATGGATGGGTGGCAGGATTGAAACAGGTAGATGAAGTGGAGAGGGAGATAGAAGGAGGGGCAGGAAAGAATATGGGGAGAGATAGTTAAAATTAAGAGTCATTTGAAGGGTATTATGGAAACCTAATACAGTAAAAGCTTCCTAAAATATAGACATGTATGAAGGTAATCTAAATGAAATCACCAAATCATCGAGAGACAGAGTGACAACTGGATATTTCTTATTACTAAATGAAGCTTCCAGTACCAGGATTGGGTTACATTTAATTGCATTATTTTAAAATGGGTTCCAATGGGAATCCCCAAATAACCCAGACTGTTGCAAAGACTATAGTTTCCTCTTCACAAACTGATGGCAAGCCCATAGTGCTGAAGATAATGTTTACAAAACTCATTGAAAATGAAGAAATCGAGCTGTTGCCTACATAGAGTCTTCACCCCTAGGTGCTAGAGTCTTGGGTGAAGGAAGGTACTCTGTATACTATCAAAAGAGAAATGTAAACAACAAGCCAGCCACAAACCCTTTGATCTACAATGGTGTACTACCTGCAAGATATGCTAATGCAATGGTGGCACAAAACTTCTAGGAATAACCAACTAATATCTATTTTGGCTTAAGGCTCACTCCACAAGATGGAACTCATATCTGATGCTGATTGGCTCAAGGACCTGAGACTAACTATACAAGGGACCTTGGGAAAAACTAAGTACTAATGGTCTACAAAAAGAGGGAAGGGATAAAATGACTCTTAATGATATTCTACTATACTTGTAGATCCGTGCCTTGCTCAGTCATCATGGCCAAGCTTCCTCCAGCAGCAGATGGGAACAAATACAGTGACCCACAGCCAGACAAAATGCAGAGAATGAAAGACCTTGGGATACATTCCTAAATGGGATGGGTCCATCAAATCCTTCTCTTCAGTGTTCACAAAACCTTCTTGAAGAGAAGGCAGAAAGAGTGCAAGGGTCAGAGGTGATAGAGGACACCAAGGAAACAAATCATAAGTACCAACACAGAGACTGAAACAACATACACAGGGCCTTCACGGGTCTGCACCCTAACCCAGAAGCAATCTCCAATTGATAACCACTTGTAAATGAAAGTTTAATTTCCTCCAAGTGCTGTGGAATGCCATTCTGCATGCTGTGAATGTGTGTTGCTCTGATTGGTTGATAAATAAAATGCTGATTGGCCAGTAGCCAGGCAAGAAGTATAGGTGAGAGACACAGACAAGGAGAATTCTGGGAAGAGGAAGGCTGAGTCAGGAGTTGCCAGCCAGACACAGAGGAAGCAAGATGACAAGGCAGAACTGAGAAAAGGTACTGAGCCATGTGGCTAAACATTAATAAGAATTATGGGTTAATTTAAATGTAAGAGCTAGTCAGTAATAACCCTGAGCTAATGGCCAAGCAGTTATAATTAATATAAGCCTCTGTGTGCTTACTTGGGGGATGCAAGTGGAAGAGATTTGGTGGGACCACCAGCAGGCCAGGATACAGGAAAACTTTCAGCTACATCCAAGGGAGTCTTACTGGGGAATAAACTACTCTTAATGGTAGGCTGCATGTCCAGCAGTAGATGGCCATCAGAAAACAAACTCAGCATCACCTTTGGATGTTCCCTATCTAATAATATCATGTCAGGGTTTTTTCCTTTTTTTAAAAAACAAATGTATCTTATTTTTTTATTTTATTTATTCATATTTTTTCTTCTCTCTTTTTACCTTATAGGTTCCTTGTATATCTATATTATGGCTTCCAGTTTAGTGTTTTTCTGGGATTCCTGTGTGTGGAAACAAGTGGGTCTCTGTTCCTTGTGACTTCTCTTGGGTTCTTTTCCTTATATTGTTTGTTTTGTCCTATTCCAATGTGTTAGTTTTATCTTGTTTTTATTATATTAGTATCCCTTGGAGATCTGTTTGTTTTCTTATGAAAGACAGAAAGAGGGTAAATCCAGATTGGGGAAGGGGAGTTTGAAAGGGAACTAGGAAAGTAGAGCAAGGGGAAACACAATTCAGGACATACTATATGAGAAAAAAAAATCCATTTTTAGTAAAAGAAAAAAGAGGTTTTTGCATAAAAACATTTGCAGGTTGTAATTATGCTTCATTTTAACCCACTCAGTATTATTCCATTTACATGACTAAGCACTGAGAATGTAGATGGGTACTCAGGTAGGAATAAGATACATAGTAAGCTTTGCCGAATTTAATTATTGAGTTGGAAATATAAATTCATATATATATAGACTTATACTTCCACAACACACATATGTATGTAAAGACACTGGAATTCTTTTCCTTTGATGACAAACTGAGCAAATATCTTTTGAAATAGATTTTAAATGTAATGGAGAAAGTAGTTTATTGAAGTGTTACCTTAAAATAAGTACATGAAAGTACTGGAGAGATGGCTCATCGGTTAAGAGCACTGGCTGTTCCTACGGAGGACTGAAGTTCAGTTCCCCGCACCTACATGGCAGCTTACTACCATCTATAACTCCAATTTCAGGATCTAACGCCCTCTTCTGGCCTCTGCAGCTACTAGGCACTGATATGTAGCACTGACAAACACCCACACATGTGAAACAAAAATAAATAGAAAAAATTAATATGAAGTTGAAAATTATGAAAAATTTCAGTTTAGAATCTGATAAATTTGAAATTGAAATGATACCATTTGAAATAATTATTTTGTTTTTAATTTCTGTATGTATTGGTGCTTTTCGAGCATGTATATCTGTGCACCACATGTGGATCTTGTGACCTCAGAGGCCAGAACAGGGTAGGGGAGTCACCTGGGATTGGAATTACCAACAGCTGTGAATCATGTGCACCTGCTTGTATTCGAATCCAGATCCTCTGAACCAATAGCCAGTGCTCTTAGCTGCTGAGTCATTTCTCTAGCCCTAGAAAACAAATTTTGAAAAGAACAAACAATACATCCATTCCTTTATATAAGGTTTAACTCTTTCCAGATGATCTTGGAGATGTTTTTTAACAGTTATTTTCTCTAAAATCCTTAATATTTCAGTTATTTGATTTAAGATTCTTATCAGATTTCTTCAACTATCTATGCTAACAGCTCTAACTATGGCATATTCTTGCCCATGTTTGGGAATCAACAGTTTTTCAACTTTATTTACATTGTGACTCTCTGGAAAGATCTTACTTTTAATGTTCAGTATGCTTTCGCTGTATCTTCTCTTGTTTATGATGAAATGACACAAAGTAATTCACAGAATTGTATGCCAATTTAGTTGAGGAAGGATGTTCAAGTAAGGACTAATTTTATAAGAGGGTGGTTGATGCGTGAACATTTTTTCTTGTAGGAAAATCTTTGTTTTCTTGCATCACTGTATTGTGTTCGACACTGGGTACTATTTGCATAATGAGAAACTCTCACAATTTGCAATTTGATGATAATAATGGCTAGCTATGGACACTTTTTCTTCCACAAATGTGTGGTTAAAATTATCCCCAGGGCTGAGCTAGTCCTAGACATGCACCTTCCTTTGCAACCTCTACTCTTTGTTATAGGAGCATTTGCATAAGGAGACATTATGCAGGAGCAACAGAGGATTCGGTAAGTAGTGAGTCAGAAGAGATCACTGAGAAACTAAAGCAAGGCTTCCATTTTAGATACGGTTTTGGGCATGCCTCTAGATGTATGTAGATATAGGAAACATCAAATCAATGTTGGGTGAAGCATGGTATAAGCTTATATGTTTTTTCAAGTCTTTTGGTAGGACATTTTGATGCATATGTTTATTCTTCACTGGACTTCTCTGAGAATCATTTTATGTACATAATAAGTGCCAAAACAATGATACTAACCTGTGCTTCTGAGATCTATAATTTGTTTTAACCATTCACTAAGTTAGACAGACTTTTTTTAACTTGCAAACTATCTGTAGCAATAAAGAGGGGGAAAGCCCTTAATAAAGTTTTTAAAATAATGTCATCTATATTTAGAAATTTCAATCAAATGACTGTAAGTTGTTATGAAAATGTGTTGACATAAATTAAAAATTAGAGAATTCTCATCAAAATTATCAATCAGCATCATTCTGGACCAATTAAAATGTTCACAAATTTATTCCAAGAGAAATGAACATTTCAGGAGTTCAAACATAATGGGGGTGTTTGGAGATCTGCTAAATCAGAGTGCAAATGAGGGACAACAACATTGAGCACTAGGATCTGACTGACTAAGGTTAACATTGTGAACAGAAATCATCTTTCTGCACATCCAATCAAAGCAGAATATCCATTTTTATAAAAACAGGTTGGGTGCTGAATATTGAATTACAGTCTATGGGATCTTGCAGAAAAAAAATAAAACTTTTCATAGAATTCAGGTATCATTGGAATTCCTAAATCAAAAGGGCAAACATTATACATTATCATGGACCATATGAAATAGGTGACATTTGTAAAGCTAACACAAAGTCAAGGTCATTTGAACACTGCTGTTTCCCAAACATTTCTGATTATTAAGCCTTTGCAATAAAAAGACTCCTTTCATATTATTTTATGTTTACTTAGAAAGGCATATACAATATATACACATATATATTAAGTGAATTTGCACCACTTGGAGTGGTAATGCTCCCCCTTGAGAACCAGCCATAAGAAACCTCCCTTCAAGTTTTTGTTCAGGAGAGTCCGAGAGACTTTCCAAACAATTTCAGCTATTGCTGTTGTTCTCAGTTGCCTCCCAGAACTTGAAGGTAAGACCCGTTGGTGAAGAAACCGCTTCAGATATAGTACTTGAAAGAATCAAGTTGGAATGGACCTAGAAAGCCCCTACCTGAGGACTAGCTCTCATAGTATCTAGTGATGTTATTAAATAAGCTACCAAGAGAGGTCAGCAACTAATAGTCCCATCTGTAAAGCCTATGAACAACAATGACCAGAATGGCAAGATACCCTAAAAGGTACAACAGTAACACTTAACGTTTTAGGGGCAACCAGAATCCATCTAGTCAGATTTAAGGCCCACTCAACAGGAGGGAAATCATAATGGCTACTGTAAACCTAGCTAACTGCTGGCAGCTAGTCAGGTCTTAGACTTTAAAGGATAATGTGCTACTGTTGCTTTCCTAAACCAATATAATTCCTAACTGCATTCTAAATAATTATCCTTATACCTTCAGATAAGAATAAACCCTCACCCTTCATCAAAGAAGATTCTCTTTGTAGTACATGGAGATCCATATAGAAAGAAAGACACAACTGGTTAAAATGCAAAGAACAACTGACTGTGGGGAGCGAAGCCCCAATTTGATATATCAACAACAGAGCATGATGTGTGTGATGACAACCCCAATGAACATGCCAGTGTGGATATGGGAGGGAGACCTATCTCACAAGGCCCTCCTCCAGCTGAAGAACTCTAGATAATTAATGGCTGCTGAGAGAGGGAGAATCAGTTTTCTCTTGTGACAAAGCCCCCTGACAGGTTATCCAATACTGAGTGGTCAGCCCTAAATCTATACACGTATGAGGAACACTAAAGGGACTCAGTAGGTTATGTTTATGTTGATTATATATATATATATATATATATATATATATATATATATATATATATATATATATATATATATACAATAATAATGAGTGAGGAAGTCATGCACTTGAAAGAAAATGGGGGGCATGGGAAGAACTGGAGGATAAAGGAAGGGGAGGCAGTGATGTAAATACAAGACATATTTGAAACACTCAAAGAACTTAAAATATATTCCCATTGTTTTAGGGCAGTTATTAACTTTGTAGATTGAGCTGCAGTCCACCTGAAATATCTGTTGAGGGATTCCCAATATGTAATTCATTCATAGCAGTCCTAATATATCATAATTCTTAAGTAGGGGAGGTTAAAATGTGACGTTGCTCTGAGAAAGGGTGATGTTGAACTAGAAGACGGTGAGATGGCTTGAGTTCTGATCTTTGCACAGTAGATTGCCTATGCTCTCTAATATTCTCATTCTTTTCACGCACAAAATATTCAGAAATATCTTATATCATTAGCTATGGACAAGGTCCAACAAGCACTTTCTAACAAAAAAGGGACTAAAATTCTTGGTATAGACACAATGCATCCATCACTGATGGAAATACTGCATCAAAAACGTTGCAAAGTTATATAGCAAATGCTAACTTTCTAGAATGTGCTTCATTTCCTGTGATTCATTTCACACCAGATGGACTATCCATTTCTGCAAGGCAGTCCTTTCCACATCCATGCTGAATAGCTAAAATTTCTGTAACCATACACCTGAAATTCCTCCATACCTTTACTCCCACCTACATTCTGTTCTTATCTTTTTAAAGACATTGATTATCAGACTGCTGCAATGTACATAGTATTGTGATAAAAGATTAAAAAAAATTGTGTTGTGAGTGTGCGTGCTTGTGTGAGTGTGCGTGCTTGTGTGTGTGTGTGTGTGTGTGTGTGTGTGTGTGTGTGTGTGTGTGTGAAAATATCTGGTAAAGGCGAATGGTAATGACTGTTATTAATTTGAAATAACATCTTCAACCACTAGATGTCAGCCTTTTCAAGAAACAAAGCTGACTTTGCCTTGTGTCAAGTTTGTTAGCCTTCAGATCCTTGCATTTGAATTGAGGCTGTTCACATTGCTCTCAGCTACAATAATGAATAATTTAATAACAAAAAACTCTGCAGTCCTATGCAAATGGATAGGGTATAGGCATTAGAAGATTTTTTTTTTTTGGTTTTTCGAGTAGAAGATTTATTAAACACAGTTAACTAACTGAAACCTGAGACCTAACAACTGAAATATGATTGTTAATTGGCAATAGAATTAGCATTATACTTTTGAAATTCAAGTTATATGCGGTCTTTGCATGATAATTACTATTCACAAGGAAACAGCCTTTCATTTCAATACAACTTTACTGGACACCACTGCTGTTTATGGAATCCGTCTAATTCAGTGTCCTATTTTGACATTTCCAATATTTGTTCTTCCTCTAACGTTTTCCCGAGGATGTTGCTTGATTGGCAGAGGCACAAAGAAAGAAAGCCCACTACGGAGCACAAAGTGAAGCTTCAGTGAAGCATTAAGCCTCTCATCGCAGACAAGAGCAGATCGCCAGGAATAGCTTACGCTGCTCTTGCGAAAATCTGCAACATCCCAGGCCTGCAGAGCTCTAGGTCTCTAACACAAATTACCACATGATCCTGGGTTTGGAAGAGGGAATTCAGGTTAGAAACAGGAAGCCCTGGAGTTCGTCGTTCTGACATCACATGGAAAGAAGCTTTAAGGACACAAAGACATGAACAACAGACCAAACAGCAAAAGCCAGTCTCTTGTAATGCAGCTTTGCTGGTTAAGCCTGCTTTAAGCCCATCCGCATGCCAAGCTGACTAGCTAAAATGCAGTACATCACAACATAATCTTTCAAAAACCTTAAACGACAGCTTATATAAATACAAAGTAAGCATCGAAGGAGCTCCCTTTCCGGTGTAGCTGACACACCTGTAATGAATGAGACACTCAGGAGCTGAGCTAGACTGTTCTGACTTCCAGGCCAGCATGGGCTTCACAATCTGCCTCAGAACAGGCTAGCCTGGGCTATACAATCTGCCTCATAAATCTCAAAATGGAGAGGAGGAAGGGAGGGAGGAATAAACAGTAGGCTATAAGACCAGTGGGAGAGAGAATTCGGGGAATGGAAATTCAGTCAGCTCCTCAAAGGTCCACTGAAACTGATGACAGTCAAGAATAATTTGATATCCTAGAAGGTCAGAAACCATAAACTTTGGAGTTATCTCTCGCTGGAGAATTTATGCTTTTGATTGGGCAAAATGCTACATGTTCACTGGGAGCCAATAATGTAACCAGGGGGTAGTATTAAAGAAGTCCTAAAGATTAAGTGTCAAATAATGTCCTAATTTTTAGAACTGTCACCTAGTTTTATTCATTCTGAAACTTTGAATATATTTATGTAGCCCTATATGAATTTATGACATATAATAAAATTAAGTGGCAACATTTAATGCCTTAGGATACATCAAATTATTTTTTTTCTCACAAAACTTGTGTATGCAATAGAGGCAGATATGATTTCTTTTAGGGGAAGTGCATTGAAAGTGCAGGAATAATCTTAAAGTTGCACACCAGCAAGAAAGTATAATTTAGGGAGTCTACAGAACGCAGTGCAGAAGAGCATCCTCACCCCCACCTTCTCCCCCGTCATTGCAAGGGAAATCAAGGACAACGCACCTCTGCTGGGAGGTCAGAGCTTAACTCCTAGCATGGCCTAAAGCACATATAAATTACTTCTTCCTCTGTCCCTCTGTAACCAGTTTGCCCTTCAATGTGATATCACACATCAGATCGTCAATCCCAATTTAAATAACAGAGTATGAGAAATGGCTGAGAAGGTTACTCGTCACACAAAAGTCAAAAATACCTTGTCTGTCAACTATGTAGAAAGTAACTAAGCTGGCTCAAATGGTAGCCACCTTTGTTATGTGTATGTATTGTATGTGCTTGCATGTTCCTGTGCATGTGTTTAGACATACACCATGGTGCACATGTGGGGAGGTCAGAGGACAACCTTGGATATTTACTTCATTGTTCATTGTGACATATGCCAGCCAGGCTAGCTGGCCTGTGAACTTCTGGAGACGATCTTGTTTGTGTCTGTCATTATACTACAGGCAGGCTGATACTTTCATATGTGTGCAAACACATCTGGTTTTTTATGGTTCTGGGAATACAAATGCTGGTCTTCATGCTTGAGCAAGTGCATTGTCTACTGAGCTATCTTCCCAGTGAGGAAGATACCTCATTTTATAAAATGCCTGTTCTGCAAGCGTGAGGACCTGTGTTCAGATCCCTAGCACCTATTTAGAAATTTAGGAGTGCTAGTACACATACACACCTGTAAACCTAGACTTGTGGGGCAGAGATAAGGGGGTCTTGGGAACTTGCTCACCATCTGTCCTTGCCAAATCATTGAGCTGCAGGTTCACTGAAAGACCTTGTCTCAAAACATAAGGTAAAGAGCAACTGAGGAGAGACCCGAAATCAATATCTGGCCTTTACACCTAGATATACATACATGAGCATGCAGCACCCGCACATGTACCATACATGTACACACCCCAACACACACACACACACACACACACACACACACACACACACACACACACACATACATACCTAAAAACAGTGACTTAAAATATGTGTAGTATTCTCATAATATGTGCTTTATAGTCTTTTCTGAAGATTTGGGATATAGAGAACAATTTAATGTACTGACAGCAATATATTTAAGGAAAATACAGGCCTGACTAAATAGCTGTCCAAAGAAAAAGTGCTCTTTAATTTTAGAAGCTTGAAATCTTGAAGAGACTTCAGACATGATTAAGTAACCCACAGAAAATGATCTTAAATTTCTAGGATTAATATGCAGAGGATTGCAGAAATGGGAGGTGCTCCAAGGTCTACTAATTCTCCTGTAATTTCTTTAAAGGTTAAATCATTGAGCCAGTGGCAAGGGGATGAAGAAACCTAACCAGCAGCCCTGTATCTCGTAGTGGCATTCCTGATGCTCTTCAAACACATTCCAGGACAAAAACAAATAAGATGTTATTTGTTTATCTCCACACCAGATTAAAATAAAAGGCACACAATGAATTCCCTCATCAAATAAAAATGCATAAATATGTTGG
Source organism: Peromyscus californicus insignis (assembly GCF_007827085.1). Lineage (NCBI taxonomy): Eukaryota > Metazoa > Chordata > Mammalia > Rodentia > Cricetidae > Peromyscus > Peromyscus californicus. The sequence continues at coordinate 21,801,979 of NW_026294595.1, read as the reverse complement.
TACACTGTGCTTGTATTTACACTTATTGTAAAACATGAAGAGAGTTGTGTGAAGCACACAAGTATTGCTTTTGTAGTACCAGTCTATTGCTCAATGTTCAGCTCCTTTAGGTTTCATGGATTATCAAGTCTATCAGGAGAGAAGATACTCCTTACAAGCTATCCTGTAACACTGACAGCTTTAAAGATAGATGCAATTTGAACAACAGCACACTTAGGCCTCTATTAGGCACAGTCTGGTTGTCTTTATATTGATAAGGAATAAGACATTTTCTAATGTCTAATTCTTTCAACATTTTCCTTATTTACAAGTTAGAATCAAGAGACAAAGGAAAGACAGTTTTGGGATCCAAAGGAGGATATGAACAAATCCTCAGGCTCCAAATGAAATGGAACAAAAAAGCAAACAAAGAAAGAGAACTCTTGCCTCCTCTCATCCCCATGGAGGCTGAGGGTAGAACTGTAGCTAGAGAAACTCTAGCTACATAGGACCATTCCCAGTCTTACCTAGCTTAAGTAAATTCAAGCAAAAACAAATAAACAAACAAAACCCCCCAAACAGGGTCTTTGGGAGTAAACAGGGGAGATGTGTCTTCAGGTAGCCTCATGCTAGGCCTTTGCCCTCTGCTACTTATGCCTTTGCCCATCTCCATCATTCTGAAAGAGATTCTACATCTAAGAGGTCATTGCCAATCAGCCTGGGGAGTTCAGTCTTATTTCACTCATATCCCTACTTCAGTGAATGTCCCTGTGATCCTCTTCCCTACAGAGCTGGATCTCCTACAGCTGTGTGTGAGATGAAGAAGTGTCACAACATGGAGGGAAGTGTTGGGGCAGTGTGGCTAAGGGGTCTGGCCCTTCCTGCCCCATCTGTCTCTTAGCCTGACTGAATCAAAATCAATGGTGTCATAAGAAGAGGAAGATGAGGATGAGGAGCTAAATATGGGGCTGGACTTGGCGAGACACTAGGACTTGGTGCACAGTAACTTGGTTTCATACTCACCCTCTTGAGAGGCTTCCTGGTGAGTTATGATGTCCACTGACATCTTGTAAGTGCTGTAGTTCCCACTTCTCCAAAGCTAGCTCCTCCCTGGCCATTCCCACAGGCTCCTTCCTTCCTTCCTTCTTCCCTTCCTCCCTCCCTCCCCTCCCTCCCTCCCTCCCTCCCTCCCTCCCTCCCTTCCTGCCTTCCTTCCTTTCTTATTTGAGGTTTTTAAAAAAGTTATTTCTTTTATATTTTGAGATTATAATATAATATATCATTTTCCCCTTTCTTTTCCTTCCTCCAGATCCTCCCATGCTCTCTTTCAAATCCATGGTTTCTTTATTTCATTAATTGTTATTACAAATGTGTGTGTGTGTGTGTGTGTGTGTGTGTGTGTGTGTATGCATGTATATATATATAAAATCTTTGGGGTGGGGGGTGGCTAACCATTTGGTATTTCAAACTCTTCCCACATGTTTAATAATGTCAGGTTTCTAAGTTTCTTTCATGGACAGGATAAAACAGTGCTCAAGCTAAGTGTGCATGGGTTGTAAGTTTCAAAATCAATCCCAATTGCTTCTGGATTTGAGTCACATAAAGAGGGCTCCTTAGCTTAGGTGATGTGTGTGGCTCAATACAGCTTCTCTCCAGGCAATCTTGATATCCAGGCTCAACTGCCTTTTCTCCCTGTAACTCATGGGACTGTTGTCTTCTTGCTCCTCTGGATCCTAATCAATGGGCAAGCCAGGTGGGGCTGTCTCTGTGGCCTCCCTGGGTGTCTTGTTAATTCTTCCTGAAAGTCCAAAGCCAGGTGGCCTAGAATAGCAGCATTGTCACCCCCACTGTCACTTGCTTTCTTAGATTCCTTGGGGTAAAGGGTCAAGGTACCTGAGGCCCCTCACCATCTTCATCAGTCCCAACCTGACCTTGATGTTTTCTGCCTTCTGGTTCTTCCATTTTTCATTTTTCTCTCTCTTCAGCTTGGGCTTAGCTATTGGGCCATAGGATAGGAGAGCCAGTTGTTCATGTACTGCCTGAAGCTGCTCCTCCAGTTCTGTCAAACAATGATCACTTCCCTTGACCCTTCACCTTTTCCCCTGATCCTTCTATTCCCTAGAGGTGGAGGAGTGCTCAGTCCACTGTCCTTACTCCGAAGATGATTTGGCCAGCTCAGAGGGCAAAGCAATTGAAACTTGGTAAAAGTCCTGGTTCCAATGGTTCATGTGACACTTTGGCATTGGGGAACGCAAACACAACCTGTAACTTTCATGTTGTGGCCACAACACTGTGGTTTGGGTGGGTGGGGGGACAGCTTGTATTTATAGCAATTGGAAAGCCAAAGCAGCACATTTAAACAGTATAAATTTCAAGAGGGCTTTTGCGTTAAACTGTTGGCTCTACATGATTGCTAGAACTCATTTTGCATTGGAGATTCCTTTTTTGATTAAACTTCCCATCCAGCCAATTGAAGTCTTTGGAAAGCAGTTCTTTCTGATAAAGCATGGTACTGTTAATGGAGTGGTAAAATAATTATAATCTAATCCAGCTCCTGTTCGTGAGCAATTTTAGGAACATTTAACATCCTAAGAATGCGCACAGATTTGTTTGTAACAGAATAAAAGCTATGAGATTCTACTCACGCAGGCTTGATTGTATGAGTATGTTTCTCATGGACAAAGGCACCAGCCAGACCTCCAGCTCCTGAATTTAAATACTGGAAAAGAAGTGAAATTTTATGGGTTTACTTGAATACATGAGAAAAATATAAACACTGTTTTCATTTTTACTTGTTTTCAATAAGCCCATAACTTTTGACCAGTTCAAAATTTGTGATTATTTGAGCTTCTGCAGTAAAACAGAATATTGGGTCTTACTGTTAAAAGAAAAACAAATGAAAAATATTACTAAGTTGAAAATATGTAGCTATATTATTTTCCACGAAATTTTATTAAAATTATTGCATCAGGAGAGTGTGGCAGAGTGAGGCCCTGGAGAGCCTTGGATGTATTGAAAACTTAGCTGGCCCGATCCTCTCCTGTAGGCTGACTAATCTCAGCAACAGTGCAGGTACCATCCGATGCAAGGGGCTGGTGTCTGATGGTGATCTGTGACTCACTAAAATGCTAACACACACCCTTTGGGGGAGACCTAAGTTGGTCAAAACACATGCTTGTGGTGCATGAAGTTGTATATAGAATTACATTTAACAGATAGAACTTGCATAGAATGCTTTTAAAAAAAGACCCCCGAAGCTGCAATCCCCTGGAGTAGGGTCTTTTAAACTACTGAGCTCCTTTTGCTCTTGCAATTTCCTACCTAGAAAATTACCTTTCTCTAACACACAGCCCTGCTTTCTTCATATATCTGAGTCCAATTCCTTCCTTCAGGACATGAGAGTCTGGAAACCTGCAGAGGTGCCCATGGAATGCCCAGCATCACTATCAGGTAGCAGTTCAACTAAGATTTAACAGATTTCAAAGTCTTTGTTCAAATGCTCTGTGTCAAATACTCATAGTCTAAAAATTTTGTTTCTGTATGTAGAGATATTATAACTTGGTTTTCATATCCATCAAAACTAAAGGCATTAATCAGTAAGAATTAAGCTCTAGTGTGGAATCTTTTCTGTATACTTAATTTCTTTTCATAGTAGCGTAAAAAAATAATGAATAAATTTTCTACAGTTGTAGGAATAATAGAACTAAATTGTTTTTCATGTTATTCTATCATATGACTTCATTATTTTCTGAATCAGAAAACACAGGACTGACAGAAATAGAATATAAGTCGTGGGCCAAGCTTTTTCTTTAGAATAAGACCAATGTGAAATAAAAGGATTCCAGGCATTAGCTAGTTCCTACCTTGTAGGAACACCAGCAGGCAAAGTCAACACCCCAGTCATGTAAGTGGAGTTCAACATTTCCAACAGCGTGTGCTAGATCAAAGCCAACAAAACAGCCCTGAGGAAGAACAGAACAAGGTTTCAATTTGTTTAATGATTAGAAACAGTCAGGACAAGTATCTCAAGTCTTTTGCAACATGTTAAACAGTAACAGTTCCCTCCCTGATGCCTTAGTTCACAACATTTGACCTACAACTTCCACAATTCTTTCCATGACCTTCTAGACCAAAGCCATCTTCCTAAAACTGCCACGATTTCCTTCTTCACTGCGTTGACATTTGTACTTGTATGCAAAAATGGGGATGGGGTGAAACTTCAGGTCCAGTAGGAGAAACGCAAGCAGCAATGCCAAACTGGAATGCCTTTATTGCACTCAACCCACAGTTTATTTATGGGAGATGGAAGGGGTTTGCTTAAATTCTCCTCGTGAAAACTGCAACAAATTATCCCCAACAGATTCAGAGGGTTCCCAGAACACCCAGGTGGCAGAGCCAATGGCTCCTGTACAACCCTCTTCCATGCATCTGTACTAGCAATGACCCCACAAGCATTTTTTTTATCATGTAGCCTCCATCATTTACCTTCCACTCATGCACATATGTGTCATGATGGTCTTGCTTTTGTTTGTTGCGCAGCTGGTTTTAGACTTTTGTTTATTTTGCTCCATACAGTTTACTCTAAGTTGTTTCACTCTAGTCTAGTTTTCAAGTTTAATCTAGACTGTTCTGTCACATCTCATACACTCTCCTGTTCCCCATATGACTTTTCTTCTTTTTATCATCCTTATCCCTCCTTCTTTTACTTCCTAACCATAACCTTCCGTCAATGTAACGATCTATAAATTCTGTAGATCTTAACTATACTTCGACTATCCCCACTTGAATTTCTTTTCTTCAAAGTCGATCCAGTATTTAATACTTTCTCTTATTTACCTTACTTCCCTCTCTCTTCTGTCATATTAACTAAAATCTGAGTATACTTCATGTTATCCTTGGTTGTTTATCTTCCCACAGTTTTTGAAACCTATGCTAGTTTGAAAACTACATAGTGGTAATACCAAGCAGCTCTGGTCATCCTCCTAGTTAATGTCCTACAGCAGGATTTATACAGTCTCTGCTAAGCACCTGGAGATCCTGATATGAAGAACTATTTTCATAGCTACACATTCTATGCTTCCTCACCCAAGTCTCACCTGAACAGTACAAATCTTTCAACTAAAAGAATATGGTTGATTAAGAAACACCAAATCAAGAGAAGTAATACCAAATACACAATTCTCAATGCACTAATGAAAGAAGTATGAAAAAGCAAGACAACATTACTTCTTCAAAAAGTATTATTCCTACAGCAATGGCATCTAGTAAGAGTAAGTTAGATGAAATCCTAGACAGAGAACTCAAAATAATGATTATAAACATGTTCAGAGACACAAATAGCCAAACAAAATAAGGAAGGCGATAGATGAAATGAAAGAAGAATTCAACAAAAAGAAAGAAATATTGAAGAAAAACCAACCTGAAATGCTGGATATAAATTTCATAGTAAGTAAAATAAAATAGTAAATAAGTAAAATAAGATAAAAAATAAGTGAAACAAAACTTTTAAAAAGTTTCAGCAATAGAATGGACCATGGAGAAGAAAGAATGCCGAGCTTGAAGACAAGGTGGAGGGACTGGAAGAATCCAACAAGAACGAAGATAAAACAGTGAGTTAATATTGAGAATCCCAAGATGTATGAGGCTCTCTGAAAAGATCAAATTTATAAGTTGTAGGCATAGGATAAGGTGAAGAAACTTATTCAGAAGACATAGAAAATATTTAAAAAAAATCATGATAGAAAATTTACCAAAATTAAGAAAAGAGATGTCAATTCAGATAAATAAGGCATTGAGGGCAGATAAGAACTTCATTTCATAGAATTCTCATTAGAATATTATTTAAACAGGACAAAGAAAGTATCCAGCAAGGGAGAAGCACTAAGGCATGTATAAAGGCCCATCAGAATAACAGCAGATTATTTAACTGGAAATTTAAAAACTAGAAAGTCTTGGTATGATGTATTTTAAGTTCTGGAAGATAACCACTGTCAATATAGGCTACTGATCATAATTTAAGGGGAAAATAAGAACTTTTATGATAAAAATAGACTAAATAAATTATGGCCACTAAGCTAGCTCTACAGAAAATATTGAAAGGAATCCTAATACTTAAGATAAACACGAACCTTCCATGAGGCTACAAATAGGAATAAGCCTGAGAGAATGATACTAATCAATGGAGGAAAAGAAAAAAAAAACACTACAAAATCAGCAGAGTGGTAGGAATCAATACACAACTTTCAATAACCTTGAATATTAATGGTCTCAATTCCCCAATCTGAAAACACAGCCTGATAGATTGTATCAAAGAACAGGCGTCATCTATTTGTTGCCTCAAAAAAATGCACCTCATCACTTTAGGATGAAAGAATGAAAAATGCCATTCCAAGCAAATGGATCTACAAACAAGCATGTTTCACTGTTATAATGTCTGACAAAATAAAATTTAAGCCAAAACTAATGAGAAAAGATAAAGACAACAACTTCATACTGAGTTGTTTAGAATAATAATGTTCTCTTGATTGCGACATCTACAGTACATTCCAGCCAAACACTGAACAATGCACATCATATATTAGGACACAAATCAAGTATAATAAATACGGATAATATTAAATAATTTCTTGTATTGAATCAGACTACAATACTTTAAGATTACAAAAGCAAAAAAAAAAACCTCTAGAACACACACAAACTTATGGTTATTAAGCAACACACTATTTAACATTGAGTGAGTTGTTGGAGAAAACAAGAAAAAAATTGAATCATTCCTAGAAGCAAATAAAAGTGAAAACACAATATCTCAAAGCCAATGAGAGCAAAGTTTGTAGTTTTACCTACCTACATTAAGAAATCATTTGGTTTGATGCTTTTTGTTTGTTTGGGGGTTTTGTCTTTTTTTTTTTTTAAGAGAGAAAGAGCATGAAGTTGGGTGGGTAGGTGGGAGAAATATGGAAGGATTTGTGAAAGTGAAAATGTGATTTTATATATATATATATATATATATATATATATATATATAACAAATTTAAAAAATGAAGTAAATGAAAGGCAAGAAAGAAAGAAGGAAAGAAAGAAAGAAAGAAAGAAAGAAAGAAAGAAAGAAAGAAAGAAAGAAAGGAAGGAAGGAAGGAAGGAAGGAAGGAAATCAGGGCAACTACAAATAAAAAAATCAATGATGCACTTAAAGTTCTGGGAAAAGGCAACCAGGCCAAACCCCAAGGAGCAGAGGGAAAGAAGTCATTAAGATTAGGGCAGAAATTCATGACATGGGAAACAACATAAACAATATAAAGAATGAATAAAGTGAAGAGTCAGTTCTTTGAAAAGATAAACAAGGTAGACAGGACCTTAGACAAACTAACCAAACGGAAGAGAGAAGACCCAAATTAATAAAATAAGTGATGAAAGGAGATCCATTACAGCAGTTACCAAAGAAATTAAAAAAATCATCAGGTCTTGTTTTGAAATACATTTCAGTGAGTTGGAAAATCTAAAAGTTGGTACATTTTTAGATGCAAATGAATTTCCAATATTAAACCAAGATGGGATAAAAATTTAAACAGATCAACATACTGTGAGATTGATAAAACAAGCAAACAGCAACAACAAAAACCCCAGAAAAGAACAAAGAAAACACCAAACAAATGAAATACACCAGAAAAACCAGATGCTCTCCAGAGAGGCAATAGTAAGCCAAGTTGTCTTTATCTGTGCCCATTTTTCTCCCAAGTTGAATTAACAAAAATATCACCATAAAATGAGGAAGAATACCAAATATCAGTTTTTCTCCAAATATTTCATCTTTCCATCTGTTTCCCATTTTCTTCTGGAAATTACGAACTTCTCTGTGCTGGCTAGGGACCTGTGCTTTGGGTGGAATCTGCAAAGTGCTTTCAGAAGGAATTCCCTCTGTAGCTCTTACCCTGTCAGTTCCTTCCACCGTATTGTATCTAAGACTTGTCCTGGACATTTATTTGCTGCACATTTACATGACGTGTAATGTATGGGGACTCAGCGTACTGGGTGATCAATCCTTATGTTTGTTCCCAACGGAGCCATTAAAGTTCCTTTCATCGCAAGAATGTGCATTTTTTTCTGGGCTCCCCCGCCCCCATTTGCTTATGTATCATGGAGTTTGTGATAGACAGAGGCAGAGTAAAACACAGAATTAGATATTTGAGGGAAAAGGTCAAATCTTAGCAAATTAACAAAACTTCCAAAACCAGAAACAAACCAAATGCCTGTAACTGAATGTTCTGAAAATGACTAACCTCAACTAAATGCTTCAGAAACAAAAAACAAATCGAATCCAAACAAAATAGTTTCCCAACTACCAGCTCAAAACAAACCAGCGGATTAGCCGGGCGGTAGTGGGCATGCCTTTAATCCCAGCACTCGGGAACACCTAGTGGAAACACATGAACTGTGGACGAATAGCTGAGGAGCCCCCATGGTACTAGACTAGGCCCTCTGGATAAGCGAGACAGTTGTTTAGCTTGAACTATTTAGGGGGCCCCCAGGCAGTGGGACCAGGGTCTGTCCCTAGTGCATGAGCCCACTTTTTGGAACCTAGTGCCTATGATGAGACACTTTGCACAGCCTTGGTGCAGGGAGGAGGGGCTTGGACCTGCCTCAACTGAATCTACCAGACTCTGCTGACTCCCCATGGGAGACCTTGCCTTGGAGGAATTAGGAATGGGGAGTGGGTTGGGAGGGAAGGCTGGGGAGGTGGGAGGAGGGAGGACAGGGGAATCCATGGTTGATATGTAAAATGAATAGAAAATCTCTTAATAAAAAAATAAATATATAAAACATTTTTTTTTTAAAAAAAAGAAAGAAAGAAAGAAAAGAAAAGAAACCAGTGGATCATCCACTGATGGAAGGGAAGTCCAACCTCCAGAAAGACCCCATCAACATCCACACAATGAGGCCACACTAGGCAACTGGGCATGAGAGGTTCATGCTAGTATCTGACACAGATGCATGTTATTCCTGCTGTGAGTTGGGTCATCCTTGGGGTCCCATGTTGTATGCCCAGAACTGAGGATACAGAAGCAAAGCTCCTGGCCCAAAGGGAATAAGAGGCATTTTATTTGAGATCCAAATGTGCATGATCATGTCCAAGAACACAGATTCAGTTTACAGCAAATATACCATGTCCAGTGTGGCAGAAGTTTCATGAAGTGCTTCTTATAGTAACAGAACAAAAGAAAGTCATAAACCACGTCACTTCTCAAGTTCTCAAGGACTTTCATGGAAATATCAGGTTGTTATAGCAAAATGGAGAAGTCTCTGTTATGGGCCCCAGGTGCTATCTGATGACATTCTAAGTCTATGGGCTGGTGGAGGCAATTAGTTTTGTTAGCACAGTCCCAAATTACTTCACCTGATAGTTACATAGAATGGCAGGTCACACACAGAGGTGAACAATGAATCCCTGCTAAGGAGACTAAAGATAGCCTAAGATAATTGTGCTTCAAACCTACCACATCTGAACACTCCACAATCGCAGATGTTCTAATCAGTCAATAATCTCTTCAGCTTTGTAGGATTCTTAACACAGGTGTGGCTTTTATTCTTGGAAATTCAGTTCACAAAACTATACTTATTATAACCTGACTGCATCTATTATTTCACAAAAGGAACTCCTTATCTATAATATTTAACTGATTTTGCCGCTTTCTTTGAAGGTAGAGAGGTGAATTTGTACAATTTTTCTTACTCCCAAATTCCGGAATATATGTCATATAAACAAGACATTTTCTATGATAATGCACCTTTTGAGAGCGACGGGGAAGCAATGTGGTTAATCCACACCAAGAAGACTTGGAGGTCATCAGAATCTAGACTCTCAGATTCATGGTCAGGCTTAATAGAAAGACAGATTTGTTACTGTGTATTATGAAATACACATCAGACTGAAATTCCGTGTTTAAAAAAACCCCCGAGATCCTGAAATTGAAGTCATCTTTCTATTCACCCATATTTCTAATTGGAGGAAAGATTTTTTAATGAAAGAGTTTTCCAAACTCATCTTTTTACACATTTTTAGAATAGAATTCAATCTTCTTAGACAACTCAAGCAATTCTAGAGTCTGTACTTTATTTCATTATGAATTATTTATAAAGTATGGACTATGAGGAAAGTACCAAGTTCACCTACTGGATCCCGTTATTAATGCCCTGTGGTCACAGATGTGGCATCATATCAGAAAAGCACTCCAGGCTCCCACAATACATTTTATTGAATGTACCATTCTTTTGTATGGATGGCAGAAAACATAAATTATTGAAGCAGCAAGAAGCAAAGTTGAGTGAGGTGGCCACAGTGTGATTTTACAGAAGTGTCGCTAGATGGCAGCATCTTAAAACAAAGCATAGCACAGAGCCATTTCCCAAGTCGCCTTCCTTCAGCTGTTTCCATTATTTTACAAATAAGAGTAGGTGACTTGAGATGCAAAGAAAAGGAGGAGGAGGAGGAGGAGGAGGAGGAGGAGGAGGAGGAGACTCCAAAGCTTGCCTGCCTCCTTTATATAATTTTTAAAGTAAAAATAAAAATTCTCAAATTTTCAACACATTTTTTTACTCAGATTTACCATAAATGGGTCTTTGCATATACATTTTGGTGAACTGCATGAAATACAGTTGTGTACAGACAGCATAACCCCTTAATTTCTAGCCATTTTGAATAATTCTAGGAATTTATTTCTCAAACAATGCAAATTCTTGCAGTCTGCCTTTTTCCAGTGAATTTTCTAAACCATGAATTTGACAACACCTGCTCTCCCTCTAGAAAACCCCTGGTAGGATGAGGAAGCATGCTGTAGTAGTTGTTGCCATGGTTCTTGAGCCTCTACAGACTTTTCTATCTGTCCTGGACCAGAGGCCTTATCGCTTCTTCCCTTTAGTTTACACTTTCTCCCCGATATCATTTCCCTCCTCACTGTGCTGATGCCATGATGTTAGAGTCTCTCAAAGTACAGAGGTTGGAAACTTCACCCTAAAATTCATATGTAAATGGCATGTGGTGGTGGGGCCTTTGGGTAGTAGTTAACATTAGCTGAAGTCACAGGGTCCCACTGTATGGCATTACTGAGTATGAATAAGGAAAGTAAAAGACCACACAGTATCATATCATCCAAGCTCTGCTTCCCAAGTGATGTCCCCTGCTAGGGTATGATGAACTGCAGAAAGGGAGTTCCCAAGAGTCCCAAGATTTGCTCTTGGACTTATCAACTTTCAGAACCACAAGTTAAATAAAACAACATTCCTTTATGAATTAAACAGTCTATACTGTTCAGTTACAGCCACAGGTAGCAGATGGGCTTGAATAGCTCAGATTATGTTCATAAAGTAACTTTTAAGGATGGGCTTCATTCTCAGTACTTTCCCCCTATTTATATATTCTTATGCAAATTTCCAATCTTATTGTTTTATACAATAAGTGAAAACATTGTTGAACAAGTAAGCAAAAGAATAAACAAATAAAATCAACTGCCAGTGGATATCCTCTCATCTGATGCTGGAGTTTCTTTATTTAATAGTTCTTATTCACATTCATAAACTTAACACTGCAATACAGCTAGACTTGAGATCTTAAAACTTTAATGAGAGTGCAAATATCTTGGGATATTGCAAGCAGATGGGAAGGGGGAGCTCTCCTGAGCTACAGAAGGAATGTTCTAGTAGTTGAGATGCACACAAGTCAAAAGCATCAGAACTATCCAGAGTCAGGAATGGCCATCTTCTTGTTGGCTTTGTCATTTCTGGAGTCAAAGAGCTTCATGGCTTCCACAACGCTTCCATCATCTTTCTTTTTCCTAAAGACCACAGGCTTGTCACCCAACCACTCAGTCCGGGCAGTGAGATCAAAACCTAGGAGTTGTTTGTGTTTGGTTCAGCATTTGCCATGGGCAAGATCCTAGGACCTGTATGTTTCAGGGTGAAGTTCTCAACCTCAAACTACTTCCTAGAGATGGACTTCAGTGCCATTATGGAATATGATGTCACCACCTTGGCACAGGAATCCTGAAGTAATTGTATGAAGAAAATAAATCATTGTAAACAATTCCTTTTTCTCCAGGGCTAAGAGAAGGAGAGTTTTCTGCTGTCTTTAGAACTCTGTCTTCAAATAGCTCAAAGGATGTATGCCCCAAGGGCTCCCTATCAACCTACAAAGATGTCAATGTCACTGAACATGGTGTGGTTGACCGTGGCTTACAGCAAGTGACTACAGGGGACAGGGCTATCTGAAAACCCTGATGTTGGATTATAGAAGAAGATTCTTTGAGGTTTGTTCTTGATGTAGTTTTATTATATGCTATTTTCTCTGAGGGTATCTTTTAAAATGGTGTATTTTGGGCAAAATAGCAGTTCAAAATGTTCTAAATCACTCAATTAAATATGAAACACCACATGAGTTTGTTTCTTTAATCGTCTTTAACACAGCATTAATATTTTTTTTCTGATCAGTGGAGTCGAATGCAGCACAGGGTTAATGCTGATATCTCCCAGAGAAAAGAAAGCACAGTCTCATCAGGACTTATTAAATGAATTATAGAATGAGATAACTGAAGGGGGCTAAGATTCTGATTCTCTTGGAAGTTTCCGATAGTCTAAGTTTCGATTCTTTTGGAAGTTTGCATTATGTTGACTCTTTACTATTATTTGGTTTACTCCTTCTTCACTCAAAAAAGGCCTCTGAATTATGCAGAACACGATACAAGACATGTATTTGTATCAATACTTGAGGCTGGTATTCACCAGGTGTGCATTTGTGTGTTCATAAGGATTGTCGAAAACCTAAACGAGGTGTGCAATAGCCATTGTGCTAAGCCAGCTGAATTCCATCTTACAGATGAGGCCTTCTGATCCTTGTTGCTGCACAGAAGGGCAACTCTGTACATTGATACAACCAACCAGAGTGTTCGCTCAAAGTGCTGACTCGGACCCAGTTGAATGAAGTAGTCTATCTCCAGTGTCACAAAAACTGTACTAGGTGTGTCCAGAGTCTTCTCAGTTCCTTTGAGACTAATTGTGGGCACTCTTGGTGCACTTGTGTGAGCACATCTTGGCTTCTTATCAGACACCTTACAGAACAGTGAAGTCATTGAGAATTCTGATCACCCTTCTTTACCTGACTCAAAAATCCAGATTAACATTGTACACTAATTAGGACAACATTCTCATAAGAAAAAAAATATGTGAGGTGGAAAAATTTGTTTTAGAATCTATAAGAAAGTTTCTATGTATATTTATATGTGTATGCTTGTCTGTGAACATACTACTTTATAGAGAAATACAGACATATGGTGGATTAACAATAACAGGTTGGCTAGGTAACTCTGACGCTAAGTTTTGCAATGAGGTTTACCATTAGATATCTGCTGAATTACTAGGGAGGAATGGAATGGAGGATCAAAGCTAATAAGGTTTCTTGCCACAGTATTGGAACATTTAATTCCCAAATTCACTCACTTGTTAGGAGTCACAATCATACACAGATACCAAGTTAAAAACCAAAACCAAAACTGAGACCTGACTAGGTGTGGTGCTTCACACCTTCAATCCAGGTATTGAGGAAACTGTGTAAATTGGAAACCATCCTGGTACATATCAAGTTTCTCATCAGCCAGTGTTACATAGTAAAACCACATCTGAAAACTATCTAACTAACTAACTAAAATAAAATAATATTAAAGCAAGCAATAAGATCTACAAAAGGGGTTTCTATTGTCCCGCCATCTCTGTCAATCACCTCAGCCTGGGAATTTACAAAATCTTTCCTTTTATCCATACCAAATTAACCAAGACTGTCAGATGTCTTCCCCTTTGCTGTTTTCATTTTCTTTCAGCTATCTGGTTATGAGCAGGAATTAATACTACTTTGTATATTAAGCCTACTTTGTAGCAAATGTCACCAAGTTCTGTGGGTCACAATGCTTTCCAAACAGTACCTAGAAGTATCTACTCTATTCTAGTTTAGGGTGGAAGGCTGCCAGTCAGTTACATAAATAGCTCAGTGGGAACAGCAGCTCTTTAGTGTTAAAACAAAAATGAAAACAACGAGTTTAAAGGTATGAGGCACATTCTTTTTCGTGCAACTACAGGAACAGATTTTAGGAGTCAAGTTGCATCACGAAATAATTCAGCGTGCAAGTTTTCTGTGAGCAGAACTCTGTTAGTCAAGGTTGTATTAGACCTTAGGCTCTTGTAAGTAATACAGAAGATAGAACTACAAATAATGTACATTATAGAAAATAAATCCACACAATCTTTTATCCCAGAAGAGAACTGCGTGATGATGAATTCTAAATGCTCATATTGAAGGTCAATAGCAAACTGGAATAGGATAAAGGAAGCTGGGATGACACCCGAAATAGCTACCCCAAGACTGATGTCTGATAATTTCAAATGAAATATTTTAATGCATAAGTGTATAGTAACTAGGTTACACTTACTCTACTCACTAAATTGATTTCACAGTTCCCTTTGTCCCAGATGTATTGATTGATGGTACTTAAGCAATATATTTGCAGAGAGACAACAGTTCCTGATAAAGTGAGCATTGCTCTGTGACTTGCCTGTCCCAGAGAGCTTAATTTTAAAGATAAGAAATCCAGTAAGAGAGTTTTGAATAAAAAAAAGAGTTTGTCATGAGAAAAGGAATACACAAAAATGAAAGGACTTATTGCAGTAGAAACAATGCTTTATCAGGTGTGATGATGCCTGATTATGAAGCCAGCACTTGGGGGATGGAAGCAGAGGGGTTGGAAGTTTGAGACCAACCCAGCAATATCCCAACTCAAAAATTTTTTCTTTGAAATCTGAATAAAATTGGAATGGCTGTTTCTACCATTTGATCTTTATACTCTGCTTTGTGTTAAAGGGTAAGTATAAAAATGAAAGTGGGAATCCTCATGAACTAGTTGACCTGTACCAATGAAAGCAACACACTATGAGTATTTCATTAGAATCAAGCTGCTTTCACATATAGTATAATATCCCATGATATAGATTATTTTTAAAAGTTAGGTACTTTGTGACAGAAATCACCACGAAGTAAAATGTCCCATTGAAAGAAAGTGTCAGGTTGTCAAAGTATAGTAATGGGGATGGAATGATGGTGAGAAAGAGGTGGGCACAAGCCCATCAAAGGCTCGTTTTTAGATGAAATCCCTAGAATACCAAATGTGGATAAGGAAACTTTACTGAAATGTGGAGGGTGGTCAAGCTAGCACAACGTTTGGAGCCGTCCTGGATGCAATTATTTCTTTTATAGGAAGATCTCTTTTACATTTTTTTGACATGAACATCGACATAATCTAAATTATCTTTTAAGTTTCAGTTTTCCCAAAGTGGGATTAACATAGTCAGAGACTCCTTGGTGTAAACTGGTAAGTTTGAATTAGTACCATGGCTGTGTTTCTTAATTGTGAGGAGAGACACAAAAGAAAGCAAGAGCTTCTGGACTGAGAATGGAGTCCCTCATCCACAATATTGGCCAAATTTTAAACAAATTTAAGCATGCATATGCATAAATTTTGTTATGTGAATCTGGATTGACTTCATGAAATTCAGTAGAGTATTTGCTCTTTCCTTTGTCAGTACTCAATAGTCAAAAGCAAATGTTTCTATGTCTGTACATCCTGGCTAACTGAGTTCTTGAAAGAGAGTAGAGTTTCCCCCATTTGGTCTTCTCTCTATTTTTCCCTTCAAAGCCAATCCCACGAAAGTGAGACGTCAACATACAGATGAAAGAACCAAGTTCATTGATTGTGCCCTGCACCGCAGATCCAGGATCCAGTGAAGTGTCTAGGGACTTCCTGCTGCAAATCTGCCCAGTATTATGTAGATCTCATCCATTCCTATAAAGGCTTGCATACTCTTTTGTTTAGAAGGAACTCTTTCTAACACCACATAAAGCACTAAAGAGATGCAGGTGCACAGATATGTGGGCCTTCATCTGGAGCCATAGTTAATGGAGCAGCTGCGTGAGATAACCACCAAGAGGGATGGAGAAACTGAGTATTAAGAGCTTTCTACATGAGGTGGAGTTTGTATTTCTGAGGGTCTGGGAAGTGACTTCTGAACGCTGGCACTGGTCAGACCCTTACCTGGAATAATCTCTATTTTCTATCCTTGATTACTGAGTGTAATCTAAAACTCAAGGAAGGAGGTGATAAGAAGAGATAATTACCCATTTTTACCTTGAATTTCATAAATGCTCAAACTTTTTTGCCACTGTGTGACTAGTCTGAATAAAGAAAAAGAGATAGTCTAGTGGAAAGAGATCTTCTGTGCTAGCCATTGAGAAGATAGCTTTGGTATACTCTGAAAGTAGACTTCAACACCAACCCTCATTATCTGCTTAAGTGTGCAGGGCAAGTGGTTTTGCAGAATTAGTTTTCTCATCTGAGCCATGATGTAAAGTCACTAGTGTATTTTCTGGGAAATCCAAAGCACTGTACTAGATAGCAAGCACCTGAACCACAGTGGGCTATCAGAAGCAGCTGCTGTTATTCTAGCCCCACTTAAAGAATGCATCATTCCCCAGAGACAGGCATCTTTTTAGTTCTGTTGTTACAAAGTCAACACTGAGACTGGACTATCTCAGTGATAAAGCATTTAGGTAGCATGAGACCCTGGATTCGATTCCCAAAGAAGCCTGGGAAATCTGAAGATGAAAAAGAATGGAAAGAAGGAGAGGGACATCTTCTAGTACGATTTAATGAGATTTAATGTGTCTATTTTGAATACATAAGGCAAAAATAAATGCTGCTTATAGAGTAAGAATCATGGACTGGGGAGACAGGAAAAGCAAATTAATTCAGAGACTCTGACGCACACTATAATTTTAAGCTGGAAACTTCTGTCTCACTATTTCTGTCACTTATACTCCACAAATTGATGATCTACCCAACCCTTTTCAGTGCTGGGTATATAATCTTAGGACACATGCATTCAGGACAAGCACTCTACCCATGGCTACACTTTCGTTCAGATCCTTTCCTAATTTAATTTCATGTGTACGAAACCAGGAAAATATAATGTACTTATATAAGGCACCATATTCTTGCACAATTTTAGGCCTGTCTGACAATGATCTTACTAAAAAAAAAAATGAGCCTGTCTCATTTTTTATTTCAGATATCTTAAGTGAGAAAATAGAGTAAGGTAATTTTTCATGCTTAATTTAGTTCATTGAATTTTTAATGACCTAATGGAACACCATGTATGGCCTAAGAATGACAACAAGTAGAGAAGACTTTGAAAGGAGCTCAAAATTAACAAAAGTATTCAACTTTTAGGGTAACTAGCCACTATAAGTAGTCCTCCAGAAAATGATCATATTTAAATTCTGTTCTTTATGTGATATTGTGACCCATCAACTTGCTTGACCAACACTTTTGTTGAAAACACACAGATATCTGTTCACAGACGTATCATGTATTTAAAGCAAATCACTTTGTGCAAAACAAAAGCTTGCAGCCTGTGAAGTTTGTAGAGTCAGTCATTGATACTCTACTGATTTAAGCTTCCTAAACTTAAGAGTCCAAACAGGTGTAGAAAAAGTTGTAAGGCAGATCAAAAGGAAACCGATGATATGTTTCCCATCATGCTCTGGAAATACTGCAGGATGATAAATTCCTTGTAAGGGATTTAAAAGGTGCAAAAGCGCCAGGTGGTCGTGGCGCATGCCTTTAATCCCAGCACTCGGGAGGCAGAGCCAGGCGGATCTCTGTGAGTTCGAGGCCAGCCTGGTCTCCAAAGCGAGTTCCAGGAAAGGCGCAAAGCTACACAGAGAAACCCTGTCTCGAAAAACCAAAAAAAAAAAAAAAAGGTGCAAAAGCTTTCATGATGAAGGTAAAGTATTTCACATGTAGGATCCCTAAAGCAGTGATTCTCAATCTTCCTAATGCTGTGACCCTTTAATACAGTTCCTCATGTTGTGGTGACCCCCACCATAAAATTATTTCGTTGCTCATTTTTACTGTAATTTTGCTACTGTTATGAATAGTAATGTTTTCTGATGGTCTTAAGACCCCTGAAGAGGTTGTGGCCCCCAGGTTGAGAACTGCTGCCTAAAGTCAGACAAGTTTACATATAAGTTGGGCCTGGGAGAAATACTTCACTTTCCTAATGTAAGAATGCCACAGGGCCAAAGCATGAATGTAAATATCAGTTGTGATTCAGCTTCAGCACCAAGGACAGCATAGAGCCATAGGCTTGCCTTTAGGGAGTTCTTAGGTTAGAGTTGTTACTATGCAGGAATGATAATCCAAATAAACTTCTGGCTTTTCCTGAGATATTTGCAAATGGTAGTTTTATGTAAAATATCATAAATTTTAATTATTTATATGTAATTAAATCGCACTCTGTTTACCAAGAGAAAGAAGGCAGCAAGAAAAATCTCCAGAGCAGGCTTTTGCCTTTTTGAGTAGGTAGGGGTCAACCCGAGGAATGAAAACAGAGGACATTCACCTGTAAAGATTCCTTCATAGGTGGAAAAAAAAACCTTTTAATTTTTCTTTTACATAGTAATGGTGACTCTATCTGGAGACAGCCCAGCTTGAGATGTGAAATCAAGAAACATTGTCCTCGAAAGTATTTTTTGAATGATTTCTGTGCCAATCATAGTAATAAAATCCTTAACCAACTTTTCCTTTTCTGTTTTTAATTATGCACTAAATATGATGATGCCACATTAAAATCTACACAATAAGTCAAAGAGACCTCTCTTAAGTTTGTCCCATCACAGCTAATTTTTAAAACTGGCCATGATGCTGCATGCTTGCACTTCCAGGGCTTCTGCTGAGGCAGGAAGGTGACAGGCTTGAGCTCAGATAGCTGCATATCAAGACCCTGTCTTAGAAATACCAAAACAGGTTCTGGAGAGATGGTTTAGTGGTTAAGAGCACTTGCTGTTCTTGCAGAGAACATGGATTTTTTTGCCCAAAATGCATATGAGGGCCCCTAAACATCTGGAACTCCAGTTCTAGAAGATTCAAAGCCTGCTTCTGACCTGTGTGGGCACTAGGCACACATGTGGTACACATGCTTACATGTAGGAAAAATGCTGACATACATAAAAAAAGCTAAAGAAAATTAAAAAAAAAGCCAAAGGAAACCAAAAGAATGGAAAAGATTTCTTATAGATAATTTGATGGTTCTCTTCTTTGGTCACTGCCTTACCTTAGGTAGACTATCTCCAACTCAACTAACTTTGAAGGTGATAGTACTAAACTTGTTTACATTAATAATTCACCTGAAAAAAGAAATGGGAAGAGGAAATGATGTGGGTGATTTCTGTATTTTATTTTGCATTTTCTTCTGTGCCAGGAACCCTTAGAATTCCATAGTCTTTCTTTATTATTATAGTAGTGAATAAATTAGAATGGGTATATACATGGATATATACATTTTGCATTGAAATTCATTTACTTTTCATCACAACAAAGACAAAGCAATCTTCCTTGATTAGTCAAGGGATAAGAAAAATGGAATGGAAGAGGAACAGCCCTGAGACTTAGACAACTAATTACATCATTTGTTTCATCTGAAAAAACCCTCTGACTGTAACATCTTCTTCAGGTGGTCCTGGAATTATCAGGTAAATGAGGTTTGAGATCAGAAAATTAGCTCTCCCTTGTGCCTTTGATAGGAATGGCTGCAATATCAGAAATCCTGATTGACAACTAGGAGGTTTGCTTTTCCCAGATCTATAATCCTAAAACAACATCTGGAGTCTAGAATATTCTTCCACTGGGAATAAATTATTTTTATCTTGTATGGTCCACTTAATCAAGTCTTATATAAAACACTTGAAGAGATTGCTTAGAAATAGCTCTATAATTTTAGATTCCTGAGCACTGATCCTCACCAATTTATTTTGACTTAATAATTTCTGGATTTCAAATGGGAGGATTTAAGAGTATGGATAATTTTCTGAGTGTAGTACAGCAATCCTCTACCATTCCAAAGACCAGTGTTAATGGCACATTCCATTTAAAATTTACTTCTCTCCTTACTAAAACAAAGACTAATGTTTTGCTCTCAATCATTTTCTGGGCAGCCACAGCATTTTTATTATCTAAAGCATGCATACACACACTTACACATACACATATGTATACAAACACACATTCTCAATTTCTTTTCCTTGGATTTCCTTGATAGTCTATATTATACTTCAGGAATTCTGTGTAGATACAATCTCTAATGATTATTTAAAACTAATTTTTATTATAACTGAGGGAATGAAGATAAAAATGATTTCTCAAATGATCAAAACACACTGAAGTGCATCACAACAACAGTCTTTACATTTTTGCAAAGATGATGCTATGCTTTTTCATTTTGCCCACTCTCATTCCCTTCCTATCCATTTTCACCCTTGCAGGTAGGAAGTTCCTTTTGAAAGTTAAAATGGATCTGTCTTCTTAAACACCTAAAGCCCTGGAGTGTCTTCCAATGGTCTTCATGAAGTTCATAAAGCTTGGAAGATGCTGCTTCCAACTATGTCACCCTCATACACTGTCTTATTTTAATGTAATATTAAATTTTTGTGTAAGAGTTTAATTTTTGTACATCAGAATTCTATGCATCTTCAGGCAGGTAAGCACATGATCATAACATAAAAGGTCAAGAAGCTGAGGCAGGAGGATCATGAATGTCAGGCTAGACTGGGCTACAAAAAAAAAGTGAACACACATCATGCTAATTCATAATATATAATATATACATATAAAATAAAGTAAAATATATGTATTTTAATATATATTTCATTTAGCATCTGTGGCAATGCATTATGAGAAAAATGTATCTTATATTCTAAGAGACAGAAGCTTTTGTTGTACCTCACAGCCAGAATTAATAATATAACTTGAAGTCATGTAAGACTTAAGAGTTCTAGCCTACTGTTATTTGCCCTGCTTATTTAACATGCCTTTAAGAGAAAAATATAACAACCAACCTTACTTGCCTTGGATATCACATGTAACCAACATTACAGCCTAAACTATTACACAGGTGTCATCTCAAGGTATATGTTCTTCCATGCTCCTGACCCAAGATTAATGTGTATGTGTTTATTCATGTGTTATGACAATCACTTGCTGAAAACAGCAAAGGAAGACTAAGCTTATCATTATAAAATAAATATCCATCATAAATGTTGTAAGCCAACTACAGATATTGCTGTATAAACAATGTTATTTGTAATACTGTTTGTTATCTGGGCCAGCTGGAGTGCGCTGGAGTCAGTGACTTAATCCTTCGTAAAACTCTGTTAAAGATTTCTGTAAAGTATCGCATTCCTTCCCCCATGTGGTGCTTACTATGCTGCTTTTTGAAAGAGAGAACAAAGTCCTTTCTTAGGGACAGACACACCCAGACAGACAGATACAGATACAGAGACACATTTACAAGACAGCCTTGAGGCAGGCACAGATTCATACTCCTCTGACAGACAAGACAGAAGACAGAGAGCAAGTATAGAATTCAAATCTGGGCTCTCTCCTGGTTAAGTGACACAAGGGAATTGATTTTTTTTCTTAATGTGACACCAACGCATTATTGGTGACTTAGTTTATTATTAATGCATTCAAACTGACTGCAAGTCTTGATGCCCCACATAAGCATTATTGGTATTATACTATAACAGTTCCTGGAAGTTGACTTCAGCCATTACAGCTAAGGTTTCTGTTAAAAGCTTAGGCAATCATTTATTTGTGCACTTACAGACATGAAAACTTTTCAAAGAAAAGTTGGGATTTATGCTGAAGATAAATGAATGACCATTCACATGTGAATGTTGCTTTGGTGTCTCTGACTTTTTGCTAGTTGATTTTACCAATGAGATATTTATCAGTTTTCTGTGGTTTTCTTTATCATTCAGTATTCAGAATCAATTGTGTGCATGCATGTGCATGTGTGTGTTTACATGTGTCTGTGTGTTTGTTTGTGTGTGTGTGTGTGTGTGTGTGTGTGTGTGTGTGTGTGTGTGTGTGTGTGTGTTTCTTGTACATGCCCATGTGCATTTGCAATGGCCGTGTGTCCTATTCTATCAATTGCACCTTATTTCCAGGAGACAATGTTGCTCATTGAACCTGAGCTTGTCATTTTATTCCAGCTAGGATGGCTGGCCAGCAAGCCCCAGAAATCCTCCTGTCTCTTCCTCCTCACAGTGATGAGTAACAGGAGCACCTGTGGCTATGCCCAGCTTTTTACATTGGTGCTGGGATTTGAACTCAGATCCTCAGCTTACTGAGTTAGTGTTGTTACTCAGTGAGCCATTTCCATAGTCCCTCTCCTCTTTCTCCATCCCTCCGTCCTTCCCTGCCCCCTCTCCCTCTCCCCATCTCTTTCCCTGTCTCTCCCACCACTCTGTGTAGGTTTGAAGAAATGGGGTCTTCCTATGTTGCCCAGGCTGGCCCTAAGTTGCTGGACTAAAATGATTCTTCTACTTCAACTTTCCAGATGGTGGCTAAGATTACAGGTACAGATCACCATGTATAGCTGGGAATTAATTCAACTTTATTAACATTGGTTGGACTACAATTGCTATTAATATTTATTAGCAATAGAAAGGCCTTATGGTTGGGCCTGACATATAACTCACATACAAAAATAAAAACTGCTTCATGATAAAAAGATGTCTTGCAGAATTATTTCTTTTAATCCACCATCTGCGTTTTAGTTTTAGTAGGCTCAAAGGAAACAAATACATGAGCACCCACATATATGTGTTACTGTAATGTGTCAAAGGGATGAGGGATTAAAGCGACTTATTTATTCATCTACCTCTTCAATGGGTAATGATTGGGCACTCACTATCTGCCAGGAACCAGGTGTTTCGGGTGGTGTAAGCCATTTGCTTGAGGACAGAGAGCACGAGGAGTTTACAGTGAGATTTTTAAGAATTCAATTATTGAATGGTATATTAGTCCGTTGTTTAACTTTCGAAGCTTCAGCATAGCTTCTTCTGCTCTTAACAAGCTGTCTATATTATTCTGCTCTTGTGTGCATTCTCATGCAGAAATACTCACTCACTACTGAAAAACTCTCTTCCTTTTTTTTAACCTGGAAGTCTCCTTTCTTCACTATTTCCTTTTCCAAGAAAGCTATATATCCCAATATCTATTTACTCTTTTTGCATGTTGAAACTTATAAACATTTATTGAGTACTTACCACATAATAAGTATTAAATATTTTTAAGATGTCATTTCCCTTAATTTTTCTTAAAGCAGGCTTATGAAGTAAACATTACTATCATCTTAATTTGCTAGGCAGGCAAAATAAGTTATTCTGATAAGTGCATTTCATCAGTTAAAGTATGCTCAAATATAATTCTCCTAATATAAAAGTATATAATACACCCTAACAACATATATATTTTATATTAGTTACTTATTAGTTTATTAATGTAAATACATAATTAATACACTATTGTCTAGTATGTAAATCACACAATTAATACAACTGCAAATCTTAATATTTGATTGAGGAATGCTTAAGAAAAGACAGACAGTGAGAAAGAAGAATTTAAAGTGTTTGGTTAAAATTCTAACAGTGGAAGCAGGGGCGGTCTCTGACTCTTGCCTGCTTGTGGGACCCTTTTCCTCCTGCCGGGTTGCCTCATCCAGCCTTGATATGGTGGTATGTGCCTGGTCTTATTGTAGCATGTTATGTCATGTTTGGTTGATACTGCAGGGAGGCCTGCTCTTTTCTGAGGGGAGATGGAGGGGAGGGTTGGAGCTGAGTGATAGGGGGGAGAGACTGGGGGAGGGGAGGGAGGGGAAACTGTAGTACATGGGATGTAATACAAGAGGGAAGAATAAAACAAAAGATGAAAATGACTAATGTAATTTCAAAACTCTAAAAGTACTGTGCATGTCTTGGTTCACTATTGGTTCAACAAATTTCAAATATCTTCCAAAAGTAAATGTGGCACACAGCAAACCATTCAACTGGACTCTAAGAAAATACTGGATGCAGGTGATTTCTTCTCACTTTAAAATAATTAAATAGAAAATAAATCATTTTGAAGTTTCTCTGGAAAAAAAAATGGTAAGTCAGAAGGCTCAGCATGGTGGCACATGACTGTAATTTTAGCATTCAGGAGGGAGAGGTGCAAGTCCCTAGGGTTCGTCTGAAGTATCAGGAAGAAACAGACAAACAGATAAATAAATAAATGGAAGAAATGAAGGGAGAAGGAAAGATAGAAAGAAAGAAAGAAAGAAAGAAAGAAAGAAAGAAAGAAAGAAAGAAAGAAAGAAAGAAAGAAAGAAGAAAGGAAGAAGAGAGGAAGGAAGGAAGGAAGGGAAAAAAAGAAAGAAAAATGATTCAGATAGGAAACTAGAGCTGAGTCCCAAGTCTGGCAAAATGGTGAAGCACATGATCTTGAAACACATGCTGGATGTCCAAGTGTTACAGGAAGATTAGCATTGACTATTGATTTTTCATTGTCCTGCAATCCAGGGCTTTTCAATTGGCAGCAATGGCTGAGTTGAGGGGCAGTTTCAAAATCACTAGAGATGGTGGTGGAGGTTAAGGGAATATATCTGCATGTTGCTGGTACAGAAAAGAAATGTTAGTAGAAACAAGTAACAGACCACGAAAATCAGAAATATAGAAATCAGAGCTCCAGAAAGATGGGTTGTTCAGTAATATGAAACAACCATGTAGTTCCAAGAGCTGATGAGTATCTCTCTTCAAACTCATGTCTTCTGACACCACATGGCCTTCCCTATGATTTCTTATCTACTCTGTTTCATTTTCCTCAACCTTGCCACCCAAATCTCTGACCTTCCTCTTGCTATGAAAAGTACTTCCACGTCTTACAATTGCCATATAAGTCAAAGTTGTGGTATCAGCTCTTCTTCTATGAATTTGATTTCATCTTTGATACCTATTGAAAATTTAATATTCTTCTGTCCCTCAAAAATTAACTTTACACCACTTACCACCTCACCAGAAAACACCAGACAACAGTAGAAAATGGGTTAAAAAAAAAACTTAAAAAGGCATTTCACAAAAGAAGATACCCAAGTCATATAGCACATTTGAAAGTTTCTGACTCAATCCGGGCATTGAGTAACTGATACCAAGACTGCAACAGGGCAAAAATTGTTCTCATACACACTGCTCAAAGTGGACACCAAATTTACATAATTCTGTAGGAAGGTGGTGGGTATTGTTGATTATGACTGAATTCACACACAACTTATAATCCAGGGATCCTGCTTCTAAGATACAGCCTTACCGGAAATTTGATGGAGACTTACCCTAAGTGATATGTAGCTGAAGTAGCATGTATAGAAGCAGCCTTCAAATGGAAAAACAAACAAACATCTGCTCTGATGCAAATTGAGAAATTGTGCTGTATTTCCTGTCTGTGAATGCTATACTCAGATGGAAACACAAGGAAGCAAGACTGCAGCTCAGTACAGCATGGATGAATTAGTACTACAATCTAGGAACAAGTCAGGCACAAAAGGTCTATATTTGCACACACTTTGAACTTCTATAAAGAGTCAAACTGGACAAAGAGGTTATATTTGTAAAGTTGGTAGAATCTGGGATGGGAAGGTCTATCCTCTAAATATTGGTGTATCCTCCCAATTCACAAGTTATTAAATAATACCAACTTGTTGAGTAATACCAAGTTGTTAAATAATACCAGCATTAAGAACGGGGACATTGGGCCAGATGGTGGTGGCTCACACCTTTAATCCCAGCACTCGGGAGGCAGATGCAGGCAGATCTCTGTGCGTTCACAGCCCACCTGGCCTACAGAGTGAGTTCTAGAAAAGGTGAAAAGCTACACAGAGAAACCCTGTCTCAACCCCCCCCCAAAAAAAATAAATAAATAAAAATAAAAAAGGAATGGGGGCATTGGGAGGAAATTAAGGCACAAGGATTCCTCCCTTTTGAGCAGAATGTGTGTGCATGTTTGAACATACACACCCGTACACACACACACACACACACACACACACACACACACACACACACACACACACTATATATATATATAAACATGATATGCTCGATTTGTTCAGTGCTGTTTTTGGGTATATGATTTCAGAGCTGACCACTTGGTATAAACAACTAGAGGGTTTATCCCTGAATATTTCTCCTGCTCCCAGCATGTTTTAGTTGTCTGTCATTCATTGCCTATAGTTCGGCCCCTTAAGATTTTATCCTTCCTTGCTAGCATGTCTATCAAAAAGCAGAGAACAAGTGGTCATGGGGTGCCCAGCCCCAACTGAACCAACACAGCTCTTACACCCAAGGCTCAGAGAATACTGTCTGAAAGGGCGAATGGCTGTTAAGAGCTAGAGGACCAGGAAATCTGCTGTGAGAAAGCGTCTCCTGGAAATGACAAAGAAGGTACATCCATAACACTTCAGCACTATGGTTGCCTAACAAGTCCTGGAGAACCATATGCTGATTTTTAAACTAATTTCAAGATACAAAGTAACTCTAGCTACTTATGATTTGTGCTGTTGTTGGTATTTATGCATTTTTAAACTACCTTTCAAAGTGTGTGGACCCACTTCCCTACTACAAACTTTGAAATTTTCCCTTCAAGATTTTGAAGTTTTTACTTCCTAATCGTCTCATTGATTTTCATCGCTCTATTCACTGTCATTTTGGCTGCTATCATGCTCAATTTCTAGAAACTTCCCTCTCTTTTACCTCACTCTTTAAGTCTTAGCAGTGATAATTTGAAGTCTCCTTCCCCCTTACAATTGTCAGTTTCTTTCGTGATTGACATCTTTAATTTTCTCCCTGTCTCTTTCATCAGCTTTATATTCACAGACCACACAGGAGAGTTACATAAGTCTAATTTTAAATTAGCCTAATTTTTCAACTCCAGCTGAGAATGAAAGCAATTGGACAGCAAGAGGGTAAACATTTGTTAAAAGAAATTTGATAATGGGTAAATCTAAGTCAGCCATATCCCTAGTTCATTCCCACGGCATCATTGCATTTAGATGGGAACCGCTCATTTTTCCCTTCATTTGTTTGACTGACAGTGTCATGAGAATTTGACTCCACAGACATGTTAAATGAATGACAGCCAGCGGCACACTTTGAGACTAGTTCCAGAAACTAAATCCCTTAACAAGAATTCAATATAAAACCGAATAAACATTTTTAAGATTTTAAAATTTTATTTATATTTTGAATATGTGAGTATTCTGCCTGCATGTATGTATATGTACTTCGAGTGTGCCTGGTGCCTCAGAGACTAAAAGAAGATATTGGATGCCTGGAATAGGCTTTAAACTGCCATGCTTTAAACTGCCATGTGGATGTTGGGAACAAAATCTTGGTCCTCTGCAATAGCACCAAATGTTCTTAATCATGGAGCCATCTCTCTAATTCCCTTATTTTCATTTTTAATGGGAAATAAAGTCAATATCTGAGACATTCCCCATTGTTTCAACTCCACTGAAGAGAGAAGAATGGGGAGGGACTCCTGCTTAACGGCAGAACGTGAGGCAGTCACAAAAATCTTCAGATACTACATTCTTAATTTTGAGAGCATGAGGTAGATGCTGTTATTATAACCTTGCGACAGAAGCTCAGAGAGGTCAAGTAACTTGCTAGGGATCATCTAACATGGCGAAGATCCAGCCAGTGTCTGAAACCTGACTGTATGAATGCCAAGCTAGCTCATGGTCTTTCTTCTCTGTCCCTTGTCTCATTTCTATGAAGGTTAATGAGACATGCCTGCATACTAAGGCAACATGGCTGCTGATTACTTGCAGAACATTTTAAAACACAAGTTTTATTGGCCTCCCTTTATTTTGGTGCTTAAGATTTAATATCTAAATTAAGAAGACATTATCTTTATATCTCTTGTAACACACCACTTTCACAGTTATCCATCAAATCAGCTGGAAGTCCTGGTTGGAAATTCCTAGAGACCACTGAAAACGGTGTTAAATTTCTTTTCATTAGTTCCAGTCATTAGCTTCAATAACTGCATATATTAACTGGATCTCACATATATAGTAATCCTATAACTTATTCATGTTCAGAATAAAATTCAATTGTCACCTTTTTTAATATAATTCTTGATTGCATAATCAAACAGAACAGCTTCTTAGGATTTTAAATATAACTTATTACTATTGAATTTTTTCCCAGTTGATTTCTTGCTTATAGCCCAAAATTAATAAAAAAAATTCTTAAGTCACTTACTTATATAGAGAGAAACATGATATACAATTAAAAATAATTTAATTTTGAATTAATAGTATACGGGGGAATAAACACTTTTGCTATAGACAATATTATAAAGCTAGAAGATTGTTAGAAATAAAATGGCATCCTTAAAGTCGCTTGAGTAAAACTCATCCTACTGATAACTCTATATGAACTACTAATAGTATCCATATTTCCTTATCTGGAAGTACCTAGCTTTAACATTTAGAACAAGTTACAGTATGACAATGTACTGAAGTGGGCTTTTTAACAGTCCTTGCACGTCCTGAAGACCGTGATATTTCATCCCTCTTTTGCTGTCTGAAGAGTCACACACATCATGTGTGCAAAATGTGCTCATCCTGGACTCTAGGGGCCCACATGAGGATGATATTATGATGAATGAGGTTGGATCATTGATGTCATGTGTTTACATGTTTATGGCTTGAAATACAACAACCATAGCAATAGTAATAGTAATATATTAAAATTTAAGCCTCCTTTCTAAAGAAAAAAGATTCCAAAACAATTTAAAGCACACATAAAATAATGCAGGTGGACCACTCTCAAGCAGAGTGCTGCCTGGGGAAGTGACAAGGAGAGAGGAGTTATCTACCTTTGCTTGTCCAGCTTTTGTAATGGCAGGCATGTTGAAGAGCTGACCAGTGTAAAACTGCACTCCACTGAACAGGATCACCGCAATCGAGTCTCCTTCCTCCTCGATTACTTCCAGTATGTCCTCCGTTCTTAAGGTCTCTTCCCCCTAAGTCAAATTCAGTGCAAGTTGACAGTATGACAGTAACAAACGTGTCACTCCATATCCACCAATGTCTTTCCTTCACAATGCAATGAAAGGTGACTAGGTTTCCCCACGGCAATGCTCTTCAGAAATCCAGCGAAAGAGCAGCACTGGGATAGGTTTTGTTACAAAGACATAAAAGATGCTAAAGAGGTTTCATTTAAGTGCCTGTCTGCACAATCCTATCTGCTCTTTTGTACTTCAGTATTCAACTAATCTTTACAATTTACAAACCTGTAAATAGTTTTCCCATTATCTTTATCTAGTAAAAAAAAGCATGAAGTCCTTGAAATATCTTATAGCAAAGCTGGAGATTCACTTATTACACTTATCAAGTTAGTGGTACTTTTTCCAGTGAAAACTCCCTTACACACCTTTCAACTGAGTTTTGCCAAATGGACATTTCAATTATTATAAAATTTAATCTTTTCCAAACTAATGTAAAGATAAAGACAAACATGAAGAAAACAGATCAAAATAAAGTATCAAGGACAAAGTTTCTCTAACCTCCTCACCACAACTAATGATTGGAAATTGTCAGTGAAGTGAGATTCAATCTTGAAAGAGTAACTTGAGCTCTAAAAAATCAGATAAGCATCTGCTTAGGGGTGAGCGGGTTTGATGTCTATCCAACTTTTCCACAAATCTTCTCTTGTAGCAAACATGACATAAATTTGGGTCCGTGCATGCTTAATTGCCTTAATATTATGTAGAAAGCTCATTAAAATAATATACCATCCTTCTATATAAGTTTTCAAATTTCTTGCTATTGGCCAAAGTCCCATGTTAGAAGACTTGTATGGATGAGTAGGTGTGTGTGTGTGTGTTGTTTCTATTATAAGACTCCTAGGGATTTTTTACCAAATAGGGAAATCATTGATATTGAAATCTCTGTTTTATTAGATATATACTTTTTATAAATATAAAGAAAGAACTTAGTAATTATAAAAATTCTACTTAGGGAACTGGCAACTTAAAACTCTTAAAATTCTAATACAGTTTGACAATAACCAAAAACAGACTAAAGAGAGTACTGCAGAATCTAACATGTAAGTTATTTGCCTAAAGGATTACCATGAATCAAATTAGAAATGAAATTTTCAGTGAGTTAAAGCTCTCAAGCATGTTGATTTGAAGCTATCTACTAATGCAAACAACTGGTTAAAGTGGACCCAAAGGATAAAGTATACTGGTCATATCTAGCCCTGAATTTTGGTTTCTGGTGGCTATATTCATTTATGCTAGAAACTACCCATTTATGTAGCACCTGTGAAAACAGATACCTCTTACAGATTTGAGACTCTTTTATACCATTAATCCTTCATGCTGGTTCCTACACACACTGGAACCCCAGACTCTTCAACTTATTGGCTCTAGAAAACTTACTGTGTCTCACGTACAAGAAAAAGTTTGATACATTGCAAAAGAACATGAAATACAGTCTCCATACAATTTCCCAATGATCTCTAGTCTTTGATTTTAATGGGATCCACCAGCAACTATATTTGAAATTTAAAGTGGTATATCCAATTTATCATCCCGTTCTCACCCGCTTGACCACTATGGACTCCATTGGCATAAAAGGAAAAATTCCTTGTCATATATCTAGCTCTTGAAAATGAAGATAAATATACTTCCATTTACTTTTTATTTTAAACAAAATGATCTAATAGTAAAAAATGCATTGGTCTCTTATGTTTTCTTAGAAGCTACATCAAATCCATGAAGATAATACATTTCTGAGGGAAATCAATGGGCATTAAGTAGAAGTATAATGAACATTTCTTTCTTTCTCAGATACCTCTCTTGGCTTTATCATCCGCATACTTTTTTCAACATCAAGTCCATGAAGTTGAATCTGTGACTCAATAGCATACTGAAAAAGAAAGAAATTTTACTCATTAAATTAAGTCCAAAGCACAGCAGTCCCTTAACATAACTCCTCTGAAAATAAATAATAAAATACCAATGAAACCTAATCATTATATTAAACCACATGTCAAAGGTAAAGTGAATGACTACACCAGAGAGGACCTTCTTAATGTAATGGAGCAGGAATTGGGGCACTTGTTGAAGTACCACATACTAAAGGTGATCAAAAGAGCAGAGTAGCTTTCAGAGATAAGGAGGTTGTTACAGTAAAACTCACCCAATGCAAATCACAACTGGGGCTTGCAATGTACCCAAGGAGAGGAGTTTGCAGCACTGGGCTTGAGTTAGGATAAACTAACAGCTCACCAGGAAGAGTCAGGCACAAAAGACAGATCACATTTGAAACTCCATGGAGAAAATCAGATATGCACGCGGCCAAATAACTAAAAGGAGCTGGAATCATCTTCAAGGTAGCAAGATCTTAATCTTGTTTTGATTTTTTTTTTTAGCAAAATATCATTTGTTGGCTTAATAGAATTACACGATTTAAAATTACAAGATGTAATGTAGAATAATAAAAAAAAAATAGGAGTGAGGTTTCTTTGAAACTAAATGAAAAGGCTTTATCTGTGTATGGATCTGGAAGAATCATGAGTATCTGAATGAGCTACAAGAAATCCTTTAATCTTCTCTCTGTGTAAGGCTGTAGTTATACGTACATTTTTCTGTGTGTGTTCACATGCACATATAAAAGCCATTGGTCAATGTAAGGTGACTTCGATGACCTTTCTATATCTTGTTTTTTTGAGACAGGGTCTCTCATTGAAACTGGAACTTTGTGACAAGAGAGACAGGCTGTCCAGCAAGCCTCCGACATCCTCCTCTCTCTCTAGTCTCCTGTTCTGGGACTACAGGCCCACACGGCTATACTCAGCTTTTTTTTGTGAGTGGTAGATAGCTCGATTTAGATCCTTATGCCTCTACAGCAACTGCTTTACAGACTTAGCCATCTCCCTGCATTAGCATTTTGTAATCTTTAATATTTTTTTCATAGAAAGGAATCAATAAGTATTGCTAGCATACTATGACAAAAGAGATGCAAATACACGTTCATATGACAATTTAACATCGCTAAAGGGTTAAGCAGTGGAGTTTTTATTGATTTTATTTTATAAAACAGCAACAGGAATTAATAAAACATTTATAACCACACTTGATTTAGGGAACGATTTGCTCAACATCTTTAAAAAGACTAATAAATCAGTGTCCCCATTCAGTCCTTTCCTCCCTGAACACATGTTTTACTTGAACAAAAGAAATAAATCTTGTATCTAGGAAAAAAAACTTAAATCAAAAGCACTTGACAGATCTTTTTTAGTCAGCTTACTTTGAAATGACTAACGAATAAACATTCAAGTCAGGAAAATGATACGTCCCGCTAGGAAGAGTAGAAAGAACATAAATATAATTTGAAGAAATCTTTACATGATCAGAAGGGAAGGCTTTGGCTTCTAGAAGAATCTTGTGCCGCTTTGGTGTAGGCTTAAAGAATGATAACTACAATGAAACAGAGTTATTGAGAAGCATTAACACACAATTTATTCATTCACTTCTTTATGCCACACTTTCATTGTATAAGCTCCAACATTTTAAAGACATTAATTAATTAAACATCTAAGATATCTGACAGGGGGACCTTTCCAATTAGCCTAGTTTCCAATGAATTATGAAGAGGGGGAAGATATTGGCTCATTACATTTATCAATGGAAAACAAACTCAGAGGAAAATGTGAACCAGATAAAAACATATTCTAAGGCTTTACCTAAATGTTAATTGAAAATTTATCTCCTTAAACATTTAAAGGTAATTTCTCTAGAGTGAGGCTGAAATAGCTTGTTCTATGCGTGTCTTATTTACATATCTTACTCTGCCAATTTTGTTCCCTTTATCACTTTTCCCTCTTGTCTGGTTGTTTGCTTTATGGAGTTTTGGTTTAGGTCCAGCTAAATGTGCCTCTACCCTCACATGAAGCCCCTCTCCATCTTAGAGGCACCAGCCAGAAATATACTGCTTGTTCACAGGCCCTTTCATTCTCCATGAAGTCCCTGAACAATCAGCTTGGCCCAGATTCTAATACAGGCAACACCTTTCGACAGGATGCTCATTAATGGCCAGGTGCTAAATTAATTTTCACATATTGAATCACTGAGTCCTGCACATCTATGAGGAAGACACTGTTGTCCTCATTATTACAAAGAGAAATACTATTTCTCAGAGATACTGAGAAGTTTGACTAACATTAAAGAGACACTAAGCAATTAGTTGGGAGTCAAAACTAAGGATGTATGAACTTTTAGATATACTTCAAAAACAGATTCTTGCATGTTTCCATCAGAGTGTAACATTTATTTTGTCTTTTTCTCTCTGTGTATGAATAAACCCCAAAGGTACTTAACCTGTGGTGTTTTGTTATGCTGCTCTTTTGTATTGATAACTATGATCAACCAAACTGTGATAATGGTGAAATACATTAGGTATAGTTGACTTCTGCTACCAAAGGTGCATTTTAGTTTGATGTTAGAAACCACTGACTTTTTTTCAGCATAGGGAAACACCCTTTCTGAGAGGCTCAGAGATTGCCAGTGAGTGCTCTTATGGAAGAGTTTTTTCTTTCAAGTACTATTACTATTTTTCCTTCTGCTCTTGATAAGAACTCATTACTCTGAAGCTCTTTGTAAGAAGAAACTCTTCCACAATTATGAAGGAATGATGTGGTCATGGTCTAGAATTCCTTGGTGAAAATATAAATAATCTCACACGTTAATGAATAGTCCATCAGAGATTTATGAATTTAAGATAGAAATAGATCAGATTATGCAAATAAAAGAACACAAAACACAGATGAAAAAGAAACCTTACCAGTAGCAGATGTAAATTAACAGTCAAAGCATTCATTAGAACTATTTCTTTCTCATGGGCTCCTGGAAAACAATCATTAAAAATCCATCATATTTGAGGCTTATCTTGTTGGTTTGGAATGTAGTTGGAACATGAGGCTGGGGCTTTATTTGATTATACCAATGTTATTATTGATATGTCATTATGAAAATGGAAGTTCCACACCTGATCCATTTACCAAATTATACCTGAACTTACATACATGTAGACAGTTAAAAATTGTATTTCTCTTTTGATGTTATGAATAACAAAGCCAAGATAATAATCATTTCTATGACTCACAAACTCAGAGTGGTTTATTCTGTTATCAGTTGGCAAAATCCCCAGAGAGTACTTTTTAATGTGTGTACACTTTGAAATTAAACTTTAAAGCTGGTTGCTCCTGACATGAAACTAAAGTGCACCTTTAGTAACAGAAGTCAACTCTGCCAGATATATCTCACTGTTACCACAGTAAGATCGGTCCTAGTTGTCAAGATGAAAGTGCTACATGAGGAAATACCACAACTTAAATACCTTTATGATTTGTTCACACACAGGGATAAAAAGACAAGGTAAATGTGCACCGTCTGATGAAAACATAAGCAAAATTAAGAAGTCTATTACCTACTCACCATGGGACCTTGCTCTGAAGGTTTGAGAACTGGAAGGCGACAGGAGACAGAGCCTATATTTGTGATTGGGACACCCCAGAGAAGCTTCTACACCTTCTGTGCTTCAACTTCTAGATGTTTCTTTTAAAAACACCAACTAGACCTATTTAAGGGAAATTATTTCCTCACCAACACTGAGGAAAATATCTATCACAAGGTTCATAAAGCTGTAAGAGAAAATATGTAATGCTGGTCTTACATGGTCTACTCACAGGCATAGTTATAATAGAATTCCCTTTAGAAACACAGTGGTCAGTGGGGTAGTAAGTCCACTAAATTCTAGGGTAAGTGAGCTTGGAGTGAGGTTATTGGAAATGAGTGTTTAACTGATGAATTCATATATTAACATAGCTATTCAAGGAGGAGCCTGTGTTTTCCTTTGGTCAGAGGCAACTTGTATCAGCTATCTGGATTTCTTTATTTGTTATACAATTGGCGAAGAAGCAGTGGGCATTAAAAGACATCCTTGGTCATTTTAAGTGAGATCAGGTCTGAAATCAAGGGGCCATGAAAACAATCTCCATCTACACGTCTAGACATTGTAAATGGACATGATAAACTTACTTAACATATAACAACATATGTCTTCTCCTACATATGAAATACCTTTTGAAATATGCTATTAAAGTAAGTGTTATCAGCTCTATCCCAGCTGTTTCTCTGTACTGAAGTATGATTTTTTTAAACTATTGCTTCTGAAATAAAACCCTGTTCTATGGTATCTGTCTTGATCATATGATTGATTCTCTCTCATTTGTAAGTATTTATTGTGAAAACCACTTATTAAAAAACTTGATGTAGAAAATAGAAGGAAAAAAGAAAGAAAACAATATGGCAAGAAAACAATTAATGGGGGAAAACATTTAAAGATAAATAAAAATGGTAAGAAAACACAGTAGTTGTCAGATGAAAACAAAGAATTGGAAGAGATTAATGGAGAGCTTTTATATAGAAACCCAGACATTTATTTTTGCTTAAGCATTACATATTTATTAAAACTACCACTTTCTGGGAAATTTTGGTCTGTCACATGATAGATATTTGCTTTCTGAATATTTCTGGCATGAGTACGTTCTGACTCCACAAGCATATCCACCCCAGACATGCTGGTCTAAACCAATCTCAGCTTATTCATGGCAATTCTCCCTCACTTTCAAGGGCACACTCATTCTTGAACCAATTCTTTGTCAATAGTCTCTTACTACTTTGAGTGATTGTCCCTACACCATTATCCCAACTTTGACTACTACATACGGAATTCACACAGAGCACTTCCCTGAATGCCACCCTAACCTACTGCTGAGCCCTGTCCAAAGACAAGACCCATTTATTAAGGATGCAAATGTGTATACCCAGGTACACCCAGGAGGGATGCTAGAATTAAAGTCTTGAAACACTAACAGACATGTTTACTGTGAGTATAACTAAAGGCACTTAAGAATAATTTATTCTTAACCTCACAGCAATGTCAATTTAACTAATTTTTAGTTTATTTTCAAAAGAAAGTTTACCTAATTGACCTCATGGGTTCAAGTCATACCTCTGAACACAATATTGTTCTACACTATTTCAATATTCTCTGAGAGATAAATGGTTTAAGTTAAATGAAACTCTTTCAAGTTGCCTCTCCTTGTTCCCTTTCCTGTCCTAAGAGCCTTCTTTGAATTAATGAGGAAACATCATGACCTAAAATTATTCAGAGCACAGTTTTTTAGAAGCTTCCTGAAAGCTTAAGACTTGGGAGGCTCTTCCCCTTAGGGGACCACTTGTGATTTTCTTTGATAAATGTCGAAATTGGAGTTGCTTCATCTGAGATGAGTGTTTCCCACTTGTTTTTGGCAACTCATTATAAGCACTGCCTTCTTCTATTGAAGCCTGGCAAGGTAATAGTTATGGAGCCATTACTATGCACTGATACTTTTTAATTTCAGAAATGTCTAAACGGCCACTCCTGGGAGTTTAAAGTGAGCTGAACCATTACAGACTTTGTTCAGGAAGTGCATCAGCACTTTGAAATCTGCAACTTACATTATTTCCCACAGCCTTTTTAGCCATGAGATGAGAAATCTGTTGTGAGTTTCCTTCATTATATCAATATGGAAACTGATATCCAAATAGAACTAACCCAAAGTTTCACAAATAAAAATAAATTTTTGTTCAGAATTACATTTGGAGGCATTGTTTATGAGACATTCCCCGAAAAATCAAATATGGGAGACCCAGGTTCATAACCAATTTCCTTCTTTGTCTCTCCAACATAATATCAAAGTTTTTGCAAGCTGAGAAGAGCAAGTCCCCCAGCTGCTTACCGTCTGGTAAGAGAGTCCACTTGGACTGTCATATCCTCTTCCCTCTTCTTTATTAAGCAGATGCGAATGCTATTGTGCATTTGATGTCAGAACTGTAATTAGGCAAAGCCCCAGGGAATTTTTCTAGTTACAAATTTCTATGGCCCATAGAGATGGCCAGAGCATGGAAGAGGGTCTGGGACAGCTGAGGCAGATCACCTGAGGATCATCGCTCCTCTCATGGTCAACCACAGTTTCATAAAGAAATATGTTCATATTGCACTTTTAAAAGATCAAATGCATGCATCTAACCCTTGGTGATTTTTATGTATCCAGGGGAAGTAGACTTAATAATGATCCTAATAATATTCTCCAGCACGTCTATTTCTATCATCTTGATAGTATGACATTAATTATAGGGAAAGTTACCCCATGTCCCATGTGTTGTGGAATTGTTGGCTCTATATAAAATATTTTATTAGTAGTTTTTCTTTGTATTCAAAATCGAAAAAAATTTGAATAAATATGTCTGATCACTCTTTCTCTTCCTGTTCATTCTAGAGCCATCAATATGTGCGCATAATAACTGTCACTGCACTGTTACTACTTCTTTTGAATAATCTTATGGCAAATACCATGTTTTCAAGTGACTAGAAGATTCAACAATGACCAGAATGAGACATCTCTGTCCGCTCATGACATATTTAGTAATGAAAAGTAATTTGACTTTTGCTACACTTCACTGTTATTTTAATTATTTCGTGATTTTAAGCCATGTCATCTTCTGGAGACAGTTTGACGTTCCTTATGATACAATATAAAGAAGAATAACAAAAATTACAATAAAGCTGGAAGCATGGCACAGTGATAGAGAGCTTGTCTACTGCAGGTAAGGCCATGGGTTCCATCTGAGGATATATATACACTCACATACATGCATTCGAGTACACACACACACACACACACACACAGAGAGAGAGAGAGAGAGAGAGAGAGAGAGAGAGAGAGAGAGAGAGAGAGAGAGAGAGAACAATGAAGTAAAGTATGTATAGAAGAAACAGTATTTTGAAGTTGTTAACAATCTTGTTACTTTAAATTTGGATATTTTTTTCCCTCTTAGAAACATTTTGAAAGCAAGGTAAAAGGAAATCATGTATGGTTTTTCTTTGACAAACACAATGAAAAAAATGTTAAATAAGAAGACATTGATTAGGACAAAACTGCCACACTAAGTTTCCAATAAATCAGGCCAGTAATAAAAATGAAATCACATTCATATTTTATGTCATCCAGGTGAAACCAATTTCTTACCTAGCCTTAAAGACTAGCATCAGAAAGATAGTCTGATTTCCAAACAAGTCACTTTTAATTGGCACAATAACATTCCCTGTGCCTTCACAGAACAGGTAACCAACAGAAACCTGATACAAAAAATTTGTCTCCCTGTCTTACCTTGGAAAGAAACTAACTTTAAAATGGATAGTTTTTCTCCTCTTTCTGTTTTGGGGTTTTCTTTGAATAAAACCAGTCTCCTCTACTTAATTCACAGGAATACTTACTATACTTCTGTGTAGCAATTTGCCTTGTTTTTTTTTTTTTTGTTTCTGATGCTGACCCCAGGGTCTAGATCTTGCTGGACAAGCACTCTGTCACTGAGTCAAGTTCCCAGTTCCCTGTAGCAATTTCCTCTGAATTCAAACATTCCATCCCTGAGTGAAACTCCTTCAAATTTGAAAAATTCTAAATAAAATTTTGCTAAGACTTAATGAGACAACTCAAAAGACTCAGAAAGTCCCTAAAACTTACCAGATCCACAAAGCCTTTTCTTTCCCTGAAGATTAATAATAGGCAGTAAAGATTACTGAAGAGAGTATACTTTCCAACCTATTGAGCTACCTGCAAGTTGTGCAAATAACGTCAAGGTTTCAGCTTTTGGGAGTTATTGCCTCTGAAATACTAGGGATATTTCACTGGACACATGAGTTACAACAGAAAGCCAAGTATTTAACTCTATAATAATTTTTATATAATATTGAGCCTTTGGGAAATTATTCATATATTTTATTGAGTTTCTATATACAAAATAGACTTTAGACATTTCAAGAATAATTATCTTTTATATGCCTTTTTACATAGAGAACTGAAACATCTCTATTTTAACTAATACAACATCCAAGTTAAAATGTGCAAAGAAAAGAAGAAATGTCTCATATGTTTTGCTCTTTATTCCAGGCTGTGAATTAGGTGAAGTCAGGAGAGATCATGTGACTAGATGATTGAACTGGTCATCTCACCTACTACCTCCTGTTTGGACAGGGACTGGACACTGACCCCGAGAGCAGACCTGAGCACTGAGGGCATGGTAAGCTTGACCAAGCTCCATGTCAACCCTCTCACATGCATGGCCTTGAGATTCCTTCTTGCTCTGCTGGGTTGTGTACTTTCAAATCAGCTGGTTAGAATATGAAAAGTGTATCTTATGCTATTACAACCGAGGAGTCAATTGTGGAAATCCCAGTATATAGCTAGTCAGTTCAAAGTGGGGACCTATGGCAGGTGTCACAAGCTGGAGCACCAGAGGTGGCGGGGGTCAAACTCCAAACCTGTGTAATGTGAACGAAAACTGGGAAGCTGGTGTCAGAATTTAATCAAATGATTGTTAACATAGTCTCGATGTCAGAACTGGTTTCCAGCATTAGAAATGCATCAGAACATGAATTACATAACACTGTATAGAATTTACAAACCAGACAAAGCTGCACAAAGCAGAGGTTAATTAATGTAGCTTCTTCAAATTTAAAAATGTTCAAGCATTTTTTTCTTTTCTAAGCAACCTGAACATTTATAGCCCTTTTTTCTCTCCTTACTGTTGGAGCCCATTTTTAGGTTTCCTAGTGGCTTTACCTAGCAGGTCTGCATAAAGAAGATGATTGGACCCCGGGCCTGAGTACAGGTGTCTAAGATGGTCTGCACCTGACTGTGCTGGGGAGAGGTCTTTTGCTCCACGCCTTTGGCATTCCTTTAAATACCCTAGGGCAGAGACAGTCGGGCTGATGGATTAGGATCCAGACCCGCTGGAGGCTGTCCTGTATTTTCTGTCTGTTTCTCTCCCCTCTATCCTTCTGTCTAATATTTCCTACTGCTTCTACTCAAGAGTACTCTGGGGAAATGTGGGGGTGAGGGATGGTCCCCCACACCTTACTAATAGCAGTGGAAGATGACTGCTTTAAAATTTTTTGCTATCTTTATGTGACATGAATGTACTTATTGAGCAACAAAATGCTTGTCCATTTAATAAGTTGCAATAGCCCTATAAACTTTTAAATGGTCAAAGGAAAATTATGTAGAGTTTATTGGCTTTATAAATAAGTCTTACTAAATAATATCATCTTACAACTTTCCTGGCCTGTCTATAAACATCCTAACTCTACCTTTTGAGGATAATAAATACTAAAC
The DNA here is from genome assembly GCF_007827085.1 of Peromyscus californicus insignis. Classification (NCBI taxonomy): domain Eukaryota; kingdom Metazoa; phylum Chordata; class Mammalia; order Rodentia; family Cricetidae; genus Peromyscus; species Peromyscus californicus. The sequence goes on along the minus strand of NW_026294595.1, from coordinate 21,761,745 downwards.
ACAAAGTAACAGGATTAGAATGCAATTGTTATCTGAACAACAAGCTTACTACTAACACACACACACACACACACACACACACACACACATACACACTGCACAGTCTACAGATAAAGAAACACAAATCTCACGTTGAATTAATACACATATTTATTTTTAGGTTTTCATTTGTTTATCTGTTAGAAACTTCAACAAATACACATGGTTTTCAAACATGCAGTCTCTTAGCTATAATAGAGACTGTTTCCATGTGAGTTTCCTCCCTTGTCATGCACAGGGCTTCCTGACAGATCAAGGGTGCTGCTCCGAGAGAACCTCGTGGTAGAGCAGGAGATGCTGTGCTTCTAGCCTCCCTGAGGTCAGAAGCCCTTTGGCATCCTGGGATATTGGCTTCAAGATCTGAGATTACAGGTTGCATACATACCCTACAGCTTCTTGTGAGTGCTCTTAATGCAGATCCCACTCTCTGAGCCTTTCGCTTGCTGCCCCCAAAGCTGCACTTGTAAATTTCTGAGCCCTTTCACAGCAGCTATACTTTTGGTCTGTGGAGGTACATATGCTTAAATTATTCCTGTCATCTTTCTGTTCCATAGGAGGTGGATGGTATTGTCAGTGTGCACTCAGTCTTCAGATTCTACAATGCAGCCACGTGAAACCAACAGAAATTTGCACATTAGAAACTCAATAAAATTGAAATGAAGTAAGGTTACTTTTGCTCACAATTTTTTAAACCAGAGTTAAAAAATTTTGTAGTAGATAGCATGATAATATAGTTTTCAATGTAAAAGAGGATCATTAAGCTGGTGGTGCAGTTTACAATAAGGTGGTCCCACCAAGTCAATTGGCCAGGGGATGGTCTCCTGTTTGAGCCTTTAGATTTAAAGACTTTAGATTTAAAGCATATAGTCTCCTGGTGAGTTCCAGCTGCTATGAAGAGTGTGCTCACATTTATGTGTTATGAATTTAATGTATCTTCTTAAGGTCGTATGTTGAAGCCCTGATCCCCTGTGTTAATTGAGAATAATTGAGGCCATTCGGGTGAGGTCTTAATCAGGTATGACTAGCTTTCTTACAAGAAAGAACAGTCACTGGGGGAAAATATGAAATTGGCTTGTGCAAATCAGAAAGAGAGCCTGGTAGCTCTTAGATCAGGGCCATTGGTCTCAGGAAAAAGGTGTCTTTTAAAGCCTCCCCATCTTAGATACTTTTATATGGCAGCCTGGGATGACGGACATGCATGCCATTCCTCTCACTGGGCCTGGTTTTCCCCTGCTTTCCAACCCGACAGTCTTCTCTTCAGCCTGATGTAGGAGGAGCCTGGAGGCCACACACAGGGGCAAGAGGAACTGATTATTTGATACAGTGGTTACAGTGTTTCAAGAGATCTCTCTTTTATTCCTATCTTCATACTTACTCCCCTATTGGATTGGCTGAATAATTTCCAAGCCTTTGAAAGATAATGACCAGAGTAATGAAAGGGTTGTCATTTGTTTGTTTTTTCTCTAGAAGATAAAAATTTGGTTTATTGTGTGTTTACAGATTTTTTTTTTTGTTTATTTATACGAAAGCAATTAGCAATCATCTTTCTGCTAACAGCTTCTCCAAATAACATGGACATCAATTGTCTTGGCTTTCTATTTTGTTCATTGAGAATTTACATAATTTTTCCAATTTGTTAAATAATTTCTTGAGTGATAATTCAGATAAAATGGATTTACATACATATGCCTGGCACTCGGTCAACTAAAAGCTTAGTTCCTATCGTAATGTGAGTCACAATGACAAGTTCTGGGCTTCCTTGTGTTTTTAGTGGTCATATGTACATTAATTTATGTTTTGCAGTCAGGGACGTTTTTGTCTTCATTTCTTCCTCACTACAGCCTTGGAACTTTTAGCAAAGGATCATAAGTTATTTTTTGAGTAAATATTCTGTTTCTTACACTTTAATGGTTTGCCATAGCCTTTCTGCAATTGAGTCTGTCTTCTCCACTCTAATTCCACCTGTCATCCATGTAGATTGAATCACCTAGTTAGTTGCCCAGAATCAAATGAGACAAAAATAAAGACAGTTTTATACTTTCTAATAAGGGAGCAGGATTTTTAAAACCATTTGAAAACTGGGAATTTCCTAAAGTACATCAAATATTTTCAGATAGAATATAAAAATTGGAAAAGTATAATGTACCCTAAATTTCACATAAAAATTCAGTCAATGCCAAGTATTCAAGCCAATGAAATAAAAAGTTAATTTACTATCTAAAAGATCATGAATTCTACCAGTAGGATACAAAATTTAGTTCTGGAAACTCATTATGCAACAAAGTAGAACCAGTCATATTACAGTTAAAGTTTTAGGGATGGATGGATGGTTCCATGATTAAGGGCACATATTACTCTTACAAAATACCTAAGATGCACTCCCAGTACCCATGTTGGATGGCTCAGAACTGCTTGGAACTCCAGCTCTAGGGGATTTGAAGGCCTCTTCTAGCTTCTGCAGGTACATCTACTCATGTATACTCACACACACACACACACACACACACACACACACACACACACACATACACACACAGAAAGAGGGGTGGGTAGAGGGGGAGACAGAGAGACAGAGAAAGACAAAGACACACAGAGACACACTCAGAGAGAGAGAGACTTAGTTACTATTCTACTGCTGTGGACTTGCTTACAGTTTCAGAAGGTGAGATCATGACCATCATGGCAGGGATCAGGGTGGCAGACAGGCATAGTGCTGGAGTGGTAGCTGAGAGCTTACATCCTGATCAGCAGGTGGGAGCCAGAGAGACATGGGGCTTGGTATGTGCTTTTGAAACCTCAAAGCCCACCCCACAGTGACACACCTTCTCCAATAAGACCAAACCTACTCCAACAAGACCACACCTCCTAAACCTTCCTAAACAGCCCACCAGCTAGGAAACAAACATTCAATTATGTGAGCTTATGGGGATCATTCTTATTCTAACACACACACACACACACACGCACACACACACACACACACACACACACACACACACACACACACACACAAAACAATAAAACTTTGTTCATTTGATTGTTAGTTAGTCAAGTTTAGGATGGGATCACACTATGCAGCTTGTTGGCCATTAACTTAGGGTCCCCACACCTCCTCCTTGGTTTCTTCACCTGGCTCAGTCTTAATTTAAATAGATCACCAAGGAGTAAACTGAAACAATGCTTTCAGTGCTTTACACTAAACATATTAATGATAATTAATGTTTATTATGTAACATTATAGTATTCATGTATTTTTTAATTATTTGATTATAAATTAATAAAATGTGCTTTTCCTTTTAGAAGGTGATAAATAGGGGTTTCAAAATATGTAAGGGGCTGAACATGCCTATAATCCCAGCACACAATAGACCAAGCAAGAGTTGTAAGATAGCCTGGGTTACAGAGGAAGACTGTGTTAAAAATCAAGCAGAGACCCAGGAGACCTGGGTGCAACTTAGTGGAGAACACTTGACTATTTTGAGTAGGGAACTGGGGCCCATCCCCAGTACCACAAAATAAAGAATTAAATAAACAAACAGATAATTGAAAGGGCTAGAAATAACAGATATTTATTTTTATATTTTGTATATTGATAACATATTCTTCATAAAAACCTTTGAATAATAATATTAAAGGTACATATTCTTTTTACTTTTATGGATTAACTTAGAAAACCAGAATGTTAGTCAATAAGATCTATCACTTACTTTTAGAGCTAAACTATATCTTCACAATTCTTTTGTTATGTACTTACCCACAATGTCCTTCATAAGGCCTACAATACTCTCATCCCCTATAATCCAAGGGCGTTTCCCTACATCATGACCATAGGCTCCCCTGAAATTGAAAAAGGGACATAAACATTTCTTAGTAGTGTGTAGTGGGTAGCTGTTCCAGCTTTGACCTGGAAGTACTACCCCCATTGAGGCTTCAATAACTGTCATGCCTACAAGGCAGGGCCGAGACAGGAGCCCTTAAGACCTGAGATCTGGATGTGCCAGCTCTCTTGGTTCCTGGATCCTGGACGCTGGAGGTAGATTGAGCAGAGTTTTCCAGAGAACACCGCTAGACTGTACTACACCTTTCCCAGACCCTGTAACCTATCCCTTTACTTGTAAGTTACCCCACAAAATAAACGTCCCTTTTAACTATGTTGCCTTAATACTACAACCAATAGTAGTGTGGTGGTGGTGGCAGCGGCAGCGGTGGTGGTGTGTGTGATTTTGTTTTCAAATATTAGCTAGTAAGATACTTCCATGTGTACTATTTAGTCTAGAGGTAACATGTCTTCCACAGGCTCATATACTGGAACAGGTGTTTCTAAGTTGGTGGCCCTATTTTGGGAGTTAATAGAACCTTTAAGAGGTAGAGCCTAGCTGGAAGAAATGGGTAACTCAGGGGCAAATCTGAGGTTTGTAGGCCAGTCCTGCTTTGTTTCCTAATTGTGGTGACATATTGTGTACCCTAATAAAATTTGCCTGAAGATCAAAGAACAGAACAAGCCACTAGATTCAATATTAGGCCAGGTGGTGGTGGCACACACCTTTTATCCAAGCACTTGAAATCTCATGCCTCTCCTACCAGTACTTGGGAAGTCACACACCTTTAATCCCAGCACTAAAAAGGAAGTAATAGAGCTGGGCAGATAAAGTTATATAAGGCACGAGGAGACAAGAACTGAAGTCTTTTCAGGCTGAGGAGTCCTAGAGGTAAGATGTGGCAGTGGCTTGTTCCTTTGTCTGTCTGATCTTCAGGCAAATTTTATTAGGGTATACGATATATCACCACATTAAGTTTTATGAGGGTACACAATAGATCACCACACCTAATCTGCCCAAATGTGAGCCATCAGTCACTGCAACCACTGTCACACATTCCCTACCATGGTGGACTGTATCCTCAAACCATGACTCATAATAAATCATTCCCTCCTAAGGTTGAGCCTTCTCAGGCAGTTGACATAGTAACAAGACAAGTAACCAGTATACATATCTTTATAATGCTTAAGCAAAAATATTAAAATATAGCTTTTGTAAAATCAAGAAGTGGTACCTGGGTATCGTATGTTTAAGATTCATCATTCTTTCATTGCTTTTTTTTTTTTCTACTGTCATGTGGTTGGAATATTATCTATGTGCTATTTCATTTTGTAAAACATTTTCCAGCCTAAGCTACTATTTTCTCTTTATTTTGGAAATTTTCAAGACTATTACAGCACTCTACTTACATACTTGTTGCCTACAGTAGTATCTATACAAAAATACACATACTAATTTATTTTGGGAGGCCAAAATCGATGAATGAGATAAAAATACATAAAATGACTATCCTTGTGATGGTATTTTATAGAAATACCAAAAATTTAATAACAATCATAGTCAACACTACATTTTCACCTATCTTTCCCTACATATTGCCTCTCTAGCAATTGGGCTATCCTGTTTCAGCTCAATTTTATTATTGAAGTAAATTTCCTATGTTTTTTTTTGGGGGGGAGGGAAATCAGAAAATACAGAAGAGTATATTTCAGTATTAAGAAAATGAGAAAGAATAATACACATGAAAATGTGGAGGAAATTGAATCCAAGTCTGTGCAGGAACATCTAGAATGCTGTTGAATGCTCATGTCTTCCATGACTCAGAAATGGATTGATCTTAGGTGATGCCTTATAGACTAGGAAATAAGGCTGGTGCACATGCTTTTTATTCTAAGGGAAGTCAAGGTTTATGTCCACCTATTGAAATTCTTCCATTTGCCTGTGGTGAGCTGGGATGCCTTCACATTTGATGCTATGCTACCAAAAAAAAAATACATTCTGAATGTTTGATAGTTTTTTTATCATATAGTATGAGTCAACTTCAGGTCTCTGCTGGAGGAAAATCACATTTATTAGAAGGTTCCAGGGGCTAATTTTCCACATCTGTAAAAGTAAATAAAAGAGTGACAATATGTTCTTTAAAGGGTTGGCAGAAAAAGTAAATGAGATAGCATATAAAAGAGATGGATGCACAATATTCCCTTGCTGACTCATCTCTTCTAATGTAAATCTAATGCTAAACTGCCTTCATCAACATGTGGTACATAACAGGAATCTTTAAGCTAATATTTCCATTACCATATAAACTGAGATGAAGGAGGAGGACTTTCTGTGTGAATAAACATAGGCTGCTAAGAACTAGGAGGAAGAAAAGGGCAATTCAATTGCTAGTTATTATTATTCATATTATTATTAGATAGCCTGCAGCTTGCCTCTCTGGACTCCCAATATAAATGTTAAAGACAAAAATCATTATCATTAAATGGTAGTTAAAGGCAGATACTCGGATCCTTTTTTATTTTAATCACATAGAGCTCCCTGGCCTTTGCTGATAGCACAATATATCTTATTACATCTAGGTAGTAAAATTCTATGTTCTGCCTCAGAGAATTTATATCTCAGAATATTATGCCACCTACTTCTCACTCTGGTAGACACCATGGTAATAATCTTTAGGGATATGTTTCTCCCTGCAAGGCTTTTGGCATCTTCCTCTCTTTAAAATATTACACACTAAGGCTACTTCCTCATTTTGTCAGCCCACTAGCCTGGGGTAGTGAAATGTATTTAGAACGTTTTATCCAAATAAACCCAAAGTAAAGTGGCCTGTCATTAGGAAGAATTGATGTAGATTAAAGTGTGGTTATAAACATATGTGTTAGAGTTAGGAAAGTTGCTAGATTGCTTTCATTCAAAGTTGCTTAAAATAAGCCGAACACAGCTGCAATCCTTTACAAATGTTGGGAAAGAAATATGAAGAGTTAACCCATTACCACAAAATTAATCATTGCCAGGAGTGGAGTGTTTTGTGAGGTGGCCATGAGCAATATTTGCCTATGAAATCAGATTTCAGGATATAACATCTAATTAAGAAGTTAATAGAAACTTGGATTCTCTTTAAAATGGGGCCATATTTTACTCATCCTACAAAATGAGAAGTGGTCCTATTTTAGAAAGCTTTCCCTGTAAGTGAATAAATAAATTTTCAGAGCCTTTCTTAATGAAGCACAGTTTTATCCATGACCCAATTGATAACTGGCTAATAATCCATATTTGACTAGTGGAGATCTGTATTTTCTTATTCATGTGTCCCCCTCTTATTTAAAGGGAGAAATTCATAACTAAATAAAAACTATTGTAGGTGTCTTCAGGTGAAAGCTTCTCTGGGCTACTTAATCACTGCACTGTCCACAAACACACTGCCATGTAAATCATTCCATCAGCCAGCTGGAATATCCTGAAGTATAAATCCATGGGACATTTCTTCTTTAACTAATTCTACCTAGGCTGTCAATCTTTTACAAAAGTCCCTATGAAGGCATTACCACAGAAAGAATTACTCCTGTGAAAAACAGAAGACAGCATCTATCTAGTAAATTTGAGAATGCAGATGACTTAAATACCATGGTTCTAGGTTCTGTTTTTGGAATGTAATGTATGTTTCTCAATCTACAATATACTCTTAGGATTGATGTTTTGCCTTCTAACTGAAGTTTATCATCATGACTATTAACTCACGTTACTTTCTTTTACATAATGCAGACTGTCTTAGGGCTTCTTCTATTGCTGTGAAGACACACCGTGACCATGACAACTCTTACAAGAAAAACATCTAATTGAGGGGTGCTGTGGGAGAGTCTTTCTGTATGCTGTGAATATATGTTGCTCCCATTGGTTAATAAATAAAAGTGCATTGGCCTATGATAAGGCAGGATAAGAGGCAGGTGGGAAATCCAAACAGAGAGATAAGGAGAAGTAGGGTAGAGTCAGGGCAGACACTATCTAGCTGCCAAAGGAACAAGATGCCAGGAGACTGGTAATGCCACAGCCACATGGCAAAATATAGATGAATAGAAATGGGTTAATTTAAGATGTAATAGCTAGCTAGCAATAAGCCTAAGCTATAGACCAAACAGTTTGTAATTAATATTAAGCCTCTGAGTATTTATTTGGGACCAAGTGGCTGGGGGACATAGGAAAAACTTCTGGCTACAGAAGGAAGTCACTTACAGTTTCAGAGGTTCAGTCCATTATCATCATGGCGAGGAGCATGGCTACATGCAGACAGATGTGCTGTGGGAGGAGTGGAGAGTCCTACATCTTGCAGGCAACAGGAAGTTGACTCAGTGTCACACTGAGGGAAGCTTGAGCAAAAGAGACCGCAAAGCCTGCCCCCACAGTGACACACTTTCTCCAACAAGGCCATACCTCCTAATAGTGCCACTCTCTTTGGGGGGCATTTTCTTCCAAACCACCATACAGACTGTTAGTAAATATGTAATAGAAAACATTCCCCCAAATCTTGTAAGCAGACATCCTATCCTTTCTCATATACCATAGGATTGAAGAATATTAGTCTTTTTTTAAAAAGATTTATTTATTTATTATATATACAGAACAGGGCGCCAGATCTCATTATAGATGGCTGTGAGCCACCATGTGGGTGCTGGGAACTGAACTCAGGACCTCTGGAAGAGCAGTCGGTGCTCTTAACCTCTAAGCCATCTCTCATAAAGAGGACATTTTTCTTCATTTTTGAGACAATATCTTGCTCTATATCCAAGGGTGTCCTCAAATATCCAATTCTCTTGTTTCAACATCCTGAGTGATGGGATACTAGGCTTATGATACAATGTTCAGGATTGTATAAACTTTTTATTGATAATTATAACATAGCAATGAGTCTATGCTACAACTTTTCTGTTTCAAAATATTAGAATTGCCTAAATAATTTCATTTGACAGAACACATATGTTAAACTATATTGTAAGCTGTTCAGATCAACTTAAGAAATTTCATAAATGAAAATCAATTTGCAAAATAGCAATAATAAGGATTGTTTTATAAGAGGTAAAAGTTCTTACTAAACTTTGGGGGAGATGCAATTTTTTTCTTAATAAGTGGAAATTGTAGAAGAAATACTTTGCATACAACTAGAGCCTAGATATATTTCTTCAGAAGTAATAGGTGAAAATGTAAGTCATCAGAGTGTCTGTATTAAGAGCTATAGAGTATAAACTACTGGTTTTCAACCTTCCTAATACTGCAACACTTTAATACAGTTCCTCATGTTGTGTTATTATTTTCGTTGTTACTTTATCACTGTAGTTTTGCTACTGTTATGAATTGTAATACAAATATCCCTGTTTTCTGATGACATCAGGTGATCCCTGTGAAAGGGGTGTTTGACCCCTGAAGGGGTCTCAAGCCACAGGCTAATAACTGCTGATTTGAACAGTGATTTAAGTCATGTGGGCAGAGGCGTGACTAGGACCCACAGCCTTATAAAAGGTGAGTAAGGTGCATGCACCATCTATCACCTGTGACATGACAAGAAACAGTATTTGGGAAGCAAGTGCTGCTTTCGGCAAGTACCAAGTCTTCTCATACCTTAATTTTGCAGAATTGTGAGATAAAACTTTTCTGTTCTTTATAAGATTCTCAGTCTCCAGTGTTTTGTTATTTTAGAATACAAAGCCCCTTACTAAAAAAAAAAAATCACTAAGTGTTTTGACCTTTGATTTTTCTTTAGTATTAGTAATCAAACATGGTCATCATAGGGTATAAGGTCAGTTACAGTAAAAAGTAGGTTTTGCTGTATTCAAATAGGCAGGATGTCTGTAGTGGAGTGCAAGAGAGAAGAATATGACATTTCCTGCCTTGATATCCACAGCTCTTAGTGATGTCTTGTTTTGTCAAAGTGTATTGATAATTTTAATTCTATTGTTAAGATTGTGCTTTTTGTTTGTTTGTTTTTCGAGACACGGTTTCTCTGTGTAGCTTTGCACCTTTCCTGGAACTTACTCTGTAGCCCCAGCTGGCCTGGAGCTCACAGAGATCCGCCTGGCCTTGCCTCCCAAGTGCTGGGATTAAAGGCGTGTGCCACCACCGCATGGCAAGATTGTGCTTTTTAATATCGTCTTTACCAAGACAACAAATTTTAATTCATATTAGACTATTTAGTAAACTTAAAGCTTTCATAGCAAAAGAAACTATCAGCCCTCATGATGGACAACAAGATGAATGGTAAAAGGTGTTTTACCAGTTATACTTTAGACATTGTTAATATCTAGAATACATGAAGAACTTAAAAAATTGGATAACCCCCTAAATAACTCCACTCAAATCTGCTGATCAATAAATAGCATAGTGGACTGGGCAATTCTCACCAAGAAACACAAAGAGCCCACAAATATTTTAAATCCTGTTTCACTTACTCATCCATCAGGGAAATGTAAATAAAAACTACTTTGAGATTTCATCTCTTCCAGTTAGAATGGCCATCATTAAGAAAATATATGACAATTAATTATAGTGGATAGCTCTTCCAGCTTTACCCTGGAAGCACTACCCCAGTGAGGCTTCCAGTAACTGTCATGCCTACCTATGACCTGGCCCTGAGGCAGGGCCACGATGGGAGCCTTTAAGACCTGAGATTCGGATGTGCCGGCTCTCTTGGTTCCTGGTGATCCTATATGCTGGATGGTAGACCAAGCAGAGGTCTCCAGAGAACCCAGCTGAACTGCACTTCACCTTTCCTGGATCCTGTAACCTATCCCTTTACATGTTGTAAGTTACTTCAAAATAAACCTCCCTTTTTAACTATGTGGAGTTGCCTTAATAAATCCCCCTTTAATTAGTGATGGCAAAGAAGTAGGGGAAAAGAATCCTTATTCCCTGCTGATAAGTAGGAACTGGAACATCCATTATGGAAATCAGTATGAAAGCTCCTCAAAAAATTGTAAGTAGCGCTACCACATAACCAGCTCTATGGAGAAGAATGGGAAAAGGGAGAGAGAAACTGGCTGGGTGGTTTTAGGGACTGGGACATGAAAGCAGCCAGTTCGTATTCTTGTCCTTGGTTCTGTCCTAGCTAGAGGTCAGAAATCCCAAAGGAGTCTGGTTCCTAATCTGGTTTCTCTTTCTCTCTCTTCCTCTAAATGAGCAGCTCTGCCCAGACTTGACTGGAACTGAGAGGAGGCCCATGGGACTCACTGAGCAGTGCACCCTCTCCTAGCTACCTCATAGCACCCACTTTCTGTTTAAGTCCTTCCCTAGCCCCCAGAGTGGCAGCTGAATGATGCACTCACTCCTGCATTCCTGCTGTGTAGGATGCTGACCCTTCTTGTCCTAAACTCCTTACAATCAAACATGTATCTAAAAGTCACCCTCTGTGCTCTGTGAATTTCTTCTTTGAGATTTGTGAGCCCCTGACTCAGCATACCTTTTGTGTGACCATGAGTTTCTCGCACTCTAACTTCTGAGTCAAAGCCCACCTGAGGTTAGTGAGAAAGTTTCCACTGTATTCAAAGACACCGGCCCTCTCCTGCTTCTTATCATTTCAATACCATTTATGGACTACTCTAAAGGACTTGTAGTATGTATGGAGATCCTTGTATATCCATATTCTTAGCTGTGCTATGGACAGGAACTAAGGTAGATTTCTGTCGAGAGAGTGACAATGTGAAAATGTGGTACACACATATAATAGAACTTTATTCAGCTATAAAGAAAATGAAATTTTAAAATTATATTAAAATGAGAAATCTGGAAACCAGTATAGTACAGGAAACAACCCACACTCAGAAAGAGAAAAATTGCACTTTCTCTATCACATGAGACCATACAGGAACACCAATGTGGCTGTAGGTCATGAAACTAGAAAAGAGGCTGGATAGTAGATAACAGATGTTTGAAGTAGGGGACTACAGTAACGGAATACACAAGATAGGGAAGGAAACTGAGAGGAAACTCTTGTGAATGGCATGGCACAAGCCTGGGAGCAGGAGGCCAGGGGAGGTAAGCAGAGGAAGAAGGATCAACAAAACTAAGTTTTGTCTGAAAATACCCCAGTGAAACTTATCACTTTATATCGTAATGTTTTTAAAGGAAAAAATAATGAAGCTTGTAGCTTTTTTTAATTGAGAATTTCCTTTAGTCAAATGAAAGAGGCACAGACTTGGCTTGAGGTTCAGCCTGGGAACAAAAATGGGTCTGGAGGATGCAGAGAGAGTAAAATCGCATCTGTTAAAAGCTTACCACAACATTGGGAAGTCCCAGATCTATTGACAAATGGCACAAGGGGAGATTAGCATAGAAACCAGAACGGTCGTCAGAAAAGGAACTGAGAGGACAGCCTACCACAGTTCTTTAAATGAAAACATGTGCACACAAAGCAAGATTTTATAAAAGAAACAGTCTGAACTTGACTAAAGGGCTCTTCAAGGGAAGGCTGTCATGGACCCAAACTCAGGGACAAAGGCAATTTCTTGCTGTCCTTCCTGGAAGCTCCCAGCCCAGAACACTCACTAACTCAGCACAGTTGTGAAGGGTCCCACAGAGCAGCGTCCTGTGTTTCCCTGTGAGTCACTACAGTTATCCATCATGCCCAGCTCTTCAGCCAGCTCCTCCATTAAGAAAACCTTTCCTCCCTCAATAATTTCTCAGCTGTCAAAAAGTTTGCAGGCCCTCTTATTATTTGGAGCTAAGTTGATAAGAAAAAAAAAAATTCTTTCCTACAGAGTCTCATACAGAAAAGGCTAGGAGTCAGGTTTCAAATGAAGTATTTTGGGGGCAAAAAAACAAATAAGAACTGTTTTGGGATCAAAGATGTGCAAGCAAGAGAGGAAGGAACAGAAGTGTAACTGCACATCTGAAATCCTGCGGCTGTCTAGGAGAAAGCAGGGCCACAAGGCTGACTATGTCCCCAGGGCTGAGGGAAAAGGAAAGGAAAGTAACCAAAGCAAAAATGGGTGGATGTCTTTTGCCGAGAAAAGGCCTTTAATTCAATTTTCATTGCTTTCTGCCTTAAAGAGCACTCTTCTCTGAATCATTTGTCTAATGAACACTGGGAGGATCTAACTAAGGCTCTGGCTTTGTCTACGTTCACAAAGTAAAATATGAAAGTGAAATGCAACAATAGACAATGCTCTGAGAGACAGGCACTTTCCTGAAACATCATTTTAACATCTCAACACTCCTCAGCTGGTCCCTTGGTGGCCTGAGGTATGCTGTGGAGTGAATGGAGCAGCAGGGCAGCATTTTTAAATACCTAGAGCATAAAAATGCAAAGCCTGGCTGCCTGAGTATTCAAGGGGGGACGACACTTCCAAAAGTGCAAAATCATCCAATTTAACTCTGCTCTCACACATTAAGGACCGACATGAATATCGACCATTTTTATTAACTGTGACCCTCATTTATTAAATACTAAAACCTGCTAGTCCAAAATGCTCTCAAATGTGGCGATGTGTATTTTGAAACTTATGCATAAAAGTTGGGCAGATGAAATTATAACATGCTTAATAAATTATATCAGCTTTCCATCACTCTTGCATTAATTTGAGAGCTCTCATTCTTAACCATAAAAACTGAGAGCGTTGCAGCGTTACCTGACAGTCATAGTAGCTGTCCTCACTTAGGTGGTAAGAACTAAGCTGCTCCCAGTATGACAGAGCACGAAGGTGGAAAGGTCACAAAACATGAGATCGTATGAACACACAATGTCCTGCACCAGAATTCATATTTAATGTGGCCTCATCTTTCTGAAATGTTTCCTGACCATCTGGTAGGACTCATTTCCATAATGATTTTTTTTTTATTTTTCAAATGATCAGAGAAAACATTTAAAGAATGTTTTGGGGCTGTTTAAAATACTTAAGTGTTTACAATTCAGCAACAAGACAAAAACATTCAAGTACTTAACAAATATATCTCATTTCAGTTTTATAAGTAATTACTGTGGAAAGAGAGAAGATACACAAAACCAGATTATTTCCCTAAGAACGGGAAAGTGATGAAAATAGATATCTCTAAGCTGTCTACTCAAGGGGAAATTGCAGAGGGTTAAAAATGGGCGTCTGAACTCAGTTAGACAGAAGCAATAAGTTCTGGTGTTTTATAAAACTGATGGCATCATAATTCACAATAAGCTGTGGTAACTAGATGGGAACTTCAATTACCTTGAATTGATTGGTACATATTATAAACATAAATAAAAATATCACACTGATATACTCATCAATATGTACAACTCTTGGGTGTTAATGAAAAAGTTTTAAATGTTTAAAGTGATGTGTTTTTAATGTAGTGACATTTGGGAGAGGTGGCATATGGCTGAGGAGGCTAGTTTACAGAAGAGGGCTCAGGAAGGGTGGAAAGAGGAAGGGTTAGTCCTTAGAAGACTACAAGTATACATTGAACACAGGATGAAAACGGGTGCTCTTGTAAGAATTCATATATAGAAAGCCTGGAAATAGATGTCTTTTAACTGTCTACACAAGAGGAAACTGTGGGAGCTTAAAGATGCTAAGAACACGTGATACATCTTACTCAGTATATCCATGATCCTGTGTCCCTCAACCTAACGTTATCTTAACAAACCTGGCTTCCATATTTTTGATGTCATTGCTAGCTTAGAGATGAATGAATCATAAAACACTCAAAGTCATAAATTAACTTCTTTGCTGGTGGTCAAGCATGTGAAATAAAGTGGCTACATTGATTTAGTCGTAGGAAAGGAGATTAAATGTTTAAATATGTTGTTTTACACTCCCTTCATCACAAATTTGCAGTTTGGCTTTATTCTGACCCTAAGTCATTTCCTCAAAATATTGTAGTATTGATAATTATGGTCAATTAGATTTTCCTCAGTCCTAAAATGCTAGGGCATAACTTGCACAAATTAGACACTTTTTGTAATTTTCAAAGTTCTTCTGTCAGATGTAGAATTACACTTTTCAAGATGGTACTTACATTTTGGCCCACTTGTCTAGCTCTTCTTCCAGGTATGTTTTAACCAATTTTGGCTGAAGGCCAAGGGAATTTCCCAATAAATAGATGGCATTTTCATCCTTATTCACTAAAGATGGATCAACTGAAACAGAAGAAAGTACAAAAAAATATGTGCTTATTAAATTAATTAACGTTCTTGCACTTGACATTGTAAATCCACCACAATTAACATAATTAACTGGGGGAAGGATAATAAATAACTTGCAGCTACTCCCACAGAAGCGTCAGGTTCTGAACAGTAATTAACCTTTTGTATTTTACATTAAAACATAACTTAAACCCACAGAGGTGACATGAAGATCTTGTGCAGTTATTGTGCTACAGGAAGAAATCTAAATTAGTAACTACTTCCCATCATAAATGGCCAAAGGCTTTAGGAAGATTTAAGAACAGTTTTCTACAGGAAATATGATAGCCTATCTAACTGTGTTAGCTTACCAGAATTTAGGCAAAGTACACTCTGAATTACTGGGTGTCATGGAAATGTTTAGAAATTAAACAGCATAATGCTATTAGAGTTATGTATCTTATTATGTGTTTATATATACACATGTATAGTACAAACATCATAAAGTAAATACTGCTGTCTACATCTTTTTCTCTTTCAGATACATCAGAACTTTGCTGCGTTTTCCATCTTAGGTCTTAGTCTTCACTGCAGCAATTAAGTAAACAATTCTTATGTTTAAGACCATGAAGAAAAGAACACATTAATAATAATGGCTACTGGGTTCAATCCCCAGAACCAGAGAAATACAAAGACCAACCAACATCAAAGAACTTTATTGAATTCAGAATTAAGTTACCAATAGCCTCACATTCGTTTTGCAATCTCTGCACGTTGTGTATTGCATGACTGAGTCAGAGGACATGGTCCAACAGCATGGATGAGCAACAAGGCATAGTCATCCCCAAGACTTAAGACACAACTTCAACACCAGGACATATCGGGTGTTAGTAAGGAAATCATTGGAGTTCTTTGCCAATGCTTTTGATTCTCCTATCTTCTGGACATACGATGACAACATACTTCCTGTCCTCTTGTGACTGAGTAGGACAAACAAGACTAATCTAGGCAAGTCAATTGTGAGCAGGAAGGACGTGTGTCATTTCTAACCTGGATTCTTTACGCAGCAAAGTGAGGTCACCCAGAACTTACTTTCCCTCTAGCACAACTGCTGAGACCCGCTGTGGCTGAATCCTTGAGAACCTAATGAATAGAGCATCATCTCTGCAACAGGAAACAAGTCTGTTGTTCTGTGCCACAGGGACTGTGGGAACTGCTGAGCAACAGCCGTTTAGCTTAGCCATTCCCAGCTGACCAACTAAACCTTTGGGGTATCCCCTGAGATTTGAGGGTGGCTGTTCAGAAGGATGTGC